>NC_138031.1:156777-693279 GCF_964106645.2 Podarcis pityusensis | reverse complement strand
TCAAAGTGCAAGTAGATCAATAGGTACCGCTCTGGCAGGAAGGTAAACGGCGTTTCCGTGCGCTGCTCTGGCTCGCCAGAAGCGGCTTAGTCATGCTGGAAGCTGTACACCGGCTCCCTCGGCCTATAGAGCGAGATGAGTGCCGCAATCCCAGAGTCGGCCACGGTTGGACCTAACTGTCAGGGGTACCTTTACCTTTATACAGGGCTGCCTTCAGATGTCTTCTAAAAGACAGACAGTTGTTTATTTCCTTGACATCTGATGGGAGGGCGTTCCACAGGGAGGGTGCCACCACCGAGAAGGCCCTCTGCCTCTGAGAACCTGCGTATTTTACATCATGTGCACGTTTGTTGAGAACCCTGTTCTCAATCTCCGAAATTTCTGCTTTTATAAAGGAAAAATCTTGCACTGTCTCCATAAGAAATCCAGGCTTGGGTTTGGGTGGACCTTCAATGGAAGGAAACACTCAACACTGACAATTTATTCTTCACTATATAAAGGTTTAAAGAGGAGGCAAGGCTTATCCACGCATCGAAAACGTATGCGCAGAATGCCCACTTTCTATTGCCATTGTTAAGAGATTGGAAGACAGTTGCCAAGGTGTGCCAAGGCCAACCCACCGGGGGCAGAAAGACCCTAAACTGCACCGGGGGCAAAACTGCTTCTTCCCTTCGATATCCCACTCCCGGCAGAACGGAAGACTTTCCTTCTTGTAGAGTCAGGGAGTGTCGGAGTTTCTCTGAACCTGATGGGCAAGACTCTGGGTCAGCAATGTTGGGGGTGGCCCCAAAAGGCCTGCTCTGAGCCACTTGGTTCATCTGGGGGGCTGCAGAGGCCCGAGAGTGCCAGCCCCGGACGCACTTGGGGTGCGGCCCAGAAGGTCCTCTGCACCCCAGGGGGCTCCCAAGCTCCTCACTCACCCCGCCTTCTTCTTGTGGCCGGCAAACTCCCGGGCGTAGGAGAGGGCGCGCTCCCCGTGGACGAAATGCTCCTCCACCATGGTGGAGCCCATGGCGTTCTCCGACATGTAGATGCGCAGCGTGAAGGGGTGGAAGGCCAAGCCCAGGAACCAGCCCAGCCCCGCCAGGAAGCTGATGATGCTGCGGAGAGAAGGAGGGAGGCCGTTGGGGGGCAGGAAGCTGCAGTGGGGGGGGCAGGGGGGCTGTGCCCCCAGGAAGCCCCCCCCCCGAGGTCTTGCCCCGATGCCACTCACCAGAGCGGGGTGTTGAGGCGCAGCAGGAGGCGGGAGAGGGCCCGCCGGCGGTAGGGGTCCGAGAGCAGCCCCATGGCCGCGCAGAGCTCTCAGGGCCTGGGGGGCAGAGAAGGGGGGCAACGCCATGAATAACAACAACAACAACAATAGCAAGAACAACAACAAGCACCCCTCCCGCCCCCCTTCCCCGCTTCATGGGGCTCAGGCCTGACCGGGACCTGGGTTCGAATCCCGCTCCCTCTCAGCCCCCCCCCCCCCGCCTGGCCTCCCTCGCAGGGCCCTGGGGGGCCAGACGGGCGGAAGGAGGACCCCCCCCCGCAAGGGGCGAGGAAAACCGGGCCCCGCACCCACCCTCCTCGCGGGGCTCCTTCCGGGGCGGCCGAGCGCACGGGAGCAGCGAGAGGAGCCGGCCAGAGCGGCTCCCCGGGGCCCTGCGAGGGGAAGCGGAAGAGCCAGCGCGGCGGCGAGGGGCCCGCCGGAAATCCCGCCTCCGGACCGGCTGCTCTAGCCCGCCCGCCGCGGAGTCTATGGTCTGGCGGCGCTTCCGGGCCCAAGAAGGTCGCGCGCTCTCTCTCTCTCGAGGGGAGGTCACAAGAGGTCCTCCGAGCATGTGCAGAGTGCGCTTGGGGCCTCTCTCCCTGCAGAAACCCGCTTCCAACTCTCCTTCTCCGCCTGGCGGGTTGTAATTTCATTCAGGGTGACCCTCGCAAGGCCAGCTGGAAGCCGGATCCTGGCCCCAGACCAGCTGTGGTGCCCCCCCCCCCGGGCCCAGGGCCAGAAGGGGCTGCAGGGAAAAGGCCCCCTCTGCTCCCCCGGCGCCCTCCCGGGGCCTCTGCGTCTTGGCTCCTGGTCTTCCGGGCCGAGAGGGCGACTTGCTCAAGGGCAAGGGCAGGAAGCCCCCCTGGCGCCCCAGGCCAGGCCCCCCCCTCCCTCCCTCCCAGTTGGATGGCGCAGCAGACAGGTCTTCTGCCAGTGTGGTGTAGTGGTTAAGAGCGGTAGTCTTGTAATCTGGGGAACCGGGTTCGCGTCTCCGCTCCTCCACATGCAGCTGCTGGGCGACCTTGGGCCAGTCACACTTCTTTGAAGTCTCTCAGCCCCACTCACCTCACAGAGTGTTTGTTGGGGGGGAGGAAGGGAAAGGAGAATGTTAGCCACTTTGAGACTCCTGAAGGGGAGTGAAAGGCGGGATATCAAGTCCAAACTCTTCTTCTTCTCTTCTTCTCCGCCAGAGCAGCTCCTCTCAGGGACAGGCCCCTCATGCTGCCACCAACAGGGATCACCTGAACATCCGTGGGCAGCTGTGTTCTTCTAGCCTGGGAACCAGCCGACAGCCTCCACTGTGCATGCCATGCTCGGTCCCTGCTGGCATCTCCAGGTGGGGCTCGGAAAACTCCTGCCCGACACCCCAGAGATCCACTGAGCTAGGGGGCCTGAGGCAGCTTCCCACATGGCCACTTTTTGCTCCGGCAAGGACACATTGTGCAAAGAGCACATGGCATAAACACTTGCCAACCTTGGTGGGCACTCAATGTGGATGGGCTGTTTCTGAAGAGAAGTGTAGTGGAAGTTATAGTATATGCTTTGCTAGATCTCCTATCCAGTGTTAGAAACCAACCAGGCACCAGGCATGTTTTGCGACTGGTACGAGTCCAACTGTGGCAACCATGTGGAGATCTCTGGATGCCGGGTTGGTGAATGAGGAAAGCCAAATGTCACTTAGAGAAGGATCTGAAATATTTTCCTTGAAGCTTGAATCTGTTTTATTCTGGATTGTTTTTTTAATGTGTTGTAAACTGCTTTGAGATTTATTATTTAAAATATAAAGTGGTATATAAATTATTTTCCTTGAAGCTTGAATCTGTTTTATTCTGGATTTTTTTTTAATGTGTTGTAAACTGCTTTGAGATTTATTATTTAAAATATAAAGTGGTATATAAATTAGGGATGCGGGTGGTGCTGTGGTCTAAACCACTGAGCCTCTTGGGCTTGCTGATCAGAAGGTTGGTGGTTCGAATCCCCGCTACGGGTTGAGCTCCTGTTGCTCTGTCCCAGCTCCTGCATACCACTGTGGCAACCGTAACCTAGGTTTAAGGTGCCATTTGGGCAATTCGATTATGCAGGCATGCTTTTCCTCTGAGAGTGCAACTTAATTTCTATGCACATGTAAAGCTAAGATGAAGGAATGGCCCCATCTAAGCTGTGCAAAGTTTCAGGCCTTTGGACTCCACTTCTGTGGCTCCCCCAGAGGCCAGAGTTGTTCTGGCCAAGTCAAGCGTCACAACTGTGTGTTTACTGAAGACACTCGCACAGAACCCCGGGTCAGGAGGGGGCGAGGCTCACCTGCTCTTAAATCTCAGCCAGTCCTGAGGCCAGAGAGGGAAGCCACGTGCCCAAGTGATCCACGCTCCGTACTTTCTTTGGAAGAATATTTAATTCTCTGGCATGTAAGAAAGAAACAACCCTGTACAAAAAGGCTTAGTGCAAAGCACCGCAGGCAATGCAACACTGGCCTGCATCTAGCTGCGCATTCCTCTCCCACAGAGAGCGGCTCAGTTCAGGGAGGAAGGGGGAGATTCTTGGCCGCATCCAGCTGGCGCCACCTGAGCAAACGGCAGAGGAGGAGGAGGAGGCGTCTTCCACCGCTCCGCGCCCCCCACCCACAGTGCAGCCGGGAGGGGCTCACTTGCCCAGCAGAGCAGTGACCTCACGCAGATGCTCCCGCACCACCTGGTCCAGCACGGCGTAGACGTCCTTGCAGGCCCTGCTGGCGGCTTCCATGATGCGCTCCAGGTGGTCCTCGTGCAGCCGGGCGTTCATCTCCAGCAGCGCAATCTGCTCCGACTTGGGCAGCAGCGCCAGGGCCATCTGGGGGCCGCCGGCTGCCTCCTCCACGTAGTTCAGGTCGGCCAGGGGCGTGTCCTCCAGGAAGCCGGCCGAGATGGCGCAGACGTAGTCCCGCATGGGGATGCCGGCGTCAATGACCGCCAGGGTGGCCGCATTCACCGAGGCACAGTAGTTGCCGCCGTCCGCCTGCAGGATCTGGAAGGTGCAGGAAAGGCTTCCTCAGGACCCGGCGGAAGGAGCCCCTCCCCACCCAAGGCCCCCGGCCAGAGCCGGACCCTCAGGCACCCAGCACACCCCCGGGGCAAGGGCACCCATGCACACAGCTACGTCTTGCAGGGGGAGCGAGGAAAGAGGCAAGGAGGAGTCAAGGGCTACTGGACTTTGCAAAGCTGGGGTCACTGGATCAAGCTCGCCCCTCTTGTTGAATTAATTAAACTGAGTAATTTTCATTGGATTTTGAATCAAAGTACAATTAATTATTACTGTTTTGAATTTTATGATGTTATTTTCCTTAGCAGGTTGTGCAAACTGATATTCTGAATTATGCTTTTTATAGAGTGATGGTGATGATAATAATTTATTTACAGGGAGGTAGCCGTGTTGGTCTGCCGTAGTCAAAACAAAATAAAAATTTTTCCTTCCAGTAGCACCTTGTGCATGCACATGAAAGCTCATACCAATAACAAACTTAGTTGGTCTCTAAGGTGCTACTGGATTTTAATAATTTATTTATTATATGCCACCCATCCGACAGGGTTGATATTATAATAATAATATTAGTAGTAGTGGTGGTGGTGGTGGTAGTATTCTATTACTTATATGCCACTCATCTGACTGGGTGCCCCAGCCATTCTGGGTGGCTTCCAACAAATGGGAAGGATGAGTCCTACCTAATTAATTAGGGTGGGGGGCACTGGGATGGATTTGTGGAACCAAGGCACCCCCCCCCCCCAGCTAGGCACCCCTCTAAGTTAGAGGATGCTGGAGTGGGGGGGGGGCTGCACTGCCTCCTCCACTTGGGAACCCCATCCTCCCCCCCCCAGTCTCCCCCGGGGGGCCTTCCAGCCCCCCCCCCGCCCGCCCCCCCGGTCCCACCTGCACGTAGATGTCGATCTGCGATCGCGGGTAGAGCTGCGTGAGGATGGCGGCGTCGAAGGTCTGCTTGAGCTGCAGGCTCATCTCGCCCGCCTGCCGGTCGCCGTGGGGCCGCCGCTTGCGCTCGCCGGTGCTGAAGGTGGCCAGGCTGAACTGGCAGTTGAGCAGCGCCTGGTCGGGCAGCGCTTTGCCGCGGGAGCCGCGCATCTGCGGGACGAGAGGGGGAGAGGAGAGGCGGGCAGCGCGGGCCGGGAGAGCCCTGCGCCCGCCCCGCCACCCCGGCATCCCCGGCCCTCCGCCCGCCCGCCCGGCCGGCCTACCTCGTGGGGCCCGTAGACGACGGCCAGCGCCTTGGTGTTGCCCTGCTCCAGGTAGGCGGAGCCGTCGGCCTGCGCGAAGACGCCCAGCCGGGCGCGGATCTGGCGCAGCTCCCCGGCGCGCCGCCCGTCCACGCGGTAGCCCTGCTCCGACAGCAGCTCCAGCCCCGCCATGCCCGGCCCGAGAAGGAGGAGGAGGAAGCCCGGCCCCGCTCCGCCCCTCGCCGCCGGCCGCGCCCCCTCCGCCGCCACGCCGGGCGCCCCGACCGGCGCAAGCGGCGCGCCAAGCGGCTCCGAGGGTCCCAGCCGAGCCGGGAAGTGAGGATCGGGGATTGACCCGGCCAGGAAAGGGGTGGCCGCCGGCGCCTGAAGTTTCTGCCGGGCGCCCCCGTCGGGGCGGGGGCACGAACCGCCTTTCAAGGCATCAGCTCTCTCGGCCCGTCGGGGGGGAGCCTTGAAGGGGCGCCTGGAGCCTCCTGGTCCCGCTCGGGTTCGCAGGAGGGAGCGGGGATTCCCAGGAGCCCGCGTCCCGGCACAGCAGTTTGCGCCGTTGGACGGGGGGGGGTGAGGCGCCCCCCTTGCCTCGCCAGCGCCCCCTTCCCGTCCCGGCGCGAACCCGTCCAACAAGTCAGGCGGGGCGCCGAGCCGGCCCCTCCTGCGGCAGGAGGAGCTTCCCGAGCGGAGGTCTCGGCCACGGGCGCGCCGTCGAGCCAGTCCGCGTCTCCTCCCGCGCCGGACTCTGCCGGGGACCCCGTGAGGCGCTCAAGCCGGGCTGCGGGGACCCCGGGGTTTCTGCCCGCCTCCCTCGGCCCTCCCTTCCATCCCCGTCGGCTCCGCTCCCTTCTCCCCGCCGCCCGTCCGGCGGGCGCTCCGTCGGGCCATGGCTGCGCCCGGCAAGTTCCAGTTCGCCATCGACCGCGGCGGCACCTTCACGGACGTCTTCGCCCGCTGCCCCGGAGGGAAGGCGCGCGTGCTGAAGCTGCTCTCCGAGGACCCGGCCAACTACCGCGACGCGCCCACCGAGGGCATCCGGCGCGTCCTGGAGGAGGTGAGGCGGCGGCGGGCCGGGAAAGCCCTCGGGGCGCGGGGCAGAGAGCCGCCCGGGCGCCGGGCAAGGACGCGCCTTCGGGTTCCCTCTGCCAAGAAAGCGGCAGCAGCAGCAGGAAAGGATTGTGGCCCGGAGGAAGCAGGAGCTCTTGCAAGCCCTTCTGCAAGGAGAGGCGGCCCTGGAGAGCCCCCCAGCCCTACTGTGAGGCTAGTTGAAGCCCCCCAGCCCCAGGCAAAGGGGAGGGGCTTCGCAGAGGGCGACCAGGATGCCCAGCAGCTCTTCCAGCAGTTGGGGTGCCATCCCAGAAAAGGCCCTGCTCCCTGCCCACCTGAGGGCACCTGGAGGAAGCCCCTGAAGACCATCTCAGCAGCTGGATGGGGGTCTTAAAGAGGGGCTTTAAAGGCAGCCCTTGGATGGAGCTGGAAAATAGGGGGCCACGTGCATGCCCCCTGGTGGGGCTGGGAGGGTCCCTTGCCAGGCACCCTGGAGAGCCACCTGCTGCCAGTCAGTGTCAGGCATTGGTGCCCAGGCTGTGTGTTCCCTGTGTGGGGAGTCGGAGCCATGGGTCTGGACAGCAGCACCCTGGTGGGCAGGTGGGTGTCCTCCCCTGGCTGCTGTGGTCCTCCTGGGGGGCTGGAGGGGGCTGGTTCTTTGCTTCGCAGAGCAGGGGTGCCCCTTAGGAGCTTAGTCCAAAAGACGACAGGAGCACCTTCCAAACCATTATACGCAAGGGCTCTACCCTCCGGGAAAGGCTGTGCAGGAGCTTTTCCTGTCCTCTTGTCCTGTGTGTGTGTTCAGCCTGACAGGCCATGACGGACGCTTTGCTCCTCCCCAGGAATGCGGCGTCCCCTTCCCCAAAGACCAGCCCCTGGACACCTCGCACATCGAGTGGATCCGCATGGGCACCACGGTGGCCACCAACGCCCTTCTGGAGCGCAAAGGGGAGCGCCTGGCCCTGCTCATCACCAAAGGCTTCAGGGACCTGCTACACATTGGCAACCAGGCGCGGCCGCACATCTTTGACCTGGTCAGTGCTGGGACTCTCTCCCCTCCCGTCCCCCCTCCTTCCTCGGCCGTCCCCTTCTGCCCTCAAGAGGCAGCGGTCTGGACTCCAGCCGGTGCCAGCCGGTGCCACCTTCCTGGGCAGCCTGGAGGGGTGGGCGGGTGCTGTGCCACTCTCGGGATTGGCTGGCAACGCTGGAGAGTTCCTGCTGGCTGGGCATGGAGGGGGGGCACGTGGGAACAGCTTAGAGGTCCCTGGGCAGAGCCGACTGGGCAGCCAGCCAGCTGGGAGGGGGGGCTTTGCTCCTGGTTTCCATGGAGGCTGCAGAAGGTGCTTTCCTGGCAGGCTTGGAGGGGGGGAGCAGAGTTGGCTGCCATGTGCTGGTGCCCCCACCCCTGGCTGCCTTGAGCATCTCCCTCCCTTCCTGCCACCCCAATCACTGCTGCTCACTCTGGTCTGGGCCCTCCTTCTCCGGAGGGCAAGTGGAGCAGCACATTTTTCATGGCTGGGCTTGCCCTCAAATGCCCTAAATTCTTCTTGTGCCAAGGGGGCGGGACAAGGAAACAGGATAGAATCATAAACTTGCAGAGTTGCAGGAAGAATCTCTGAAGGACAGCCATAGCCATAGGGGAAGGTCCATAGCTCAGTAGCAGAGCATCTTCCCTGCATTGATCCCTGGGGTCTCCAGATGGGGCTGGGAGAGACCTCTGGAGAGGCTGCCGGCCAGAGTAGGCAACACTGAACTCGATGGACCAACAGCCCGGCACAGTTTCCCATGCTCTTAGCTTGGTTGCCGACAGGAGGTTGACTCTGCCAGGGCATGAAAGCTCTGCTCAGAGATCTGCTCTGGCTGCTGATTTGCTGCTGAGCCAAGTTCAAGGTTTTGCTTTTCATCCACGAGGCCATCCTGCGCTTGGGGGGCTGCCTTGCCCACCTGGCAGCTTTGCCCTGGGGAGCCAGGCCTCCTGCAAGCACCACCCGATGTGGCTCCAGCGAGGAGGCTGACCTGCGCTTGGCATTTTGGTTACACGCACAGGAACATGTTGCAGGGAGTGGCGGCGTCCGTCTGTGGCACCAAACCCAACACGTTTATGACGGTGGAGTCCCCCCCCCCCCACAGCAGATGGAGGAGGAGCCAGTGGTGGTGATCCCAGGGGTTGGACTAGATGATCCAAGAGGCCTCTTCTGAATCCGCATTTCTGTGGTTCTGTGAAAGGGGTGCAGATCCCTCTCCCAGCCTGCGAGTGAGGATGTCTGTCCCCTGATGATGATGATGATGATAATAATAATATATTTATACCCCGCCTGTCTGGCTGGGTTTCCCCAGCCACTCTGGGCGGCTTCCAACAAAAGATTAAAAATACATTAAATTATCAGTCATTAAAAGTTTCCCTGAAGAGGGCTGCCTTCAGATGTCTTCTGAAAGTCAGATAGTTGTTTATCTTCTTGACATCTGCTGGGAGCGCGTTCCACAGGGCGGGTGCCACCACCGAGAAGTCCCTCTGCCTGGTTCCCTGTAGCTTTGCTTCTCGCAATGAGGGAACCGCCAGAAGGCCCTCGGTGCTGGACCTCAGTGTCCGGGCAGAACGATGGGGGTGGAGACATTCCTTCAGGTTTACTGGGCCTTTGAGGCCGTTTAGGGCTTTCAAGGTCAGCACCGACACTGTGAATTGTGCTCGGAAACGTACAGTGATCTGCCTGTGACCCCCCCCCGCCTCCCCCTCCTTCTCCCCAGGCAGTCTCCATGCCAGATCTGCTGTACGAGGCCGTGCTGGAGGTGGACGAGCGCCTGGTCCTCCGTCGCGAGGGATGCCAGCTCTACGGCTCTGCCCCCCAAGTCACAGGTGGGAGCTCCTGCCCAGGCAGGGGCACTGCTGCCTCCATCTGCCCCGGAGGGCTGGCGCTGGCTCTGTGGGGCTGTGGGAGGATGATGCAGGGAGGGTCTCCCAGACGGGGGTTCACCTGGTGGTTCTCTTCCTCTCCCCCCCCCCCCCAGGTTTGACAGGGGAGTCCCTTGTGGTGCTCCGGCCGTTGGACCTGGAGGCCCTGCGAGGGCAGCTGGAGGGGTTGTTGGCCCAGGGCGTCCGCAGCCTGGCAGTGGTCCTTCTGCACTCCTACATGTGAGTTCTGCTCCTGAGGTGGGAGGAAGTCTTGCCCTGTGGGTTGAGGGTGTGGGGCTGCTTATAATAATATGATCATAATTTATTATTTATACCCCACCCATCTGGCTGGGTTTCCCCAGCCACTCTGGGCTGCTCCCAACAGATTAAAAACAGAATAAAACATCTGACGTTAAAAACTTCCCTAAACAGGGCTGCCTTCAGATATCTTCTAAGAGTCAGATAGTTGTTTATTTCCTTGACATCTGGTGGGAGGGCTTCCATAGGGCGGGTGCCACTACCAAGAAGGCCCTCTGCCTGGTTCGCTGTAACCTCGCTTCTCGCAGGGAGGGAATTCCCAGAAGGCCCTCGGCGCTGGACCTCAGTGTCTGGGCTGGACGATGGGGGTGGAGACGCTCCTTCAGGTTTACTGGACCGAGGCCGTTTAGGGCTTTAAAGGTCAGCACCAACACTTTGAATTGTGCTCGGAAACGTACTGGGAGCCAATGTAGGTCTTTCAAGACTGGTGTTATGTGGTCTCGGCGGCTGCTCCCAGTGACCAGTCTAGCTGCCGCATTCTGGATTAGTTGTAGTTTCCAAGTCACCTTCCAAGGGAGCCCCACATAGAGAGCATTGCAGAAGTCCAAGTGGGAGATAACCATAGCATGCAGCACTCGGGCGAGACAGTCTGTGGGCAGGGAGGGTCTCATCCTGCGTACCAGATGGAGCTGGCAGACAGCTGCCCTGGACACAGCCTAGTTCCTCTCCAGCCCCAGAGCCTTTATTCGCAACCCACGTCCAGTCCTTTGCCAGCAGAAACCGGCAGGCAAGCCAGCTAGGCAGCCTCAGCGGAAAAGGAAGTGAAGGAAGTGCAGTCGTGGAACTGCAGAGCTGGAAGGGATCCCAAGGATCACTGGATCCCCTGCAAGGCAGGAATCTTTTATGTGGGGCTCGGACCCATAGCCCTGAGATTAGGAGTCTTGTGCTGAGCTATGTCTACATTGGCAAACGGCAGAAAAGCTGAATGTTGGAAGATTCAGCGCAGAGGAAGAAAGCCCGTCTTCACGCAGCGCAGAGTCCGACTCTGGAACTTGGTCCTGCAGGAGGGATGAGAGGAGGATGGGCCCGATTCACGGAGGAGGAGGAGGAGGCCTTGCAGAGCGCCCAGCCGGGATGGTGACGCTCTGCCCCCTGGTCGGAGCCTGGCGTGCTTCTGAATCCCAGTTGCTGGAAACCAAGGAGCCGAGAGCTGCTCTTGGGCCCGGATCCTGCTTCTGGTTTCCCTGTGGGGCATCTGGCTGGCCACTGGGAGAGGAGGAGACTGGGCTGGATGGGCCCCCTTTGGCCTGATCCAGACCAGAGCCCCCGAGGAAGCGGTGGCCAAGATAGTGAGGCAGCTTCAGAAGAAAAGCAGGGGCTGCTCCGTAACAAATTAATAATAATAATTATTATTTATACCCCACCCTCCCCAGCCAAAGTCGGACTCAGGGCAGCTAACACCAGTAAAATTACAGTAAAAACATAATAGGAAAAGAACCAATTTAAAATATAGGTTAAAATGCAATTTAAAATGCAGCCTCATTTTAAAAGTCAAAGCCATAAGGGGAGGGAAACATAACGGTCAGACCGAGTCCAAACCAAAGGCCAGGCGGAACAGCTCTGTCTTGGAGGCCCTGCGGAAAGAGGTCAAGTCCCGCGTTGGCTCCCAGGACGGAGCGTGAGCAGCGCTGAGCATCTCCTCCCCCCGCAGGTGGCCAGAGCACGAGCGTCAGGTGGGGCGCCTGGCGAAGGAGCTGGGCTTCCAGCAGGTCTCCCTCTCCTCCCAGGTGATGCCCATGGTGCGGGCAGTGCCCCGGGGCTACACGGCCTGCGCAGACGCCTACCTCACGCCTTGCATCCACCGCTACCTCAGCAGCTTCCGGGACGGCTTCGCTCAGCAGCTCCAGGTGGGAAACGGGGGAAGACTTGCCCAGGGAGAGCTGGGTTCGAGTTCCGTCTCTGGCAGTCTCCCTCCCTCCCTCTCTCCCTCTGGAAACTGGAGAGGGTTGGTCTGCTTTGCACCCAGTTTCCTTGGGGGTATCACAGCAGAGGGGCTGGGGGGGCACCCTGCAAGGGCACCGCCAGATGGGACTCCCCCTCAGCCTGGTCTCCCCTGCCCCCTGGCCTCTCTCCGTAGGGCGTCCCGGTCATGTTCATGCGCTCTGACGGGGGCCTGACCCCCATGGAGGCCTTCAGCGGCTCCCGCGCCATCCTCTCTGGCCCAGCAGGGGGCGTCGTGGGCTATGCCGTCACCACCTACCGCCAGGAAGATGGACAGCCTGTCATTGGCTTTGACATGGGAGGTAAGAGGGACCACGGGGCGTGGAGAGGACATCCGACACCCTTTTGAAATGTGGCTCTTTTTGAGGGGGAGCGTTATTGGGTTATTGTTTTCATTTTGACTTTTTGACAGTCACACCTCGGGTTACAGCTGCTTCAGGTTGCGTTTTTTTGGGTTGCGGACCGCCGAAACCCAGAAGTGCCGGAAGGGGTTACTTCTGGGTTTTGGCGGCAGCGCATGTGCAGAAGTGCTAAATTGCGCTTTGCGCATGCGCAGAAGTGCCAAATCGCAACCCGCGCGTGTGAGACGTGCTGCTGCGGGTTGCGGACGCTGCAGGTTGTGAATGCGCTTCCCGCGCAGATCCTGTTCACAACCTGAGCGTCCGCTGTATTGCGGTCTTTTCTGTGAGGCCTGAGACCTCCCGGTATAGGGTGGTATATAAATTCAGTAAATAAATAAAATAGAAAACAGGGTGGGTCTGTTCTGGCGGGTCCCTCACCTGGGGTCTCTCGCCCAGGCACCTCCACCGACGTGAGCCGCTACGCCGGGGAGTATGAGCACGTCTTTGAGGCCACGACGGCCGGGGTCAGCATCCAGGCCCCACAGCTGGACATCAACACCGTAGCGGCCGGAGGGGGCTCGCGGCTCTTCTTCAGGTCGGGCTCATGGCCCCCCACCCCGGGATCTGTGGGGTGCTACTGCTCCCTCTCCTGGCTGTTGGGCCCCTGCCTATCCAGTTGCCTCCGTCCCATCTTCCTTCGATGGGGTGGGCGTCCCCACGGCCCCCGCCTCCTTTGAGGGCCACTTCCTTGGGGCCCACGCCCTGCCTCACTTGTTCCTGCTGCCGGGCTTTCGCTCCCATTCTCCCTGCCTTAAGTTGAAGGCCTCGAGTTCACCTGTGGAACTCCCTGCCACAGGACGGCTACCTACCAGGATGAAAGAGAATTGGACAATTTTGTGGAAGAGGAGGGGGCCAGGAGGCCTCTGCGCGGCCTCCGCAGGAGAAGAGAAGTGCTCTTGGCTCCAATCCTGCTTGCAGGTTTCCCCTTGGGCTGCTGGACTGGATGGACCCCTTTGGCCTGATCCAGTAGACTCTTCTCCTCCTCTGGCCTGGCAGCTCCTTGCGCCATCCCCCCGCCCATTTGCCACAGTGGTCAATTAATCTCCTCCTCTCTCTTTTTCCTCCCCTCCAGGTCTGGGCTCTTTGTCGTTGGCCCCGAGTCTGCCGGGGCGCATCCTGGCCCCGCTTGCTACCGGAAGGGTGAGGCAGCCGTGTGGGGCAGGGGGTGGTGTTGGGGGGGGGAACAGGGTGCTGGCGGTGGGTGCCTGACTGCGCCTCTCCCTCTGTGCCCTCAGGGGGTCCCCTGACGGTGACGGACGCCAACCTGTGCCTGGGCCGCCTCCTGCCCAGCTACTTCCCCCACATCTTTGGACCCACGGAGAACCTCCCCCTCTCGCCGGAGGCCACCCTGCAGGCCTTTGAGGAGCTGGCCGCCAGGGTCAATGCCTTCCGTGGGGCCAGCCCCCCACTCAGCGTCGAGGAGGTGGCCATGGGCTTCATCCGCGTGGCCAACGAGGCCATGTGCAGACCCATCCGTGCCCTGACGCAGGTAGGGGCTGCGCCAAGGCTCTCGGGCAGAGCCCCCCCTTCTCTGCACCAGGGGAAAGAGGGGCTTTCTCCTGGCTTGCTCTGGGAGCCCCTGAAGGGGGAGCAGAGTGGCCCCAGAGGCTGGGGGGCAGCTGCCAGGTGGGAAGGCGGGAGAGCAGGCCACTTGCGGATCGGGGCAGCAGCCTCAGCCTGCTTCTAGGGATCACAAAGATAGATAAACTCTATTCACGTTAGCCAATGGCCATAGCAACATAAAACAAGCAATATATACAAATAAAATATATACAAATAAAAAAGACAGCAAACCAATGGCCAAGATTATTGTTCAGATAGTGGCCCTTAATCTCACTGCACCCTCGATCAACCTAGCAACCTTTGCTGCTGTCTGATCATTTTGATCTAATAAAAGAAAGACCAATGTGGCCTCAGATGGGCGGCCTGGGATGGTGAGTAGGAGTGGGGTGATGATCTCATTCCTCAGATCTTTATAAAGGGGGCAGGACAGGAGAGCATGACCCACTGTTTCCAGATTGCCATCTCCACATGGGCAGAGTCGTTTCTCAGTTGGAATCTTTTGGTCTCTGCCCTCAAGTACGGCAGAGGGCATCACATCCAATCTGGCCAGTGTGAAGCCATGTCTGTATTTTGGGATAGTTAATTTATACAGATATGGTGCCAGGGAATCAAACTGAGAAGGGGGGGGGGCATACCAAGGACAGAGTTTCTTTATAATGGCCAGATTGCTCTGTTGCTCTAAGTCCTTCAGACGCTGTCCAATTAGCCTTTTTGCTTTAATAAAGCCCATCGTGAGAAGCTGATGTGGGTGGAGTCCGCAGGAGAGGGATTTTTGGTGCACAATTTTAGACCACACACTTTTATGGGGGGTCTTGTGTCACTAAGGGCAGTAGACCGGGTGGATTGAGATTTAGACGGAGCCAATAATGAAGAGTTCTTTGCCAGGACCAAGCTTCTACAGAGGGAAGACTTGCCTCCAGTCGTAATTCTGCATTTGGGACACAAGGTGGTACAGAAAAAAATCTGCCTTAAAAAATTGGATTGGACAGTTTCAAGAATGCTACAATGATTACCCGTCCAAATTTGGGCTGCTTCTAGGGAAGGAAGGTTCAGTGGTTTCAGACGCAGCTCCTTAAGGATGGCTGAAATCCCCTAGTAAGAAGGGGGGGTGGGGGGAGACCCCCCCCAAGGGTGGGAGGCAGTCTGATTTTTAATATTCGGTTGGAAGCTGCCCAGAGTGGCTGGGGAAACCCAGCCAGATGGGCAGGGTATAAATATTATTATTATTATTATTATTATTATTATTATATCAAGAGCCCGGTCCATAGAGCAGGAGGTGCTTAATCTCAGGGTTGTGGGTTCAAGCCCCATGTTGGGCACTCCATTGCAGGGGGTTGGACTAGATGACTCTTGGTGTCCCAGCCGACTCTGCAGCTCTCGGGTTCAACAGCCGCTTGGGGGGTTGGCTGGGGAGGCACCTCTGAGCCGCTGCTCTCTGGGGCTGCAACTTCTGGGCTGTTTTAAGGAACTCCAAAGGATTCCCTCCAGCCTGGGAACGGGAGGGCAGGGGCTGCCATGGGGGCTCGGAGGGAGGAGGGATGGGGTGAGCTGTGGGGCCAGGCTGTCGGAGGGGAAAGAGTCCTACACACAAACAGCAGCAGCTTCATAGAATCACAGAATTGTTGAGTTGGAAGGGACACCCAGGGCTCATCCAGTCCTGCAATGAAGGAATTGCAGCGAAAGAATCTGATTCAGTTTCCGCTTTAAAATCTCTGATGAAGGAGGAGCCCAGCACCGTCCTTTCCTCCATCAGCTCTTACTGCCGCCAGAAATCTCTCCCTGACATTTAGCCGGAATCTCCTTCCTTGTCACTTGAAGGCATAGTTTCAAGTCCTACCCTCCAGTAGATTGCTGCACCTGTCGGAACCTGAGGTGATAAAGCTCCTCCGACGTGATTAACAACCTGAGCCTTTGGTGAGGCTCCAGGTACATTCCCATTCAGTAGAGAATCAAGGCAGGACACGGAAGTGATGAGATTTATGGCTACATCGCTATGCTTTATTTTCTAGCTATGCAGACAGAAAAGAAATTACTCTCTCTCTGTGAGAGCAGAGAGCAACTGAAAAACAAAGGAACAGGAAACCAGTAGCATCACATCCGTCTCCTGTCTTCCGTGAGACTTCCAACAGCCTGGAATGTCTCTGGAATGTAAACAGAGTCTTGTGACTCTAAGCAGCTGCACAGTGGCAAACAGAAACTAACAGCACCTTTCATGGGACGGCCCTTGAGATATTTGAGGAAGGGGGTCAGAGCTTCCCTTTCCCGATCCTGCTGCCTGGGGACCCTTTCCCTGGCCCCCCTGTGGGAGGTGGCGTGGGGGGAGAGTGCCTGCTCTTTCTCTCTCTCTCTGTCCTTCCAGGCTCGGGGCCACGACACGTCCCGCCACATCCTGGCCTGCTTTGGGGGAGCTGGCGGGCAGCACGCCTGTGCCATCGCCCGGGCCTTGGGCATGAGCAAGGTCTTCATCCACAAGTAGGTGCCCTGGGGAGGGAAAGGAGGGGGGTCTCCGGCCCCAGGACCCCTCGCTTGGCCTGGCAGAGGAAGACCCCCCCCCACTCACTTGCTCCCTTCCTCCTCCTGGCAGGCACAGCGGGATCCTGTCCGCCTTTGGCCTGGCTCTGGCGGACGTGGTTCACGAGACGCAGCAGCCCTGTTCCCTGGCCTACGGCCCTGAGGCTTACGCCCAGCTGGACGAGACAGTCGCTGCCCTGGAGGCCAAGTGCGTGCAGGCTCTGGAGGCCCAGGGCTTTGCCAGGTGAGCGCCACCCCTGCAGGGCGGGGCAGGTGCCTGCAGGGAGAAGGCCCTGCAAGCCGCTGTGGGCAACCCGGCCCGCTGTCCAGGGAAGGCAGAGTCCTGGGGGCTGCATGTGAGAAAGGGGGGCTGGCGTTACACTTGCGGGGAGCTGGGCAAAACAGCCCCCAGCCAGCCGCTTGCTCACTGCCCTCCCCTTGGCCTTCCCCAGATCCCAGATCAGCACGGAGCCCTTCCTGCACCTTCGCTACGAGCGCACGGACTGCGCCCTCATGTGCTCCGCCAAGGGCTACCCGGCCACTGCCCAGTCCTGCCGCAGCGGGGACTTTGGCGCTGCCTTTGCCACCAGGTCAGTGGGCTCCCCTTCCCGCCTGGCACCGCGGCTCGGAAGCGCCCGGCTGCCCCTTTTCTGCAGCGGGGGCCGGGAGATGCTTTGCAGTCGCCCCCCTGAGCCTGCGCTTGGCCCCCCAGGTACCAGCAGGAGTTTGGCTTCACCATCCCCGGCCGAGCTGTCCTGGTGGACGACGTGCGCGTGAGGGGCACGGCCAGCTCCGGGCTGGGCCAGGAAGAGCCGGTGCCGGCCAGTGAGCAGCCCCCCCGCCGGGAAAGGGTGAGGACCCCCCTGCCCCTCTTCCCCAGCCCCTGCCCCCTCCTGGCTGGTTGCCCTTGAGAGCCCCCTCCTGCTCTATGCTCTTTGAAAGCCGTCCCTGTGGGAGGGAGTTCCGCAGTTTAACTCTGCACTCTGGCTCCTCCCCTCCTGGCAGCCCCACCTGGCCCAGGGGCTGATGGGAGCTGGAGTCCAAAGCATCCAGGGGGCCCCGACTTGGGGGAGGGAGCTGGACTCCCCCGACTGCTGGGTGCTCAGGTGCTTTTGGAACCGGCAGTCTGAGAAAAACCCCCTCCCACTTTCAAACGCTCTCTTTCGTCGGAAGGCGACAGTTATTTTCAAGGTGATGCAGTTCCTGATACAATATACCACATTTTTCTCTCCATAAGACACACTTTTTTCCTCCTAAAAAGTAAGGGGAAATGTCTGTTCGTCTTATGGAGCGAACGCGTGGTCCCTGGAGTCGAATTATCCAGGGGCAAAAAGCAGATGATCCTTTTTTTTTTTTTTTTTTTTTTTGAAAGAGGGAAGTGGGTGTTGAAACAAAACCGCTGATTGTTTGCGATTGGGGAGCGAGATAAGGGACACTAGAGATAAAGGAGGCTGCCTGGGAGGGGGGAGGAAAAGACAGCGAGCTTGCAAGGAGAGGAGACAGGAAGACTAAAGCAATAAGGAGAGAAATTAGAAGAAAAGGAGGAGCAAAAAAGTGCTCCAACTAAGGAAAATACACTAAGGCAAACAAGAGGGAAGGGAGTGTTGAAACAAAGCCACTGAGCAGCTTATCAGCAAGGGATCGGGAGGGAGATAAGGGACTCTAGAGATAAAGGAGGCTGCCTGGGAGGGGGGAGGTAAAAGCCCATGGATCCTCAGGATTTTTGCACTGGGTCACCCCAAATTCACCATCAGATCACATAGCATGTCCCTGGCTACAGCCTGCACCAAAAAAATCATGCATCCACTGTTGCGTGGGGCCAAAACGGCGCAAAAACGTGGTTACAAAGAACAGATTGACATGGATTCTCAGGAATTTTGCATTGGGCTACCCCAAACTCACTGTCAAATCACATGTCTGTGGCCACAGTATGAACCACAAAAATCATACATCCACTGTTTCGTTGAGAACATTCCCCCCCCCCTTGTTTTCCTCCTCTAAAAACTATGTGTGTCTTATGGTCAGGTGCATCTTATGGAGCGAAAAATACGGTATGTCCCAGCAGACAATCGCAGAGCTGTGGGGCAGGAAGATGGGGAGTGCAGGGTGCCGTTTCTCTGGCAGGATTAGGTCCTGGAGACATGGGTGACCTTTTTGCAGACGTACCTCAGAAGTCGAACGGAATCTGTTCCGAAAGTCTGTTTGACTTCCGAAAAGTTAGGAAACCAAGGGGTGGCTTCTGATTGGTTCCTGGGTGCGCAGGTGTGGCGGAAACACTAGCGGTGTCCACAGCGGATGTACGGCTTCCCAAAAAACATTCAAAAACTGGAACACTCACTTCCAGTTTCCTATCGTTTGGGAGCTGGAACATTCGACTCCCAAGGCGTTTGGGAGCCCAGGTATGACTGGATCCAATTGTTTGCAAATACAACAGGCCAGCCTGGGGAGCAGGCAGGGACCCCCAGAGTCTGTGCTGGGGCTTTGGGAGCGGGGCCTGGTCCCCCCCAGACCCAGCTGCCAACAGCTTGGGGCTCTTGCGTTGGACTCTGCTGGTTCTGTCCTTCTTCCTCTCTGGGTGGGTCAGAAATAGAAAAGGAATGTTTTCTGCCACACCACTCTTTGCTTTGGGAAAGCAGCTTAAATTCCTAGGCTTCCTTACTCCTCATTTCCAAGTCTGAAAGTTGCTTTTGGTGGTGCAACTCACCCTGGGACCTGGAGTGGAGGGCAGGCAATAAATTAGAATAATAGAATTGCAATGCAGGAAGCTCAACTGCAACAGTTAAACCAGCAGTCCTTCGTATTAACCTTCCAGCTCCACTGTCTGCCCCCCAGGTGTCCCGCTGCTATTTTGAGGGCGGCTACCTGGACACCAGCGTCTACCTGCTGGAGGAGCTCACCTGGGGCCACTCCATCCCTGGTCCCAGCATCATCATTGACAAGAACAGGTGAGGGGGGGGCGCTTCATCCCTGCCCTGCAATGAGTCCATGAGCCTTTGGCACTGGCTGGCTGTGGGGCACCCAGAGTGGGGGCTCCTTCCAAGGAGAGGCGGGAGGGGGGTTGGGGCAGAAGGAGACGCGCTACAACCTCTGTGCCCCCCACCCAGCACCATCCTGGTGGAGCCCGGCTGCGCGGCCTCTGTGACCCGACTCGGAGACATCTGCATCGCTGTGGGTTCCGGGTCGGAGCGCCCCGTCGGCCCCCAGATAGACCCCATCCAACTCTCCATCTTCTCCCATCGCTTCATGAGCATTGCAGGTGAGCGAGGGGTGTGCTCTGCCCGGGGGGGGGGGCTAGGAGAGTGTCTCCTTGGAGACGATTCCTGGCGGGGGGGGAATCATAATAATACTGTAATAATAATAATTAATAGTAATTGTTTTATTACTTATACCCCGCCCATCTGGCTGGGTTTTCCTAGCCGCTCTTTGTGGCTCCCAACAGAATATTAAAAACCCTGACCCTTCCCCCCCCCCCCCACAGAGCAGATGGGGCGCATCCTGCAGCGCACAGCCATCTCCACCAACATCAAGGAGAGGCTGGATTTCTCCTGCGCCCTCTTTGGCCCCGATGGGGGGCTGGTCTCCAACGCACCCCACATCCCGGTCCACCTGGGCGCCATGCAGGAGACGGTGCAGTTTCAGGTAAGCCGCCCCCCCAGACTTCCACAAGGTAACTCTGCGAAGCTGCACCCAAGCCAGGGAGGGGGCCAAGGCGCCCGGCTCCCCGCTTTCTATCCATAACCCTATATGTATTTTCATATATGGTCTTGAGTTGCCATGGGCTTTGGGCCCCAGTGCAGCCTCTCTTAGTCTTTTTTTTTATTTTTTTAATTATACTTTCCAGATATCTACATTTCACTTATTTTACATTCATTTTGACATTTTAGAACTTGACTTCCTTCCCCCTCTTTCTGCGGTTCCTTAGATTTATTTTTAATATCTTTTGCACATCCAAACTGATCATTTATTAATTGTTTATTTATATATATATATATATATATATATATATATATACACACACACTCTTATATACCGTATTTTTCGCCCTACAGGGCGCACCGGCCCATAGAGCGCACTTATTTTTGGGGGGGAGGGGGGGAAATAAAGGAAAAAAATTTCATTTCCCCCCTGAGCCCCAAAGAGCCCAAAGAGCAAAGAAGCCATAACAGCGAGCGAGATGGATCCCGCTAGCTGTCCTGGCTTCGTTTTTAGCCTCGGAGCTGGGGGTCCGGGAGTCAAGGCGAGGTTGAGCTGAACCTCGCCATCGCTCCCAGAGCTTGCGGGGCTGGGAGCAGGGGAAGCCCGAGCTTCCCCCGACCCCAGCCCCCAGAACAGGCTGTTGCTCGCAAGGCTTGCGGACATCTGTGCGAAGCACAGGGCGCGCTCCAGAGTGCGCCCCGTGCTTCGGGCTGCAGGCTGGTGCCCGCAAGCCTTGGGAGCCCGGCGAGCTTGCGGATAGCTTCCTAAAACCTGGAGAGCGAGAGGGGTCGGTGCGCACCGACGCCTCTCGCTCTCCAGGCTTCAGTGAAAGCCTGCATTCGCCCCATAGGACGCACACACATTTCCCCTTCATTTTTGGAGGGGAAAAAGTGCGTCCTATGTTAACGGAAAAATCTGAGGGCTCCCTTGGACAAAAACAAAGACACCAACCAGGATAACTTGGAGCAAAACAACAGCCTGTGGGCTTGGCCTTTATTGAACTGTTGCAACAGGGTGCTCCCCTCACTTGCAGGAAAGAGGAGGGACCCAGAAAAATGGTGTGCAAGGCCTTATAAAGACTTTTGAAATTCCCCTCCTGTAGATCAAGCCCACCCCCAGAAACATCATGCATACATCACAAAAAGGAGGGGTTGAGGGAGGAGTTGTGGTGGTAACCTGAGTGTCCTGTCACCTGGCTGGTTCCCCCTTTCTCCCTCCCCATGAGTACTTTCCAGGTGACAGAGGGGAGTTGGCAGTTTCCTGCCCCCAGAGGGAAGAGCTGATTATTGTCCTTTGTTCCAGTCTGTGCTGAATCCACTCCCATATGCAAGTTCTTTGTGATCTTGATGGTCTTCTGTCTAGGACCATCAGGGTTGGCATAGCGACTGGGCAGGGCTCCTGTGGATGTGCTGGTATGGTCAAGGGATTATGGCTGCCCTGTATCAAACCTTCCTTCATGGAGTAAAATAAAAGTGGAACAGTGCAAATCCGATGTATGGTTGATTTTCTATGAATTTATAACAGAAGCGTAGCATATGTAGTGTGTGAGTGTGAGTATGTGTGAAGTTTGTACAAACTGAATGATTGGGGGGGGGAGTTTCCTGCTACACTATAGGGCGAAAAATACGGTAGCTGCTCTTATATAGCTGCAGCTGACATTGCTTTTATCTGTTTATAACTTATCTGCAAATATTCAATAAACCATTTCCATTCTTTTATAAAATGTTTGTTATCTTGATTTCTTATTCTTCCGGTGAGTTTTGCCGTTTCTGCATATTCCATTCTTCCTTTGCTGGGACTCCCAAAAATGGGAAAATGGAAAGTGTCCTTCTCTCTCTTATTCTTCATCCCCTTTGAATCCCGCCTTTCCTCCAAGGAGCTCAGTGTAGAGCCGCTGGTTCCCCCGGGCCATGACGGTCAGGTGGGTATTTGAGCCCAGTCCCTAGCCCAGCACCCTGACCACTAGGCCACACTGTCTGGATGGAGTGGCTGGACTCTACTGGCGGCCAGAGCTCCCTCCTCCAGGTCTTGGGACTTCAGGACTCAGGGGCCGGAGGAACTGCCCCTTTTGGCCCTGGGGAGCCCCTGCTTCCCTCCCCCTGCCCGGTCTCTTTCCTGCTGCCCTTCCAGATCCGGAACCTGGGCTCCGACCTCCACGAGGGGGACGTTCTCCTCAGCAACCACCCTTGCGCGGGGGGCAGCCACCTGCCGGACCTGACCGTCATCACCCCTGTGAGTTGGGGTCTCCCGGTGGGCAGGGGTCTTTATCCTGGGGCGCAGCCTGGGCTGGCATCTCTGCCCTGGCAGTCCGACAGCCGTTCCCGGGTGTGTGGCTTGGGCCCCTTCAGGACTGGGGAGGGTTGGGGTGCCCAGTGCCCTTGGAGCTGGGGGGTGGCAGTCCCAGGAGCTCCCCCCGTTGCCCTGTCGCTCCTGCCATCCCTGCCCCATGCCCGCTCCCTGTGGACCAAGTCTGCTGCGTTCTTCTGCCCCCTCGCAGGTCTTCTGGCCAGGAGAGGCCAGGCCGGTCTTCTTTGTGGCCAGCCGGGGGCACCATGCGGACATTGGGGGGATCACGCCGGGCTCCATGCCCCCCCACTCCCGCTCCCTCCAGGAGGAGGGGGCCGTCTTCATTTCCTTCAAGCTGGTCAAGGGTGGCGTCTTCCAGGAGGAGGGTATGTGGGGGCTGAGCCAAGGAGGGGGAGAATCAAGGGGTCTCTCTGCCCACTGGTGGCCTTTGACCTTCCCTGCCCCGCCAGCCGTGCTGGGGGGCTCACCTGCCTCCACCCGCTCCCCCCGCAGCCGTCACGGAGGCCCTGATGGCTCCCGCCCAATTCCCCGGCAGCAGCGGCACGCGCAACCTGCAGGACAACCTCTCTGACCTTCGCGCTCAGGTGGCAGCCAATCAGAAGGGGATCCAGCTGGTGAACGAGCTGATTGGCCAGTACGGCTTAGAAGTGGTGCAGGCCTACATGGCTCACATCCAGGTGAGCAGGAAGACCGCAGGGCGGGGGGCTGGGGGGCTTTAAATCGGCCCTTGGAAATGAGAGAGGCTTTTAGGAGTGGACAGTCTCTGATCATTGCTGGGAGGGACCCTGAGGGTCATCCAGCCCAACCCTCTGCAAGGCAGCAATTGCGACTAAAGAATCCCTGAAGGATGGCTGAACAACCTCGTATGTGGATATTATTGTAAACTGGAGGGACAGAGCCACCCTTTTCCTTTGCAGATCCAGGGCTGGAAGCAGCAGCTGCTGCCGCCCTGGGCCAGCCAGTGTCTCCCCTCCCCCCCCCGCCCCAAACATGGTCCTCTGTCACGAATTCTCCGCGGCGCTTTAGCTCAGAGTTCCAGGTTCTTCAGTGTAGTGCAGTATATTTATTGTGAGCTATAGATACACAAATATATACAATAATCTACGGGCTATAATACATGAGCAGTTCATACAGTCAAACAGAGGCTGCATAAGAATAAGAATAAGAATATTTTATTTATATCCCGCCCTCCCCAGCCGAAGCCGGGCCCAGAGCAGCTAACAGCAATAAAAGTAACACAGTATTCTAAAATCAATTCATTCTAAAATCAGTTCAAATCAAATTGATGGCAACCATGGGGCTAGAGTTCTGTGAGGATTCCCAAAGGAGGGGGTCAGGCTATGCCTTGGCCAAAGGCCTGGTGGAACAGCTCAGTCTTGCAGGCCCTGCGGAAAGATGTCAAGTCCCGCAGGGCCCTAGTCTTTAGGCAAATAGGAAGACCTTTCTATCTCTCTCTCTCTCTCTGACCACACTCTTCTATACCACCACTTACTGCTGGACAGGTTTCCCTTTTAAACCCATGACAGCCAATCAACTGACGGCACATTACTGCAAATCTTTCTGACCCAGCACTTGCATAGAAAGTATTGCAGACTGATTGCATCAGCCACTTGCATCAGCTTGCAGACTCAAGCCTGCAGACTTACTATCTCACACAGCATTCTGTGAATCCCGACATCCTTGCATGTTGGTCTGCATCCCAAACCCCCACCTTGGAATCCTATTAGAAGTGTGCAATAACACCCTGAGGGTCTTCCTTAATCCATGGGGTTATATGTGTGTATAATTTCACGTATTTCAACCCAAACCTTTCCAGAGCAGCCCTCAGTATAAAATGGAAAGCCAGAGCAATGTTACAGATGCCACTGGACGGTTGTCACAAAACACCCAAACGCCTCCCCAGTTCCGCCGTGGGCGCAGGTTGGAGAGCGTGGTGGGCGGAGGAGCCTGCTGGACTCGGGTGGGCAAGTGGGCAGGGGGAGAGAGACCTGCAGGGCCACCCCCCAAGTCTCTGCTGTCCTTTGTGCCCCCCCCTCCAGGCCAACGCAGAAGTGGCCGTGCAAGACATGCTGAAGGACTTTGCCGCCCGCCAGGGGGAGCCGGGACGCCCCCTGCAGGTGGAGGCGGAGGACTTCCTGGACGATGGCTCCCCCATTCGCCTGAAGGTGACGGTGGATCCCCAGCAGGTGAGCGCAGGTGGCTCAGGGGGGATGCTGTGTCTCCTCACCTCCAGAAGGAGATGGGGGAGCTGGAAAAGGCTATGGGAAGGGCAGCCAGAAGGATCAAGCAGGGGATGGATGGAAGAAAGGCGGCAGCCTTTGGGACCTTGGAGTTTCGAGAGAAGGGGGCAAGAGGAGGCAGGGGAAAAGATTGTCAAATGATGGAGAGAGGAAAGCTTTGTTAGGATATAGTTCCGTTCTACCTTAAGAGGAACAGGCATGACTGTTGTGTGTCACATGCCTGTTTACTTCCAGCACAGGCTTGCTGGGAACTTCCGTTTTGTAGATTTTGCTGTTTTGCTGGACACAAAGGGAAGCAGACAGGTTTTTTCCTTTGTTCCTGAACTATGCGGAATAAATGCTGTCAATATGCTTACCCATGGCTCTGTCCGCCACTTCCGTTGTGAGAAGATTTCTTCACTCTGCTGATAGAGGGTGCCAAGTCTCTAAACGTATCTGAGGCTCGTGTCGCTGATTGATGCTGTTCCAAGGGAGACCGGTGATCGCCCGGCTGCCGGCCGGTGGCTGGAGCCAGCTGGGCGCCTGCCTGATGCCCCCGTCTCCCCGGCAGTATCCCAACAAGCTTTTCTCTCTCTCTCGTAATGCTCAGACTTGTGGACAATCAGGGGAGATGACTGTTGGGAAATTCAGGACAGAGGAGAGAAAGTGCTTTGTGTAGCACAGAGTTCATCTGTGGAACTCCCTCCCACAAGAGGTGGAGGGGCGGGACCCCTGCCTCTCCCCCTTTCCTCCCCCAGCCTCCTCTCTTCTCCCCCCGCAGGGCACGGCTGTCTTTGACTTCCGGGGCTCCGGCCACGAGGTCTACGGCAACTGCAACGCCCCTCGTGCCATCACCCTCTCGGCCCTCATCTACTGCCTGCGCTGCATGGTGGGCCAGGAGATCCCCCTCAACCAGGTAGGGCAGGGGGAGGAGAGCGGCCCCTGGGGGGCAGGCCAGGGGCCAGGGGGGTCCTGCCTCCCCCCAGCGGAAAGGAGTGGGGAGGAGCCCTGCCCTCAGAGGAGCCTTCCAGCCCCAGGAGAGGGATGGCCGCACTCAAAAGACGGGGATCCTGACCCCCTTGGGGGGAGGCAGTGTGGCGTAGTGGTCAGAGTGCTGGACTAGGGCCGAAGGGCAGGTGGTGAGGAGCTTCCCCTCCCTCCCACTGGCCCTGCTGGCTGCTGGGAGTCCATCCCTGCCTGGGGCCCCCATAGTCCCCCCCCGTCTCCTTGGGTTTTGCCCTCTTGGTCAGGCTTGTCCTTGGCATCTTTCCCTCCCCGCAGGGTTGCCTGGCGCCCGTGCAGATCCTCATCCCCAAAGGCTCCCTGCTGGACCCCTCCCCAGACGCAGCCGTGGTCGGGGGCAACGTCCTGACCTCCCAGAGGGTGGTCGACGTCATCTTCCGGGCCTTTGAGGCCTGCGCAGCTTCTCAGGTGAGGGGGGGACAGGTGAGGGTGGGCCGAGCCGGGGTGGGCCTGAGAGGGCGAGGTGGGGGCTCTCCAGCTGAAGGGGGTGGGGAGGGGGAGGCCAAGCGTGGCTCCCGTTTCCCATCATCCCCCGGGAAGAGTCTAGATGGGGGGTCGGTTGGAGGCTGCCGGGGGCCTTGGCCTCTCAGGGGCTGGGGGGCGTCTTCCTCACGGCCCCTCACTCTCCCCAGGGCTGCATGAACAACGTCACCTTTGGCAACGAGCGCATCGGCTATTACGAGACGGTGGCTGGCGGGTGTGGGGCAGGGCCCCACTGGCACGGCCGCAGTGGGGTGCACAGCCACATGACCAACACCCGCATCACGGACCCCGAGATCTTGGAGAAGCGGTGGGTGCTTTCTGGGAGGGTGGGGGGCCTCCAGGGGTCTGGGGGGAGGAGGGGGGACCAGGGTGGGCTCCGTCTCCTTTCCTGGGCATCTAGCCGAGCCCCCTGGGAGGCTCACTCTGGGATGACCTGCAGTGTGGATCACAGAACTGCCGAGTTGGAAGGGCGCCCCCAAGGGTTCTCTAGTCTGACCCCTGCAAGGCAAGAGCCACAGCAAAGACCTGGGCTGTTGCTGTGCCCCCAGACCCACAGGACCCTCCATAGGTTTGGGGCTTCAATTCCTGTGAGCTGTGGGAGTTATAGTTTGAAACCTTTGTAGGGTTCCTCTCAGCCCCCATCTCTGCAGCCCCTCACCCTTCTTAAGGGGGGGGATTTTGTGGCATTTCCTGAATGACCCCCCACCGCTTTCCCTCCCTCCCGCAAGGTATCCGGTGGTCCTGAGGTGCTTTGAGCTGGCCCCGGGCACCGGGGGCGCCGGGCGCTTCCGAGGTGGAGACGGGGTGCGTCGGGAACTGCAGTTCCGGGAGGAGATGGTGCTGTCGGTGCTGAGCGAGAGGCGGGCCTTCCGCCCCTACGGCCTGCAAGGTGAGGGGGCTCCCGGCTCCCATCGCTCGCCCCCCACCTCCCGCCCAGGTTGCTTTGTGGGTGGGGTCAGAGAGGGGTACTCTGTGGGGACGGGGAGCCTTGGCTGAATCTGGGGGGAGGGTTGTGTCATGGGCAGAGAACAGAGGCACCATTCCTCCCCCAACTCCCCCTGCCCTCTCAGTTTGGCTCTTTGGGACTCCCCCCCCCCCCGCTGTAATGACTTTCTTCCCCCACCCCACTGATTCCAGGGGGTGAGTCTGGCTCCCCAGGCCTCAACCTGCTGATTCGACAGGACGGCCACACCATCAACCTGGGCGGCAAGACATCTGTGAAAGTGATGCCTGGGGTAAGGATCCGGTCCGCGCATGTGCACCCCCTCCCCCTGCTCCTGGCTCTGGACCCCCAGACCCATCTCGGTTTCCTCGCCTGCCTGCCCCCCAGGGGGACCTTCCCCCCAGCACGGCGTTCCTCCTCTGCCCCACCCCAAACGTCTCCCTTCTCCTTCCCTTCAGGACGTCTTCTGCCTGCAGACCCCGGGAGGAGGGGGCTTCGGACCACCTGCCGCGCCCCCGGGACCCCCCAAAGGGCAGGCAGCCCCCCCCAGAGGCTGGCCCTTCCTGGAGCGAGGGAGCCTCTATGACTACCGCCTGGCCCAGGAGAGAGCGTGATAGGGCCCCCTCCTCACCAGGGGGTCTGCATGTGGGGGGGCAGTCTCTGTCAGCCGTGGGGCAAGAGGGGGAGTTGAAAGGCTCCCTCCGTGGGGAGCAGGCAATGCATGCAAGCGGCATTCAGCGCTCGTCCTGCTCAGGGTAGACCCACTGAACTGAATGAACCTAGGTCAGCCATGCCATGCGCTCCAGGGGGGCCCCCACTCCCCATGTGAGGGGAGAAGACCTGCACCTGCCACTCCCCTTCTTCCCACCAGGGGGCAGCATGGCCTGAGGTTTGCCGCTGGGCACCGTAAACTGGGATGAAGGGGGAAGAACCCTGCAGTTGCCCCCACAAATTCCTCTCTTCCGGCTTTGGAAAGGGGTGCTCTGGGGGTTTTCTGGCCTGGCTGGACTTGCTCACTACTCAGCCATTCCTCCTCCAGCCCCCCCCCAGCACCAGGAGGGCTAGCCCCACTTTGTCTGGGGGTCCCAGCAGTTTCTACCTGGCCAAGGCCTTTATATGCCCTCCCCTCTAGGCTTCTGGGAGACCCTCCACTCTCTACCTGGTCCCAAGCCGGGCTCCTCTCTCAACCCCCCACCACCACCACCGAAACCACTCCAGTGGCAAGCTGTGGGGCCTTGTGGCCCCCCAAGGCCTCGGGCAGAGTGGGTCCTGCAGTTGGAGCCCCTCGGATCTCCCCTGGGAAGGAGGGTTTTTCGGCTGGGATGATTCCGAGCTTCACTTCCAAGCCTGTGGGCTGAATAAAGCTGCAACCAGCAAGTTCCCCCATTTGTGTCGTTTTTGCAGCTGGGGAAGACCAGGTGTTGGGCTGAGGGGGTGCTGCAGAAGGATCCTCAGCCCCTTCCCACATGGGAGGGTCTTTCGTTCCTGCTCTTGGACCCCCCCCCCAAATGGGGGCCAGGCTCTCCCGGGGGTTTCACCCTTGGAAGGAGGGGAGGAGGTCAGGGCTAGCATTGCTCTTCCCGAAAAAAGGGTCCACAACACACCCGAATGGCCTGGAGCTGGCCTGCCTTCCGGCCTCAGGCCCAGCATGGAAGCAGCGCCAGAGGAGGGTCTTGGCCCCTTTGCTCTCTCTGCAAAGCCCACAAGATCCTGCAGGAAGAAGCACTTTCCTTCCAGACAGAGAGTAGCTGGTTGTATCAGGTAATCTGGTTGCTCACCGCCCCATCTCCAGGCGATGAGAGATGCCAGGGGTTCCAGCTGCTTACAAAGGACTCAGCTTCTTGGGAATGAAGATCATTGGAGGCTATATGGTTGATTTACTCATCTACACAGCCTGAGCCCAGTGACAGAGGGGCTCCCAGCATTAACACCCCAGTAGATCTTGCGTCTCCATTAGTCACAGCTTTGGATCCAGCACAGAGCAAACAGAGCTCAGGGTCTCCAGCTTCCAACTCAGGGCTCTCTCTCTCTCTCTCTCTCTCTCTCTCTCTTGCTCTTGTTCTCCTGCCTAGCAGCGAGGGGGGCAGGGGAGGAAAAGCCCCCCCCCTTTAACCTGGAGGGCCCCCTCACTTAGTTGAAGCTCTTGCATCCCAGCTCATCCTTTTGTGATGCTGATCACAACCAGCACTAGGGCAGGTACGGCCATGGTCTCACAGTGCCTGACTAGTACAGCAACCTCTCTATCATTCTAGCCCTCCCTGGATACAGGACCCCAAGAATTGGAAGGGACTCTGCATCACCCCAGCTGACCTCCAACCTCCCGACAAAACAGCCCTTCTAAATGAGAGCACCACCTTTTTGAGCAGAAATGGGGGGATGTTTGCTTCATGTGGATGCCAGTTGTGGCCCTTGCGTGATTTCTTGCACACCCAAGGGCGCACTCTGCACTTTTGCACCATGCAGGGGAACCAGCGGGGGAGGGAGCTTCGTGCCTTTGTCACTCACTTTTTGAGGGTTTTTTGGGTCCCGGCTGGAACTGAAGCTCCATCGAGAGCAGCTGCTGGATTGCTCCCTCATGGGGAAAACTCAAGGGGGGGTGCTTGTGTGTAGAGATTCACCTTGACCTCTCCTCTCAGAGCTGCTTGGGTTGCGCATACTCTGTGCACGCGCAGAGGAGCCTTGGAAGATTTGCTGTCTGTCTGGGGGGGTCCTGCCAGAGAGACCCTCCCTCTAGTGGAGCTGCCCCTTGCCCCTCCTGGGGCAGAAGATGCAGAGCTCAGGACAGTTAATAATATTATAATATAATATAATATAATAATATAATATAATATAATGTAATATAATATAATATAATATAATATAATATAATATAATATAATATAATATAATCCTTTATTGGGCATAGCAAACCACACATTATCAGACAGACACCATATACAAATTGTGCAAAATACGAGCTCAATAAAACAAGGTTTGTCCCGGTCAGATCTTTAACTCCAGAGAAAATCAATTTGCATAAATAATACAATACTGCACTACCGAATCCCTGATCAATTAAGAACCGCTAATTTTCTTTATAATGACCCAGTCTTTCTGCATGGGCATCACTCAAAAATTCAGCCACTATTAAAGTAATTTGATCATTCCTGTCCGAAAGCAGGCCCTGAATCGTTGGTAGCATAGAAATCAGCCTATTGAGTTGTAAGGCCTCTAATAATTGTCTTCTGGCATAAATGCCAAAATCACAAGGAAAGAAAATACGCTCCAAAGTATCCGGTTCCTGTTTACTACATTTGCAGAGATGCTCTGATTCTGGGAGAGCTAAATATCTTCCTTTCACTGTCATCGAGGGAAACATATTAAATCTGGCTGACATAAACAGCCTGCACAATTCATGATTCTTCCGATTTGCTCAGGACAGTTCAGGATGGTCAGAAGCCCCTCTGGGCTCTGCGTGAGGCATCATTTGTGCTCTCGACCACCACACTTGGAACTGACCACATTTATTTTGAAGGAGAAGCAGGAGCTCCCACTGCTCCAACAGTTTCCTGCTGAAAACACAAAGCTCCCACACCTTTGAGGGCAGGTGGAGGGGGTGGGTTTTCCAGGCCCCCTTGTCTCCATAGACACATCCTCAAGGACATGCAAAGTCCTTAAAACTGCCCCCCCCCAGGCTGTGGGCTGGATCTTAAGAGCAGCATCCAGACCAGGCCTGTGCCTGGCCCTCCCAGCCCCCCCACACCACCCAGGAGTGGGGGCAGAGGAAGGGGTGCGGTGGGGGCGGACCACCCTGGGTGTCTTCGCTGAGGGGGGTGACATTTGGCTCGCCGACCGCCCATGACTCCCAAGCCTACCCTGTACCGTTGGGGTGTTGCAGGAATTTATATAAGGCTTGGAGGGGGGTTGCCCCTCCAGCAGATATCATGCACATGCAGCCCACTACCAAAACCAGCACAATCGCTTGTCCCCACAAAACACTTCATGGTTCTTCCTATCTATTCAAAGGGCCTCTGCTGCACGATACCGAATGGAACAATTCACTGATAAATGTATCTCTGTGCTGGCTCACTGGGAAACCCTCAGCTCCTCAGCAGCCCCTCTGCCTGAGTGATAATTCCTGGCATCCTGGTACCTGAGTGCCAGACAGGTAGCCATTCCAGAAAGAACAAACCCAGATGAAGACAAAAGAGTGGGATGAACTTGGCTGGGAAATGTAAACATCTCTTTTGTGACACTTGATGGGTGTTTGGTGGAGGGCAAGGAGAACCATGGGGCAGGGTCCAGGATGCTCAGATTACTGCCCCCAGACCTCCCCTTTCATGATGTAACCGTGATGTAGTTTGGGGGGGGGTGTAACACGGGGATTAAGGTAAAGGACTCTGGGGTTGCAGCGCTCATCTCACTTTATTGGCTGAGGAAGCCGGCGTACAGCTTCCGGGTCATGTGGCCAGCAGGACTAAGGCGCTTCTGGCGAACCAGGGCAGCACACGGAAACGGCAACATGGGGATTAGCAGCTAATAAAAGTTTGGGTTCCCTTTTGTTTGGGGCTTCCATCTTATTCCACGTTGTGGCAGGTGGGAGTCCTGTTGCGACAGTCTTCAATCAAGACCAAGCCTCCTGGCTGCTGTTTTGCTCTGGTATTCCTGGCTGCTGTCCTTGTTTTTTGTCCAAGGGAGCCCCCAGATTTCTCCGTTAACAGTTGGAAGGGGAGGAGCTGCGCTGCTTTGCTGGCGGCATTCCCCCTTTCCCCCTTTGTTTTGACAGCTTGGGGTGGCTTGGGAGTCGCAGGCGGGCGGCACGCCGAATGTCCGCCCTGGGTGGCTTGCTCCAGCCCCGACTGCAGGGCATGCGTGCTGCTCTGGGCACCCGAGCAGCTATCCTGCCCCTGGGAGGGCACCCTCCGTGCCCCGCCTCCCTCGGGAGTGCGCCTGCCTTGGGCAGTGTGGGCACATGCTCTTCCGCTGCCCAGGGGTGCTGATTCAGAGGCTGGAGGTGGCTATGAGGCCTTCCAGTTCCTCTGGTTTGCATTCCCCAGCTGCCTTGTAAAGGGGCCTCTCCACAAGGGGGGTGTTTACTTTAGAGGCTTGCGCAGGCATTCTCCAAGACAGAGGTCTTTGTCCAGCAATCAGTCATTTCTCCGCATCCTTTGCCAGGTGGTCAGGTGCTCCTTTGTGAGGTTCAAAGGGGCTGTGTGGGAAGGCGGGGGGGGGGCAGCATTCCTTCCTTGCAGGTGGGATTTCCAAGGGCAGTTTCTGAGCAGAGCCGCCCACTCCGGGGCTTTGCTTTCATGCCTGGCCAGCAAATCTTTGAAAAGTTAACTTTCAAAAGACATGTCCTTCTTTTCGCCTTCGGATGTCACTGAAGTATAACTTTTTGTTTTGTTTTATTATGTCACAACCACCTTCTTGTTTAAAGAGTTTAAAACAACACACAGTCACAAAAATAAGGTGCATCCTAAAATGTACACCCCAGCCGTCAGAAAGCCACAGCAAAGGGCTGCATCTTCATCTTCCAGAAGCAGCCCCACATGACTTAGACTGGAGCCTTAGATCGGAAGTTTATCAGTGGTTTGTCAGGATTTGCGTCGTGTTGGAAAAAACGCCCGGGAAGGCCACCACCTTCCCAGGACACTGGGGCGTCTCTCCGGTGGTCACTCTCTGGCTGTAAATCTTCCTCAGTCCAGAGAGACCGGTGATAAGCAACCCCTCCCTCCTGAGAGGAGCACGCTCATCTTCTGGAATCTCATTGCAGAAGAAAGAGTCAATTAGTAGCTCTAAAACTACTTTATTTACAGTCTATATACAAAGAATCCATCAGCATGTCTGTGCTCTCTGAGCACCAGTACAGAAAAGCAACACACAGAAGTGAAACTAACTTCTCCAGCAGTAAACCTCCACAGTCCTGAGACTTCCTGAGACTACCTCTGGTTACGTACTTAATTCGTTCCGGAGGTCTGTTCTTAACCTGAAACTGTTCTTAACCTGAAGCACCACTTTAGCTAATGGGACCTCCCGCTGCTGCCGTGCCACCGGAGCCCAATTTCTGTTCTCATCCTGAGGCAAAGTTCTTAACCTGAAGCACTATTTCTGGGTTAACGGAGTTTGTAACCTGAAGTGTCTGTAACCTGAGGTACCACTGTATAAACAACCATAGAGCTACTACTGAGCAGCTTGGGTGGATAAAAATCCTAACACGCCCTGCCTCTCTATAGCGAGAAATGCAAGGCGACCTGTTCTGTGATCGAGATACAAATCTACCCGGAGAGAAAGGCAGGCTGACAGGGCCTGCCATTTTCCTATGGGTCATTTCATGGGGCCTGGAGAGCATGAGGGCTGCCTCCCCTGCCTGCTTCTGGAGTCTGGCAGGCAGCGTGTGGGGAGGTAATGATGGGGTTTGTGAGGCGGCAGTCACGGTGGCTGCAATGTGCCTCAACAGGCTTCCTTCTGCGTTTGTGGGATAGTTTCTCCTGCTGCTGCCAAGAGCTCTGCTGGATCACGGAGGATGCTGCTGAAGGAGCGTGAGAAGAGTGCTGCAGCTGGATCAGGCCAAGGGGGACCCATCGTAGTTCTCACATCCTCATGGAAAGCCTCTTCCCACCTGTGATTCAGAGCAACAGGCGTTTGGACGAATGGGCCTTTCTCCTTTCCGTGGAAAAGAGGGCTCTCGGTGGCTCCTAGCTGGAAGGATCCTGCGAAGGGCCCTCCATTTCAGGGAAGCCCGATGGCAGCTCTTGGGCTGCAAGCACTGGCTCTCTCCCTGCCTGCAAGCGTTACGTCCCCGTGGCGCACCCGGCCGTGCAGAGAAGGCTGCGTTCCAGGCTTCCTGACAGGAATGAAGTCTGCCTGGACACACTGACCTGCAGCCGACTGGCCCGTGACTATCTCCTGTTACTCAGCGATAAGGGAACAAGACGTGCCTCACTTCACCCAAACAGGTTCTGCGGCCTGGGGAGGATTTGCATGGACTGTTGGATTCAGGTGTAGCCGTTTCATGAGCAGTTGCACATTGGCAAGTTGATTTCCCGCTTTGCAAAAGTGAGAGCCTGGCTTGGCCTTGCCTGGAGCGAGTCTATGAAGCTGGGAGGACTCTCGCTATGCTCAGCAACAACGGTCACCTCCAGCCTCTCCTGGGGGCTCCTCAAGCCTTTCCTTGATTTGGGGAAGGGCCACAGCTCAGGGCGGGGCAGATGCTCTGCGTGCGAAAGGTCTCCCCCAGGATTGCCAAGCAAGACTGGGAAGCACCTGAGAGCCACCAACAGTTGGCAAAGACCAGCCTTCCTCCAGCTGAGGCTGTTGGAGTCCAGAACACCAAGCAGTGGTCTGAGGACCACCAGTGCTCCACCACTTTCATTCAGGTGGTCCACGGTATTTCTCTCGCAATACTGTTTAAAGCAGTGATTTAAAGCAGTATACTTGAAGGAGCATCTCCACCCCCATTATTCAGCCCGGACACTGAGGTCCACCTCCGAGGGTCTTTGCTGGTTCCTTCACTGCAATAAGTAAAGTTACAGGGAACCAGGCAGAGGGCCTTCTCAGTGGTGGCACCCGCCATGTGGAATGCCCTCCCATCAGATGTCAAGGAGATAAAGAACTACATAACTGAAGGAAGCCCTGTATCAGGAGGTTTTTAATGTTTGAGGTTTTACTATGTTTTTATATGTACTGTAAGTCACCCAGAGTGGCTGGGGAAACCCAGCCGGATGGGTGTGGTATTAAGAATAAAATTATTATTATTATTATTATTATTATTATTATTATTATTATTATTGGTTCCCGAAGTGGGTGGTAAAAAATGGGATTGCCTATCAGACTTTGAAAAGCTGATGCCACTGGATCAACTTTATCAGTTCTCTTGAATTGACTAAACTAACTAGTTTAATAATAATAATAATAAATGTGCAATTAATTGTTACTGTTTTGAATTCTCTTGTGTTATTATCTTCCTTAGTGGGCCGTGCAAACCTCTATTCTGAATACTGCTTTTTATAGGGTGTGTGGGCACTGGGGGTGAGCAAGAGAGCAGTGCCCCCCTCAAAGTTTGGGAATCACTGGGTTGAAGTGCCTTGCATGGCACATTCCGATGGCCGCAACAGGCAGACAAACCATTGTGTGGTTTTCCTGGACCCTCCGCAGATTCCAAGTGGTCCAATTGTAGGGGTGGGTGGGAACTGGTGGCACAGGCCTCCCTGAGCTGGATGGGCCCCCTGCCCCAGATTGAGGCCAAAGAGGCTCCCGTGGGCATTACCAACACCTAAATCAACTCCTGCCTTTGGCCAACGCGCAGTCAAGGTCGCATCAGCCTTCAGGGCAAAGGTGTATCTTGAGCTGCAAATGCTTCGTCAGTGAGAAAGTTTGCAAAATCCCTGATGCGCAATAAATCAACTGGGATGGGTGCACCCCAGAGGCAGAAACTTGCCTTGCAAGATGCCAGGGAGGAATTGCTCAGGTGGTCTAAGGTAAAGCATGCCAATAGGCATGGAGGAGAACATAGGTGCCAACTCCCTGGGTGCCCCAGCACCCACAAAATTCCTCATGAAGGGGCCGGTCACCCACAAATTTCATGGCATGGCACTCAGGGCCAAGCTGGCACTTCTGGAGGAGAGGACTATTGATGGCTGCCAGCCACAACAGCTGGGCTCTGCCCTCCACAGTTGGAGACAGCGATGCTTCTGGAAAACAACGGAGGGGAGAGTGCTGCTCTTGTGCCCGGATCCTGCCTGCTGGCTTCCCCTTGGGGCACTGAGAAAAGGATGCCGGACTAGACGAGCGCTCCTTCGGCCTCATCCAGCAAGGCTCTTCTGATGTTCTTATGACTGGCTGGTAGGTGGGGGCTGGCTCTGCTCCCATGGAGGCTCTCCGCCCCATTGCCAGGGGGTTGACTGCAGCAGTGGCTCTGCCGGGATCAGCTCAGTTTTAGCCCCAGACTAAGGATGGCACCTTTGTCAGGAAGGTGATCCTGGAAGGAAGAACAGCAAAAGAGGCTTGGACAACGGAGTCAGCCTCTTTTCTTTTGGCCTTAGGCCCACCCAAGGCTGGCTGTCCATTATCCTCCCTGGCCAAGGGCGGGTCAAAGGCTGGCCCAAGCAGGTGGGTGGCACCCACCCAGGTGAGCCCTGCTATGCCGCAAACCCCGCCCACTTGTGGGGAAGGGAGGGCGGATATTGTCAGGAAGGTGCTCCTGGGAGGGAATCACCTTGTCTGGGGTTCGTCCTGTTGCAGGAATTTATGTATAGGTTGGGGGGGGGGGTTGCCCCTCCAGCAGATATCATGCACATGCAGTCCACTACCAAAATCAGCACAATCCCTTTTGCGATTTGTCCTCACAAAACACTTCATCACAGTTTCTTCCTATCTATTCAAAGGGTCTTTGCTGCACGATACCAAATGTAAGAATTCACTGATCAATGTATCTCTGTACTGGCTCACTGGGAAAACTTCATATAGACATGTGAGCTCAGCTCCTCAGCAGCCCCTCTGCCTGAGTGATAATCCCTGGCCTTCTGATACCTGAGTGCCAGACAGGTAGCCATTCCAGAAATAACAAACCCAGATGAAGGCAAAAGGGTGTGATTAACTTGGCTGGGAAACAGGGAAATGTAAATATATCTTTTGTTACACTTGATGGGTGTTTGGTGGAGGGCAAGGAGAACCATGGGGCAGGGTCCAGGATGCTCAGATTACGGCCACCAGACCTCCCCTTTCATGATGTAACCGTGATGTACCGTATTAGTGATGTACCGGTAGTTGGGAGGGGTGTAACATGGGGATTGGGACGCAGGTGGCGCTGTGGGTTAAACCACAGAGCCTAGGACTTGCCGATCAGAAGGTCAGCGGTTCGAATCCCTGCGACGGGGTGAGCTCCCAGTTCGAAAGGTCAGCGGTTCGAATCCCTGCAACGGGGTGAGCTCCCAGTTCGAAAGCACGTCAAAGTGCAAGTAGATAAATAGGTACCGCTCTGGCGGGAAGGTAAACGCCGTTTCCATGCGCTGCTCTGGTTTGCCAGAAGCGGCTTAGTCATGCTGGCCACTTGACCCGGAAACTGTACACCGGCTCCCTTGGCCAATAAAGCAAGATGAGCGCCGCAACCCCAGAGTCGGCCACGACTGGACCTAATGGTCAGGGGTGCCTTTACCTTTTAACATGGGGATTAGCAGCTAATAAAACCTTGGGTTCTCTTTTGTTTGGGGCTTCCATCTTGTTCCACCTGGTGGCAGGTGGGAGTCCTGTTGCGACAGTCTTCAATCAAGACCAAGCCTACTGGCTGCTGTTTTGCTCTGGTATTCCTGGCTGCTGTCCTTGTTTTTTGTCCAAGGGAGCCCCCAGATTTCTCAGTTAACAGTCCTCCTGCCCACCCTGAAGATCCAGCTCCCTGGCTGCAAACCTGGAGCAGGACTGGCTGTGCAGGAGGAGGAGGAATGGAAGTGGCAGGAGAGGCAGCAGTTGATAAAGAGGAGAAAGGGAAAGGCATGGAAGAAGAGGAAGCTTCTGGAACAAGACTCCTCCTTCTGACAGTCCACAGTCCTCATCTTGCCAAGTGCAGTGGGCGGCCCTGTTCTCTCTGCCTTGGAAGTGGGGGCTCAGCCAGAGATTGGGTGGCCAGCCTCCCATCCAAGTTTGGCACTAGGGGGCTCCTAGTTGGTCCCGGCCAACAGCCCAGACATGGCAAGATGCCTGCGGATCCCCTGGCCAGGCTCCCCCACAGGACGAGGCAAGACCCTTTGGGACACCTCAACTAAATTTAATTTAATTAAACTGCAACTCAATTTAATAAGCAAATCCTTTCCAAGCCTACTCAGAAGGAAGGCCAGACTGGAACTTAAGGGTGCATAGGAGTGTAAGCACAGCACTGATGCGGAATGAAAACGTCTCAGTGGCCTTTAAAAATTAAATTGTAAAATGGCAAGACTTGGAAAACTACAAAACCCTTTTCATTAGGGAAATATGTTTCTTCAGTGTGGGAGAATCTGGGTTTATTCAAACTGCCCAATGGAAGGGCCCACTCTGTAGATAATATTAGGCTCGCTGTCTTAATTATTCAGTGACTGAACTATTATTTAATTATTTAGTGATGAAATAATTGGAATATAATTAATCCTGCAGTATTCATAAGATAACCAGAAACAACAGTATAAGACCCTGGTCAGGGGCTTCTCAGTTCTAAGTGAGTAAGACGAGTCAACCCAGAGAAAGTTAAAAATCCCCAGGTTTCCTCTGTTGTCACAGGAGATTGGTCTCCTTCTGCAAACGCCGATTGATGGCAAACAGGATTTCCGTCCTCCTGGCACTTGAAAGGGTGCATGAAGTTTGTCAGCTGTGACTGGGCTGTCTTCCCTGGGGAATTCCAGAGCAGAGACCAGTGAGACCAGAGGCTCTGCTGCTGGGGGAACTGCTTCTCATAGCAGCTCCTGACAGGGCTGCCTGGGCTGGGAGTTAGGATGCAGCAGCTGCCTCTACCATACAAGGCTCAGTTGCTTTCTTGCTGAAGCGACTCAGAATTCTGCCCAGCCCGAGATCAGTGCCCACCTGGCATGGGGTGCCCACATTTTGCTCTGGTTTGCAAATGTACCTGGGGGTCCTGAGAACGGTTGCCCACCACCTGGGCCACAGGAATGATATCAGCACTATCATGGCTGCTATTTGTTCATCCTTTTTATCCCCTTTCCCTTTTGCTGACAAGTGCTTTGTGCAACTTTTCTCTCTTTCGTACCTGCTCTAGTCTGTGGGTGATGCCCTGCTCCTGGGATTCAGCAACTACCTGTTTGGCAGGTAGCTCACACTGCAATCCCACACCTGTCTGCTCAGAACAAACCCCTCCAGCCATCCTTTTTGAAGAAGATTCCTCAGGATGTTATCAGAGCTCTTATATGAAAGGAAGCAGACCACCAACCAAGACAGTTTCACACCAGGAGTTTGAGCCAAAGGAAAACCTACCCAGGCAAGTTTTTCTCTCTGCAATGATTCCATGGGGGGAAACTGAAAGGTCTGAGGAGGACGTCCCCAGATGTTGTGTGCTCAGTCCCACAATGCATGCACATCTCCTGAGATGCTTGTGAGAGGGCAAAAGGCTGCACCCGCCCCCAGCTCTCCCTCCCCAGTCCGCCTTCCAGGAGCCGGCAGCCCAGAGGTGCCAAGCGGCAGTGGGGTTTCTGCATCCCTTCCTCCCGCCACCTGCACTCCTGGCGGGGGACACCATACCCAACTCCTAGGCATGCTTCTGCTGCAGGTGATGGACCTTCTCCAGAAACCCTGGTTCGTTTTGATTTTGGGCAAGTTGGCATCAATTTAATGTGGGGCAAGAGGCACAGAGAGGAGTATCAAAGTGGCAGAGAAGGTGATGCCAGTCAGACAAGGGGTGGGGGGAGAAAGGATAGAAATATTTGAGAAAGTAAAGAAGCAGAAGGGAAGGGACAGAGCCCAGCATGGAGGAGGAGGAGGATGGTGGTTTTGAGGAGGAAAGTGGGGGACAATGACGAGGGGCTCAATGGTACCCTGTGCCCAAAATGGATCTCCCAGAAACTTGGAGCTGGCTCTGCTCCCCTCCCTCAGCAAAGGGCCAGACTTGTCGGGAAGTAGACAGACTGCTTCCTCATAAGAATGATAGCAGTGTAGAGCGGAAGGATACTCCAGGGTCCTCTGTCTAGCCTCTGTCAATGAAGGAATCCATGGCAGAGAAGGCAGAGGAGCCTCCAGCCAAGGGTCTCCTGCCCTGCTCACGCCATGAGACGCACAAGTCTCCTTCCACATGACCATGTGCAGCCACTGGGGCAGCTCTGCTCAAGACGGGAACGCAGGGCAGGCCGGCCATCTTGGCAGCAGGCAGACCTATCTCAGCAGAAGCTGTCTGAACCTGCTTTTTTACAGTTAAACCTGCAGTGCTCAGAGCGAGCGTCAAAGGGAACGGCGCTTATTTGGGATGGCAGTGAGTGCAGCCTAGCCTCAGGGCTCCACGGATCTCAGGAAGGCGAGCTGCTGGGACTCTGGCCAGGTGCCACTCCAAAGCCACGGGTCTTGCACAAAAACGAGCAGAAGTTTATTGAAAGGTATGAATGTGAGCAGGTAAGCACTCACCTTCGGCACAGAGGGGCTAAGAAGTCCTTCTGCGTTTCACAAAAGAGAAACAGTTGGGTGAAAACACAAGCATTTGGTGTGGGGAAACTTCAGCCCTGAAGCGGGCGAAGGCCAGCCTGGCAGTCCCAGAGGGTAGGCCATGCCAGCCACGCTCCCCTATTTCCGCCAAGCTGAGTGGTGCTGCCACCCCCCAGGCACCATCCCTCATGCTTGGAGGGGCACCTTGAGTTGACAAATGAGGGTCACCCCTCCAATTCCACGCTCCACAGGGCCTTAGAGGGACGAGTCACAATCACGCCACGCAGGACATTTGTTTTTAAGCCTCAGTTTGGTAAAACCCTCGAAAGCTTGCAAGTGCTGGGGGTGTGGGGGTGATGGCCGTTGCAGGCCTGCCCTTTGGCCCTGGGGCTCCTGAAGGTCGTTCTCAGATTGGCAGGTGGAGGTAGTGCCTCGCCCACAAAGCGGCCGGCCAGTGCAGCCCCTTGCCACACCTCCAGCTTGGCCTGAGGCCTCCTGTGCCCCAGGAACCCCTGCCCCGTACAGATGCACGACTCCTCCTCGCCACTCAAACTGGGCCCAGGGCCTGATCCTGCTGCTGCTGCTGCTGAGCTCTGAGGAGGGTATGTGTCTTCCTGCTCACAGATGCCTCCCTGGCTTGGCATGGGAAGAGTTCACACTTCCGGCTGTGTCGTCAGGCGAAGCTGCAGGCCCACTGGCAGGTGGTCTGAGAAGGTGGCCAGGCGAGTGATGAAGAAGAACTTCTCCACATCCTGGAAGCAAAGGGGGGGGGGGCGGAGAGAGACCATGAGGGCAGGGCAGGCAGCAGAGAGGAGAGCGAGCCCAGAGGCAGGAGCCCCTTGGGCACCCCTGCAACACCCACCTCCTCAGTTCATGAGCAAGAGAGCATTTAAGGGCCCCCCCAGGGCACTGCGCACTTGCAGCCTCTGACTCACCGTTTTCAGCTCCAGGGGGTTGAGGTGTTCCCGGTAAAGGATGTAGTCAATGCGCCGCCCCTCGCTCGAGGTCACCGAGGGGTCGGGGGTCCCGTCCTTCGTGATGGGGCCGGCCAGGTACTTCCTCCGCCCCTTGGGCTCTGTGAGGGTTCTGCGAGGCAACGGAAAGACATGTCCAGCAGGAAGGGGCTGTGGGTCTCAGGGCAGCCCCTCATTTGGGGTACCGCACTGGGACACCTCATGCTGATGGTCCACTGCAAGCGCCCCCAGAAAAGCCCACCCAGCACCTTGCTCTTCTTCAGAGGGCTTCCCCCCCACTCCTCCTATAGGGAGGGGGCCCAGCTCAAAATGAAAAAGGCCATGTGCAAAGTCCCCCTCCCCCTGCAAAACCCAAATTTTATCCTGTCAATTTTGCCGCTGCCCGCCCCCCAGCAAAGGAAGACAGCAGCTGCCACCCCCAGCTCTGCCAAGTCCAGCAATCCTGCCACGGAAGGAACCCCCCCAGCCCAGTTCAGCCCCTCACCTCTGCATGCGCTTTGGTGTCGACACAGCCTTGCTATAGATCTTCAGGTAATTCATCAGGGTGCCTGTGGGGGGGAGGGACAGTTGTCAGTTCAAGGTGTGGCATTTTTGCACTCTCCCCCCACCTGTTCATGCTTGGGGGGCTGCCCTACAAGGCTAGCTGGAGAGTTGGGAAGAGAAGAGGCCAGCAGCACAGCCCACCCCCATCTGACTTCCCATGATGCCCCTCTACCTGCCCCCCCCCCAGAAACACCTGGCCTCTGCCCAACAGCAGAGCACAGAGAGAAAAGCCCATCCTTGCGCCACAGGGCAGAGCGCAGGAAGGTCTAGAAGCAGAGGCAAGGCCAAGGTGGGGCAGGCATGCTGTGTGGGGGCACAGACCCACCGATAGCCCAAGGCTTGTCCTTCCGGGGTCCGATGCGGCACGGATCCGTGTAGACGTTGAAGATCTCATGCACTTGCTCCAGCGCATCCCCTGTGGAGAAAGGAGCAGGGAGGGAGGATGGCAGGTGAGGGGGAATCCTCAGACACACACCCCTCGCCTGCCCCCTCCAGGAACCCCACCTGCGTACCTGTCGAGCAGTTGTCAAAGTTGAGGTCCCCACAGTAGATGTCGAAGGCCACAATGTCCCCGGGCTGAGCATTTGCATCCTGGAATTGCTGGGCCCAAAGCAGACTCTGAGTCAGCTGGTCGCACCGGACCTGGCTGTCAGCTGGGAGAAAGTGGGAGGAGGCGTCAGCCCAAGAGGGCACAGCAAGCGGGGGGGGGGGTGGAGAGGCCAGAGCTCCCCTGGAGAGGGCTGGCGGACCCTCCCTCTCCTGCCGGGATGTGGGGAGAGCAGAGCAAGAGGGCAGGAGGAGGCGTTGGCCAGGGGAGCACACAAGACCCTCAGAGCCTGCTGGGTCAGGCCTATGGTCCAAGTTGGTGGCTCTTGCTGCTTCCTGGGGAAGCGAGCGCCATAGCTGAACTCTGCTCTGCATGAAGGAGGACTTTCTTTTATCCATCCTGAATTAATAATAATAATAATAATAATAATAATAATAATAAATAATAATAATAATAATAATAAATAATAATAATAATTAATTAATAATTATTTATTATATAATTATTAATTTAAATTATATACCACCCTACACCCACAGGTCTCAGGGCAGTTCACAGGATAAAACCAGAATATAAAATTCAAAAAGTACATAATCAAAATAAAAACAACAACCCAATAACCCCCAACACATTTTAAAAAATCAACCAAAATCCTGGTTAAAGAGGAACGTTTTTGCCTGGCGCCTAAAGGTATATAATGAAGGTATATAATGTAGGTGCCAGGAAAACTTCCCTGGGGAGAGCACCTCACAGACGGGGAGCCACTGCAGAGAAGGCCCTGTTTTTGTGTTGCCACCCTCCGAACCTTTCGAGGAGGGGGCACACAAAGGAGGGCCTCAGAAGATGATCTCAAGGTCTGGGTAGGTTCATATGGGAAAAGGCGGTCCTTGAGTTATTGCGGTCCTGAGCCATTTAAGGCTTTATAGCTCAAAACCAGCACTTTGAATTGGGCCCGGAAACTAATGGGTAGCCAGTGCAGTCGGAGCAGGGTCAGTGTGAGATGCTCAAACCGTCTTCCAACGTGCGGCTTCGTTGGATGTCCACAAGGTATGTTATATATAGCGTCATGTGAGAGAGGGAGAAGAAGACACCCTCTCCCCATCCTTCACTTACCTTCTGGAGCGTGCATGTGGGTGCAGTTCAGGTACCCCACAATCCTTTGCCCTTGAGAAGCTCCCAGTTGCACCTGAGACACACAGGAAACATGGCAGGCCAAGCATCACCAAGGGAAACAGTCTAAGGGAAGGCACTCCAGGGAGAAAACAGATTCCAGCTAGCAGCCCCGAGACCATCTTGGTCCATTCTCCAGCCCCCAGGAGACCCCCTTACAGACCTCCTGGAAAACAACTCCCGCCTCTAAATGAGGGCAGAATCTGCAGAAGGCACAGGCAGTTGTTGTCGTTGTCCCCCGCCCCCCCGCCATGCTTCTGAGGACCCTCACTCAAATGCGCCTTTTGCTAACTCTGGGGCTGCTGTAAGGGAACCCCAAACACCCCCCAAAGGCAGGAAACAGAACCACTTTTCCTTTTGCAGCTTCCACACCTGCAAGCGTGCACCCTCACACACGCACTCGCACACCGGAGCAACTTTCTGATCAGGTTCAGCTTGGTCTTCCAGTTAATGTTTGCCAAGGGCTGGAGAAAGTGCAAATCTTGGACAAACAAGAGTGATTTTGATTTCGGGCAGGGAGGCATGTGGAGGGCAGGGCTAGGAAATCCTCGGACCAGTGGATAATATTTTTCCTGGAATGGGTCTTTAGGGTGTGAGGCAGGGCGTGGGGTGATACCAGTTCTTGGTGCTCGGCTAGGAGACCCAATCTGCTGCTGGGCCCCAGCGGTGCTGGCTCTGCGCCTCCCGAGGGCACCTGCTGAGCACAGAGATCCATTTCCAGGCAGGCAGGAGGGTTGCCATGAAATCAGGAGACCTCAATGTGGTTGCCCAGCTGCAAGAGGAAGCACCCTCCACCCACGCTCAAGGACTCTCTAATCTTTGGCTGCACGCACAACGTATGTTTGAAGCGTATGGCTTCACAGCCGTAATCTGTTAAGGGTGCTGAGAACTGTAGCTCTCTGAGGGGGTAAACCAGTTCCCGGAATTCTCTGCGGGAAGCCATGTGCTTTAAATGCACAGAGAGAAGCCCTGCAGCGGATCCAAGGGAGCGTGGGAGGGAGCGCTGCTCCCCAGGCAATCTCTTTGCTCTCTTGCCTCCCCCCCCCCCCCCCCGTTCTGGGTTCCCATGCAGATCAGAAAATGGCAGCAAAGTGACAAGCTCTCTTTGGAGGTGGCTGCTCCTAATCCAGCCACGTCCCTGCTGGCACGGGGAGTACAGGAGCAGCAGCAAGGGCACAGCACTGCCAACCTTCCTTAGCAAAGACTCCTGCCAACGCAACAGCACCCTCAAGGCTGCCTAGTCCTCCCAGGACTGCCTGGGGACAGCAGGCGCAGCCCTTCAGCACCCAGTTCAGCCCTCCGGAAGTGAAATGGCCCCTCCCATGTCATTTCCTTCTGTGCCAGCGACTTTGAGGGGGGCATTGCTAAGGTTCAGCATTAGTTGTGGGTCCCATAAAGGAGAAGCAGGAGTCCTGCTTTTAGGAGAGAGGGGAGAAGAGGCAGGCAGGCAGCAGGAGGGATTCCCTCCTTCGGTCACAGAAACACACCACAAGAGAGCAACATGGGGGGCTGCCTTATCAGAAGCCAAATGTAGGTCTGTCTAGTGTAGAGTGGGAAGGAACCCCCAAGGGTCATCTAGTCCAACCCCAGAAATCAAGCTTATTATATTAACTTACAAATCCCTGAACAACTAGGGTCCTGTCTGACCCCTCATATCCCGGCTTGGTTACTGAGATCATCTGCAGTGTCGTTGGGGGAGTTGGCAAGGCTTGTCTGACAACAAGATACTGAGCCTTTAGTGTCATGGGCCAGTCCTGTGGAACTCCCTGCCACCAGAGATTCAGCAGGCACCTTCTGTTTCAACTTTTAAATACCTGCCGAAAATTTTTCTATTCCGCCAGACCTATGTAGGCAGTTGAGAGAACATCGCCCACAATGGTCTACTGATGTTTGCTGTTAATTCTTTTGCTTTCAACTTGTTTTTATGTTTATGATATATTTCTATGACATAGCGGTATGGAAATATTGTTGTAAATAAGCAAGCAAGCAAGCCAAGGAGCCTCCCTCCCCCCCGCCTCTCACCTGCACACTGAGCAGCCCTTTGGCGCTGAAGGCGTCCTCGCCCGTGCCGTTGGGGTAGCAGTGGTACTGCACGGCCAGGACTGGGTAGCGGCTGGCCAGGAAGAGCCCGCTGTTCAGGAGCTTCAGGGCCGAGCAGCCCACCACCCCGAGGGTGCCCACGTCGTAGATGATGTGCTCATAGCAGGGGGCGAGGAAATGGCGCACCTGCCCCGAGGCCTGCCGGTCAAAGACCTCCTGCAGGCACACAACGTCCGCGTAGGGGGGGAAGTGGGTCGTGATCTCCCTGGGCGACCCGGCAGCCGCTCCTTCCTCTTCGAGGGGCACCTCCAGCATCACATCCCCGCTGAGCTGAGGGGAGCCCTGGCCGGACCGTGGGGGGCTGGCCTCCATGGACCCATACTTCCTCCCGGCGGAGGGGCTGAAGCCAATCTGGAAGTCCCCCCGGGGGCCTGGCTCGTGAGACGGTGGGGAGCCGGAGGCCGCCCGCGCCAGCGCATGGCCGATGTGCTTGGCACGCCACTGCGTCCGCGACAGGTTGCTGAACTTGGCCAAGCCAACGGGAAGCAGGCAGAGGTTGCCGCTGACCACACTGAAGGTCTTTGCCGGGCCAGGGAGCACCCACGGCTCTGGCGGGGCCTGGTTCGGCGTGTGTTGGTAGGCAAAGGGGCGGCGGGCGGCCTGCAGGGGCAGCCACAGCAGGAAGGCCAGCAGCGAGAAAGGGGCAGAGAGGAGCAGCAGGGGCACCAAGACAACCCCCTTGCCTGCCGCCTCCAGGGCATAGGGCAGGCCGTGCTGGTGTTCTTGCTTTTCCTGGGTGGTCTGCTGCAAGGCCAGCAGCTGGTTCACCAGCCAATAGCTGGGGAAGAGGATGTGTCGCAGCACAGAGTCCATGGCCCCCAGGACACAGCTGGAGTAGGGCGACTCGCGCAGACCCATCCTAGGGCTGCAGCAGCAGCAGCAACAGGGCCTTCCGAGGGGGGCTCCTCCGGGCCCCAAATGGATCCTGGGTGGCTGGCCTCTTGGTCACCAGGCCTCTTGGCTCTGGGGGGCTGGATCCTGTGGAAGAGAAGCAGTAAAAGTAAGAGGCTACTCTGGTTAAGGGAGGGGGGTCTTGGGCTCAGTGATGTGGTCTGGCAGTTAGATTCTGCATCCTCCCTGAACTCTAAAGGGAGCAGAGTGAGGATGGAGTAGTTTTTTTGGGGGGGAGAAGGTCCAGCTAGGACTCTTTGGCTCTGCTGCCAGAGCAGGGCAGAAACCAAATTGGCTCTCCTGTTGGTGTTCAGCCACCGTTTTTTCAACCCTACATTTGAAAAACGCCTTCTCAACATCAACTCTTTTTTGGCAGTTGGAATACAACGAACATTGAGGGGGAAATATCAGAATAGATAAAATGCCGGAAGGGCGAAGAGCACGTCAAGCCCCGAGGGCCTGATCTCGCTCCAGGGGTCGCTCTTCAGGTGCGCCTTGCAGAGATGGCTCTCCAGTTCATGGGACTAAATAAATGCTCTTTTAAGCAGATGCAAAGAGGGGGCGTCCCAGGGGGAGAAGGTGCCCACGTGGGGGGGGGGGCTGGGCTGAAGTTGCCTCCACACTCACCCCCACCTCGGGCAGACGGGATAGCTGCCCCCTCCCCGGAAAGCGGGTCTCCCTGCTCCTTCCCGCAGATGCCTCACCCGCCTCCACCCAGCCACCTCGCGCGTCTAGAAGCGGAGCAGTCAGCGCGCCCGGCCGCCTCCCTCTGGGCGCGCCTGGCCTCTCGCCCGGCAGGTGAGGACTCCGAGCCGGGGCCAGCCGCCCGCCCGCCCCCTCCAGGACCCGCCTCGGCCCGCCCGCCCGGCCTCCCTGCTTGCCCGGCGGGTTAATGGTTAGCCAGCCTCCCTCGGGCAGCTGGCGAGCGGCTTCTCCCGGCTCCGGCTCGCCCCGTCCAACCCCCCGCAATGTGGGGCGCGCAGCGCAAGCATCCCGGGCGCTTCGTGGCGGTTGAAGGCGAGCCCAGCAGTTGGCACCCGCGGGGCGCGGGGACGCCCGAGGGCGGGCAGAGAGGAAAGGAAGGGGGATCCCGGAAGCCCCCTTGATCCAGGCGGGGAAGAGGAGCCCCCGGGGAAATCCCCACTTACTGCCTGGGGCGCCTGGGCTCTGCGGGCGCCACCCCGGGCGGAGGCGCCCGCCCGCCCGCCTCCTTCCCCTTGCCGCGGGCGGGAGAGAGAACGGAGGAGCGCGGCAGGGAAGGGAGGGGGCCCGGCCCCCGAGGCCCCTTCCCCGGCCCAGGTGCAAAGGGCCTGCCGCCACCCCACTTGCCCCACATCGGGGCACTTCCTATAGCCCCCTCTGCTCTTCCAACCCACCTGCTCTCAACGAAGCAGCCTAAATGTCTTTTCCAGGAGAGGGCCTTTCCCCTCCAGAGGGACCACTGCCACGCCCCCCCATCTGCCTCAGTTCCACTGGACACCCCTTTGCACCCATCGCCCCTCCTATTAATGTTTCGTTGCATTAATTATATTCTATTTATTCTATTAACAATATAACAGTTGAAAGTCCTCAAACTGAAGGGGAATATTTCCAAGGCCTGGTTGAAGAGGAATATTATTATTATTATTATTATTTTCCCTTTACCTTACTGGGGTTCTTGTCCCCACTCGGCCGTGGGGCTCCCAGGGTGAGCGTGGGCCAGTCACCACCTCTCAGCAGAGGCAGATTTAGGGGAGTGTGTGTCGCTTCGGCTGCAGTGGGCGCAGAGCCTATGGGGCAGAATGGAAGGCAAGAAGTGGAGAGGTATCAGATGTTGGCATCACGAATGACGCTGCTGAAATTTGAGAGCCCAAAGTCCAACGCTGCTCCCAGCCTAACCTACCTCACAGGGTTGTTGTGGGGGATTAACAGTGTGTGTGTGGGGGGGAGAACCACGTGTGCCACCTGGGAGAAAGAGGTGGCACAGAAATGCAGTCAATGAAAAGAGAAAAGTGGACAGCGCTGAGCTAGAGGGACCAAGAGCCTGGATCTAAGGCCGCTACTTGGAGGCTGCGCAGCAAACCTGCCCTGGGACCACCCTCCTCCTCAGGAGCCCTCACAATCTCCCTCCCCCCATATAAGCCTCCCGTGGGGCACCCCTGAGAGAGTGGGCAATGCTGGTGGGTTCAGATCCCTTCTGTGCTGTGCCGCAGAAACAACAGGGACCCGTTTGACAAGGTTGTGGGTTTGAGTGAGCAAAGCAATTTGGACGCCACGAGGACAACAACGTCAACATCCTTGTCATTAGAATTCTCCTAATCATCCTAATTACCACAATTCCAAGGCACAGACAGGCCTGCCGAGTGCCTTCGAGAGCAAGCACACCTGAGCCTGTGCTGGTGGGCGGAGGACAGAACATTCATGAGCTGGTGAAACGGCAGCACTTTTTCATTGACATACCACATTGGTGGGGCTGCCAACGGAGTGGCTGTTGGATTCTGGAAAGGAGGAGGGGAGGGGCGAGGTGCAAATGTGCCAGCAGAGCCAATCTTGCTGAAGCATTTGCACTGCGCCATCCTCATCCCTCCATCCCAAGATGCAGCAGCGGCTCAGCTGGAGAGAGGTCAGGTGAGCAGCGCAGGCCATCCTTCTCTCATGCCAAGAGCCTCCTCATAAGAGGCTGGTTACAGCTGGATCAGTCCAAGGGGGGGGTGACCCACCTAGTTCAGCACATCCTGTTTTCCACAATGGCCAACCAGACACCCCACTGAGGGAAGCCACCATTGCAGGAGTTTGAATAGATGACCCTCAGGATCCCTTCCAATGCTACAGTTCTATGAAAGAGAAGCGCATGAAGACCATAGAATGGTATCACTGGAAGGGACCCAACAGGCCATCTAGTCCAGCCCCCTGCAATGCAGGGATCACAGCTAAGGGCTACAAAGAAAATGCTGCTCATGGAAGTAAAAATGCAAAGGCACCATTGAGGTAGAGCAGCAAACAAGATAAATGCTTTCCTAGTGTGTCAAAAGGAAGAGGAACAGAATAATAATTAGTTCTGTTTATCAGCAGAGAAGATGAGATATAAAGATACACAGAGTACACTGAACCGTTTTTGTATTCAAGGAAGAGGACGTGGGTGTTAGAGGATTAACAGAATACCACAGGTCACGAGGTGGGCCAGACTTGCGTGCGTGTTTATAATTACATATTTGCAAACTGCTTTTTACATATGTCTCAAGGCCAGTGCTTTTTTTCTTTAAAAAATGTTTAGGGGTACTCTCCTACTCATTTCCTACTCATATTGAAATACTGCCCCTCAATGAGGCCAAACTTAGATTCACAAAATGTACCCCTGCGTCGCCCCAGAAAAAAGCACTGCTCAAGGCCATTGACAGGTGTCCCACCAAAGTGACTATGCGACCATGGGACTCTAACTCCCAGCAGCCCCAGCAGCCCGCCTCCCCCATCCCTGGCCTTCACAGAGAACCAGTGCAGGGAGAGGTGTTTGGGCCCCTCCTGCTGCGGGGGCTGCTTAGGAGTAAACTAGCACCAGCAAGGGCCAAGGGCTGAACGGAGGAGGAGTCACATTACACAACACCACCTGCAAGCTATGGCCAAACCCCTCTGGTTTTGAGAAGCAGTGGACTCTTCTTCATTGGAGGATATTAAACAGAGATTGGGTGGCCATTTGCCAGGAACTCTCCAGCTGTGATTCCTGCATTTCAGCGGGTTGGACTAGATGACCCTTGGCAGTCCCTTCCAACTCCACAATTCTATGAAAGCAAGTTCTTTAGGGATCTGAAGCCAGAAGGGGGCCCAGGAGGAGGTTCGGATGAGGCTGGAGGAACGAGCCTTTTCCCCCCGTGCCCTCCTGGGCATGGACAGACCTCCTCTGCCCAACTACAGTGCGAGGGCAAAGGGAACAGCCCCAACCCAAAGCACTCACCTCTCTGGGTGCTTGTCCAAATCGGTCCAGGGGTAACCGGCTGGCTGCTGGTTGTGTCCAGCTGAGATCCTCCCCAAGAGCACCTGAGAGAAGAAGGCCTGGTGGGGAAGTGAGGCACAGCTGGGATCTAGGCAGCCACTCTAGGTGTCCTGTCATGTGTTCTAAATAGCCGGGCACTCAGTCATGCCTCATTGCGATCCAACTGCTTCGCCAGAGAGCTCCTGAAGGGCAGGCGCTTTGGGCAATCCAGCTCAGACCCAGCGGCTGACTAACAGGTCTTGCACCCGGACTTCCTTCAGCTTCCTGGTTTGATTGCAGATTAAACGCTGCAGATAATTATGGTCTCACGTGAGGAGGTGATGATGGCAGTGGTGATAAGGCAGCTCATGTGCCGCAGCCAGAGTGCAGTGGCAGGCGAGTGCAGGGGAGGGTTTTACACTCCAGGGAAAGAGGGCGTTCTCTCCAGGCAAAGAGTGTTCTGCCAAGCTTCAGATAATGAGATGCAGATTATTTAGGAGGGAGCACATCCCAGTCATAAACACATTTGCCTGGAAGCAGATTTCCCTCTTCCTCTTTCCTGGCATGGCACTGAGAAAGTCATCAGCATCAAACGTATGTTAGCAGAACTCCTTGCCACCACACTCCACTCCTGATGCCATGCTTGGTGTTTGTAGCTGGCAGAATAGCTGACACACACCTCCACCGGCCGGGTCATGCAGCATTCAGGCCCGGAAAGGATTTCTTACATGCCATGTTTTGCTTACTATCTTTGGGACCTTTCAGCATTTTCTAGACTGAATTCAAAGCACCAAACTGGAGCTGAAATGTTGCCAGTGAGACTCTGCCTCTGGGGTGGGCATTTTAGAGTCTGCCAAAAAGTTGCTTCAATTTTGTGAAGCTTCATATTAGGAGCTGAAGGTGGAAGGAGAATCAGGCTGCTCAGGATTACTCCCATGATGAGGTGACACTTTCCAGATGTTGCATGTTCTGTGTGTGGCTGCAGCCAGCTAATGGTTCTTCTATATGTTTGATTATCTTATCTTTAACCATGCTTTCCACTAGTTTTCCAGGGACAGACATTAAGCATAATCCACCCTGCATACCCTTTTAAAAATTGGCTACTTTCCAGTCCTTGGGTACAGAAGGTTATAAGTTACATATTTTTGTTAGAAAACCAGCAGTCGTGTGACTTATTCAACCTAGAGCCACCACCACCTTTCCCCCATTCCTGGTGAATTCTGAGTTGACTGGGAGGATGCATCTGCTCTCTTAACACCGGTCCTGAAAGACCTACATCGGCTCCCAGGACGTTTCCGAGCACAATTCAAAGTGTTGGTGCTGACCTTGAAAGCCCTAAACAGGCTCGGCCCAGTATATCTGAAGGAGTGTCTCCACCCCCATCGTTCTGCCCGGACGCTGAGGTCCAGCACCGAGGGCCTTCTGGCGGTTCCCTCGCTGCGAGAAGCAAAGCTACAGGGAACCAGGCAGAGGGCTTTCTTGGTAGTGGTGCCCGCCCTGTGGAACGCCCTCCCATCAGATGTCTGGTAAAATGAGATAAACTATCTGACATTCAGAAGACATCTTAAGGCAGCCCTGTTCAGGGAAATTTTTAATGTGTGACACCTTAGTGTATTTTTGGTCTTTGTGGAAGCCGCCCAGAGTGGCTGGGGAAACCCAGCCAGATGGGTAGGGTACAAATAAAAAAATATTATTATTATTATTATTATTATTATTATGAAGGCATAAGCAGAAAGGCCTGCAAATATCCCCCCAGCCTTCCATAGACCCTTGCAAGTACAAGCTGCATCACAGTCTCTCTCTCTCTCTCTCTCTCTCTCTCTCTCTCACACACACACACACACACACACACAGAACCGAAGACTTGGCTGTCTGCCATGCTGCCCCCAAGGCTGAGGAGGAGAGGCAGGCCCTCACCTGCTCACCTCAGAGTTGGGATGGTTCCAGGAGCAGCATGTTTTCCCACACGTGGCGATATAAATGCAGATGTTTATTGCATCTGCCCAGATGTTGCACAAGCGCCTCTTGCTACAAACGCTTTCAGGAGATCTTATATCCCTGTGTTTCTGAGATGATATTGTTGTGCATCACTGATAGGCCGTGGGGTTCAACAGCTGAGGGGCCATGCAGGCTGCTTAGAGGCAGCCCTCCCTCAAAGCAAGATGATGACTCCACAGCCAGTCCCATCCCTAGTGTGCACATAGGTGCTGTGATGCTTGAGCCTCACTCCAGCTCCGAGGAGAATGGCATCAGGACAGAGTGGGCGCACAGAGCAAAGAAGCCCCTGCTTCCCCAGGAGCTCCAGGTGGGCTTCAGGTGTCCATGAACTCTGGGTCTGGGCTTCTGCATCCACCTTCCATGCTTTTGCACAACTCCCATTCTTTCTGGTGTCACTTGCACAGTGGCTCATGCCCAACACCTAGTCTCACCCTCACCCTTTTCTGGCAAGACTTCCAGCCCCTTTCTCTGCAAAGTAATCTCCCTTTCCAGAAGAGAGTGTAGGTGGTTTTATTGATTTGTGGGTGAGGAATTCATCTCCCAAGTTATTTGCTGCCAAAAAAGATTGATGAGATATGAGCTGAGGTTATTTTGAGGCACTCTGCCTGTTCTTGTCACGTTTATCTCACACCTGGTATTTAATGGGGAGTTATGAAACAGGATTTGGCCCAGGGCCCTTTTCTGCTGAGCCAGCGGGGTCTGCTTGGATGTGGTTCTGGGAATCCAGTCTTCTTAGCCAATGTGGGCACTGGGTGGGTTGCTGACCCCCAGGCACAGCTCCACGGAGGGCTAGGAGGATCTCAGAAGCAATTTCTATCAAGTCGAGGTTCATTTTTAAAAGGCTAAATATCACCTGACCTGCACTCTTGGTTACCCGCATTGGAATTTCTTTCCCTTCATGACTGACTCTACTAATGAATGGTAATTATTTAACATCTTCCTCAATTACTGTGACAGAGGTGACACAGTTCTCTCCATGTTGAATGTATGGCATCCACCTTGCTTGGTCAACATGCTTTAGGGTCAGGTTGTGGATGCCAGAATCCCGGTGTGCCTTCTGGCCGCTCAGCACCTTCCTCTGACCACCAAGTTGCCTTGGATCAGCTTCCGTACCCGCAGACTAATTCATTAAGAGCCCTATTGGCAACGCCGACCGTGGGGAGGAGGGCAAGAGGTGCGTGCGCCCTGTGACTAGATGGCTGGGCCGGCAAATGGAATCTTGACTTCTTCATCCTCATCGGTGGGGCAGCATCCTGCACTGCGCCTGAGGGCTGGCTGAAGAGGGTGCAGGGCACACACACTGCTCTCACTCGGCAGTATGTTTCCAGCCATTCTCTGGACCGTGTGGAAAGCCTTGGGGAGTGAACATGACTGGGCTTTTAAAAAGAAAAAAGTAGAGGGGAAGGTGAGCCAACAACCAGCCCACTTCTGCAAATTCCTAAGAAATCTGCACCCCACAAAAGTCCTTTGCAGCCAAAAACCAGTGACCTCCTGCGCAGGAAGACCAGTCACTCTGTTGGATTTTAACTCAGGGCTCCTGTTGGTTTGAAACACTGACTCCAAAGGTCTCAGGAAGATCCTTCTTGTATAAGGAATGAAAATACAGAGGGCCAATCCAGTGGGACATTCCGCTGCGCAAGCTGAAAATAATCATCTAACGATAACATGTACCTTGTCCCTAGACCAGCCTCTGTACTTAAAAATTGTAAAGTCACCAATGGAATGCCAGGTTTTAAAATTGGATCCAGAGGATATCCAGAAAATTACAGGCTAGTAACATCAGTTCCAGGAAAATGATAATAAACTTATTATCAACAGAATTACCAAACGTGGAGAAGAACATGCCTTGCTAAAGTGGAACCAGCATGGCTTCTGTGAGGGCAAGTCCTGTCTCAAGCCCCACGTTGGGGGAAATATTCCTGCGTTGCAGGGGTGGACTAGATGACCCACACTTCCAAGTCTACAAGTCTATGATTCTGTCAGCTGGGCTCCCTTGCACAGGAGAGCTTCCCTGTGGATCTTGGCCAGAGTGTGCTCTTGACTTCCTTGTAGATTCTGAACTAGATTAAGATGTATCAGGGGCTTTTGAAGTACCGTATTTTTCGCCCTATAAGACGCACTTTTCCCCCTCCAAAAATGAAGGGGAAATGTGTGTGCGTCCTATGGGGCGAATGCAGGCTTTTGCTGAAGCCTGGAGAGCGAGGGGGGTCGGTGCGCACCGACCCCTCTCGCTCTCCAGGCTTCAGGAAGCTATCCACTAGCCGTGGGAGACCCAGCTCTCCCACGGCTAGTGGAGACCTTGCCGGCACCCAGAAGCTTGGGGCGCACTGAGCTCCGCACGCCCCAAGCTTCAGGATTAGCGCAGCACTCCGCTAGCCCTGGGAGAGCCGCGCGGAGTCGCGCGGCTCTCCCACGGCTAGCGGAGACCTTGCCGGCACCCAGAAGCTTGGGGCGCGCTGAGCTCTGCACGCCCCAAGCTTCGGGCTTAGCACAGCGCACCTGGGGGGGAAATAATTTTTTTCCCCTTTATTTCCCCCCCAAAAACTAGGTGCGTCCTATGGGCCAGTGCGTTCTATGGGGCGAAAAATACGGTAAGCACAGCCTTTGCGTTAGATTTGTGTGGTGGACTGAGGCAACACCCCCAGAAACAGGTTAAAGTCTAACAGGAAGGCATGGCAGGAAAGTGAGACAGTAACTTGAACAACTTCTGGAGGAAGGGCAGCCGTGTTAGTCCGCTGCATCAAAAGCAACAAATAGCCTTGTAGCACCTTGACAACGGGAAGAAACTTTTATGGCATAAGCTTTCCTGGGTGCTCCCTTAGGTATCAATGTTCAAAGTGCCAACGTGGCATCATATTATTGAGTTTCCTTTTGAAGGGTTGCTTTGAATGTCCACACCTGAAGAAGAGCTTGAAGATTCTTTGAGGATTTCAAAAACTACTTGGTGCAACCCTATTAGTTGTTCTGAGGGCTTTGTTTCATTATTGTTATTGTTGCTACTGCATTTCTATACCTTTATCTGAGGATCACAGGCAATGTGTGTGTGTGTGTGTTTTGCTTGGTGTCTAAACCTAGTGAGGCCTCCAGCTGAGCCCCCCTGTGGAGAACATTTCACAAATGGGGAGCCGCGGCAGAAGAGGCCTTTTCTCATGTTGTCACCCTCTGGACAAAGATTTTGTGGACGGGGCACCTGAAGGGCCTCAGAGGATAATTGCAGGGTCCGGGTTGGTTCAGATGGGGAGAGGAAGTCCTTGAGCCACTCAAGGCTTTATAGGTCAAAACCAGCATGTTGAATTGGGCGTGGAAACTAAATGGCAGCCAGTGCAGCCAGGCCAGGATCGGTGTAACATGCTCAGACTGTCTTGCCCCTGTGAGCAACCTGGCCACTGAATTTCTGAACCGTCTTCAGAGGCAGCACCATGTATAATGCATTGCAGTAATCTAACCAAGAGCTTAGCAGAGTGTAGACAGTACAATCCTGTGCATACTCAGAAGTAAACCCAGAACCAGAACATTTGCAGTACAAAAAGTTAGAGGGTTTAGCCAGCAACTATGGGAGATGCACAGCTTGCAGCTGAAGGAGTACAACTGCCCCCAAACTGTTTTTGGTGCGTATGGTATGGTACAATTGTACTGTGAGCATCAACCACAATGAATGCACAATGAGAAGGACACTTGCGGGGAGGGGGGGGCTTCATCTGCCCCTTCTCCCCTCAGGACAAGAAGCCCTTTTGGTGGCAGCTGTGGGAGGGAGACACCACTGGTGGCTGGATAGTGGCATCTTCCCCAGCTCCTCCTACTTCTTCTCCCTTCCCCTCCGGGCAAGATCTGTTTGTGGTCTCAGAATGGAAAGGGGACAAGATCTCTGTCTGGACATTGAACACTTGATCCTGTGCATGTTTAAAGGAAGCCCTGCTAATCCAAGGGTGCTCTCTACCAAACAGGTGTGCATGAATTGGTGGCTTCTGCCCCTCTGCTTCTCATGGCAAATTATGGTGGGGGCAGGGAGGGGGGTGGACCATGGAGAACGCAGAGGCCATGTGGGGGCTGAGAGTGTATGTGTAGCAGTGAAGGGGTTTCCAGTTCTGCTATGACTCTGAAACAGCAGCAGCAGCGAAGGGCCCCAAAGCCTGTATGGCTCTGAATGCAGTCCTTCACCTGAACTGCACTCTGGTCAATGGCCCTCATAGAACTGCAGAGTTGGAAGGGCTCCTAGGGGTCATCTAGTCCAACCCCCACAAAGCAAGTATAAAAATCCTGCCCAGAGAGCCACCCTTGCCATCGGACCCAGGAGAAAGAGGCAAATGATGGTGCACTCCAGTGAAGGGGAAGGGAGCGGGTGGTGAGGAGGGGGCCACATGCCCCAAGCCTGGTAAACATGTGCTGGATCCACGTGCTGGATCCTGATAAGGATCTGGTCCACGGAGCCAAAAATGTTCCCCACCCCTGCTCTGGGCCTGGAGGGGGAAAGGAAGAAGGAGCATTGGCTTCAAAGAGGCTGTTAAGTTAATGTCAAGGTGTTGAGGGGAATGAGTCACAGCCTTGGCAAACCTCCCCCAAACCCCAGGAAAATCCCAGCAGCTCTGTGGCCAGGACCCCCAGGACCCTCTGGAAGAAGGTGGGGAGGAATTGGGCTGGAGAGACTCAAGTTCAAGGCCAGCCCTTTTCAGACATGGAGCGTGTAGCTGTGGCTCTCAGCCTCAGGCCCTCATCTGCACAATGAGAAGAACGGATTCAAGAGGACTGGGGCCCACGGCAGGAAAGCTGGACCAATAAACTGGACGCTGTCTTTGAGGCGTCTCTTCTCCAGTTCACTAGCTATGATGGCTTATGCCAGGGGTAGGCAAACTGAGGCCCGGGGGCCGGATGCGGCCCAATCGCCTTCTCCATCTGGCCCACAGGTGGTCCGGGAATCACAACGTGTTTTTACATGAGTAGCATTATGCTCTGCCCTCCACAGCTGTGGCTGGGAACCACAGATGGGGGGTGGGAGTTGCTCTTGTGCTCGAATCTTGCTTGTGGGCTTGCTAATGGGGCCCGTTTGGCTTCTGTGAGAACGGGATGCTGGACTAGATGGTCCCCTTTGGCTTGATCCAGCAGACTCACCTTATGTTCTTATGAGTTATGGTTCAACTTCAACGAAAGGAAAGCAAAAGCTAAACCAAACCTGTGAATTACCTACCTTAAGCAAGAGCTCCACCTGCTGCCATCTTTGAAAAAACCAGTTAACTGCAGTACCTCCAGTGAAGCGGCTGGCCTTGCGTTTATTGTAAACATTTGGTTAGACCACAAGATGTAATGCTGTAATATAATAAGAAATGTATGTCTAAAGTATGATACAAAAATTTATTAAGGAATTATAGACATTTATAGAATGTATATATAGTAAACATGCTTAAGCAAGAGCAATGTAGAGAAGCCCGAAAAGGGGTGGAGGGAAGTTAATTTGGATAAGACATGGGTAGGCAAACTAAGGCCTGGGGGCTGGATGCAGCCCAATCGCCTTCTAAATCCAGCCTGCGGATGGTCCGGGAATCAGCATGTTTTACATGAGTAGAAGGTGTCCTTTTATTTAAAATGCATCTCTGGGTTATTTGTGGGGCATAGGAATTCATTCAGAGATGCATTCTCCTCCCCCCCCAATATAGTCCAGCCCCCCACAAGGTCTGAGGGATGGTGGATTGGCCCCCTGCTGAAAAAGTCGGCTGACCCCTGGGATAAGATATAGATTTAAAGGAGAATAATACTGTTAAGCTGTATTGTGTTTAAGATATTTGGAAAAAATCAATAAAAATTATTGGGGGGGGGGACTGACTGGAGAGAAGGCAGCTGGATTATTAAAAATAGTATTTGCTTGAAAGGCAGTTTCCAGAAAGGGAAGGGGCAAAGTTGTCTTCTCATCCACTCACAAGGCAGAGTTATTGTTTTCAACTACAATGCATTGCATGTGGGGCTGGCCTGAAAGAAGGTTCCTGGGCTACAGCTATTTCAAAATGTCCAGAGGTCACATGACCCTGGCTCCTGAAGACCTGAACTGGATCCCCATTTACTAAGGGTGTGAACTGGGGTGATTTGGGGAAGCTCCCCACATTTCCAAGTTGGATTGGACCAGGCAACTTACGGTGGCCAAGGAGCTCCTTAAGTTTCTGAGGAGCTCTGTAGTTTCAGCTCTCCAAAAAAAACCCCGCAGCTGCCCCCTGCCCTGGTCTTCCTCCTGATACTAAAGTAAGCCTGGCAATTTGGAAATCCATTCAAGGCCGGCACATCCCAGGCCAGATCCTGGCCACGCTCACTGGATTCCTCAGTCAAGGTTTGCATTTGCTCAAGACTGTAACTGGAACAAATCATTTGTTTTATCAGTGTTCAAAGCTAAATGGTGTTGGGACAGCTTCTAGAACTTAAATAAAACAACTTATATAAGGTGAAATATGCGAAGATAAAATAACTGAAAGCAATTGGATGCAATGTGCATCAATTACTGTAATGGTGTTATGAACTAATAAACAACATTGACAGAGCAATTAATCTGAGGAATTAACATGCTTTCCTGCAAAGCAGGAGAAAACAAGCTTGCTCTATCTGCCATGTGACAGCCCTTCAGATATTTGTTCGTTTTCGTTCATTTAAAACAAATAAATATTATTCTTCATTGGAAGTTTTTAAGCAGAGGTTGGAAGGCCAGCTGTCATGTATGCTGTAGCTGGGATTCCTGCGTTGCAGCTGGTTGGACTAGAGGACCCTCAAGTCCCTTTTAACTATAATTCCACCACTACTACTACTACTACTATTTCTGTATATTTATTTATGCCCCATGTTTCCCCCGACAGGGAAATTTATCAGTAAGTCTTAAATTTTATAAATTGTTGGTCTTCATGTGTTTATCGATATACTCCTCCAATTCTTATCCTTCTTCTTTTATACATCTCCGTTTGCATTGTGTGTGTGTTCATCTTCTTGTCCTTGTCTGTCTTTTCCAGAGGGAGGTCTCCTTGCCTTGACTCTGCCCATTAGCCATGCTGGCCTTCTCTCGATCCCTTTCCTGACCTGAGACATGAATTCTCTGGATCTCTGCTTCTTGTGGTTTTGAGCAGCCCTCTTTGGGCAGAAATTCCCTCTTTTAAGGCCAGACGTGACTCTTGGGACTTGATGCCAACCTTCCTCTTGGTTGCATTTCATAGCCCTGGTCATCTTCTTCTTATTTTACTTACGATTTTCCATTTTATACATTTCAACAAGTTTACAATCCTTTTAACATTTCAAGAATTGACTTCCTTCCCCCTCTTTCTGTGGTTTCTTAAATTTATATTTTTATATTTATATTACAGTATAGTATATTACAGGATTTTGTTTATGTTAAGTGATAAATTAATATGTTAACTCTATAAGGAGAAGATTTAAGGATGTTAATGATGAAGTTAAATTTCAAAAAAAATGGGATTTGGAAAACTGTTACAAGGACATGCAATGAAATTCAACCAAGGGGAAGCAAGGAAGTCATTTAACAAAGTTAATAACTCTAATTTTCAATAAGGCTTCGATTTTTGTTTGTTATTTTTGTTTGTCTTGCGTGTGTTTGTTTGTTTGCTTATAATATTGTAAAAACCAATAAAATTTTTGAAAAATATATATTTATATTATAGTTATGCTTATTTAAATATGCATTCTATATTTGACCTATTTTTTCCCCATGGACGAAGGTGGTCCTGATATAGATTAAGGGGTGACATGATAGCCATGTTCAAATATATCAAAGGATGTCACATAGAGGAGGGAGAAAGGTTGTTTTCTGCTGCTCCAGAGAAGCCGACACGGAGCAATGGATCCAAACTACAAGAAAGAAGAGTCCACCTAAACATTAGGAAGAACTTCCTGACAGTAAGAGCTGTTCGACAGTGGAATTTGCTGCCAAGGAGTGTGGTGGAGTCTCCTTCTTTGGAGGTCTTTAAGCAGAGGCTTGACAACCATATGTCAGGAGTGCTCTGATGGTGTTTCCTGCTTGGCAGGGGGTTGGACTCGATGGCCCTTGGGGTCTCTTCCAACTCTATGATTCTAGATATAGAAATATAGAAAATTCTTTCCGCGTCTGTTTTCACTGCTTTTTTCTGTGGAAGAAGGTTCTCTTTCTTATAAAAATTTGACATTTTATTATCCCCCCCCTTGTGCTCCCCCCGGCTAATCTGTAGTCCGCCTTCAGCCCTTTCCCGGAGAGAAGAAAGAAAGAAAGAAAGAAAGAAAGAAAGAAAGAAAGAAAGAAAGAAAGCGAGCTACCTCCCTCCTCCCGCGGCCTCGTCCCGCTTCTCTGTCTCCTCCTTTTCCCGCCTTTTCCCACCTCCTCTCTCTTGGCGCCTTTTCCCCTCTGAGGGGATGTGTGGGGTTCGCGTTTGGGGGGCGCCATGGGACCTGGGGGGATTTGGGGGGCGCCCCCCGTCTTGCTGCCCATCTCTCTCGACGGGGCTCCCGCTTCCTCTGGAGAGCGAGGCCGGCCTGAGGCGCTTTCTGAGGGCAAAACCCCCTCGCCCCTTAACACGGCGGGGCCTAGAGGCAGCCGCCATCCTTAGATGGATTTGCCTTTCAGGACACCCCCCCCACAGCCCCCCATGGCAGATGGGGCATCCTGAAGAAGGAAAAGCTTTTGTGTGGGGGGGGACTGGCTCTGCTGCTGCGCCCCCCAAGTCTCTCCCCTCAGATTTCACCCCCCAGACCCTGACTCGCGGGGTCTGTGAGGGGGTCCATGGGGGGCCAGCCCAAACAGGTTCTGCCCCCCCCCCCAGAACCTGGCCTGGCGTCTCGGGGGGTGCAGACCCCTGTCACAACTAGGACCCCCCCAAGCTATGGGGCTGCCTCCCCACAGAGGCGCGCCTGGGGCCTTCGCGGCTCCCTTTCCGGAGGACGAGCTTCTTCTCGGGACGCTGGAGGGGTAAGTAAGTGGGGAGGACTTTGTTATGGCTGCCTGTGATTTCAGATGGATATTGTGTTTTCACTGTTTTCCGAATGGGGGGCTAGAAATAAGGGGGGGGGGGGCTCCTCTCCGGAAATAGGAGCCGGAAAGGTCCGGGGAAGGCCGCGAGGAAGGAGGCCTTTCTGCCGTCTCAAAGTGGCTCCGGTTCAGGTTCCAGGCTGAGCTCAAGGTTCAACTTTCCTAGCGAGGTACAAGTAGGAAATAAAACGTTTTGGCTGGATTATAGCTTGAAAACTTTCTCCCAATGGTTTACTTGTAATGCCCGCCATGCAGAAAGGTATCCAAGAAGGGGAGTAGACTTCCTCTTCATCCCCCCACTTTGCCAAATTGATTTAGGCTGTAATAGGAATTTTATGCTCTTAAATATATGGTGATGTTCCTAAGTGTACCAACCAAGCACATACATAGATCAGCACAGGAAGGCCAACCTGGAACCATTTTGATTCCTAAACTGAGCAAATGTTTTCTCTGCAAGGTCAAACTGGAAAAGCCTCCCCCTTGTCGTTTCCCTCACAAATCCTGTCTGAAGGGCATGTCTGTGTTTGAATAGGGTGTGAGCCTGTGACCTGGCCCAGGAACTAAGTATTGATCATTACAAAAGACTGGCCAGGCTCCTCAGGGTATCCAGTCAAGTAACCTGCCAGACAGGAGATAAACAACAACAGGAGAAAAATATTAAGATTTCTATTTTGGACCGCCTCTTCTGTGATGTATGTATGATGTTTCTGGGGGTGGGCTTGATCTACAGGGTGGCAATTTCAAAAGTCTTTATAAAGTCTTGCACACCATCTTTCTGGGTCTTTCCTCTCTCCTGCAAGTGAGGGGAACACCCTGTTGCAACAGTTCAATAAAGGCCAAGCCTACAGGCTGCTGTTTTGCTCCAAGTAATCCTGGTTGGTGTCTTTGTTTTTGTCCAAGGGAGCCCTCGGATTTCCGTTAACAAGGCCAGTTAATTAATGATCTCCTCACCTTTCAATCGGCTCATTGATTGTCTTTTTATATACCGTATTTTTCCATCTATAAGGCGCCCTCTATTTTGGGGGACTCCGATTTAAGAAAATGGGGGAGATGGCCTCCGTGTATGAGACGCCCCCCACATTTTGTCATTCTTTTTAAGGGAGAAAACCTAGTCTTATACACGGAAAAATATGGTATGTTGGAAGCTGCCCAGAGTGGCTGGGGAAACCCAGTCCGATGGCGGGGGGGCTACGATAATTATATATTATTTGTAGCCCCCCCTCCAATCGGACTGGGTTTCCCCAGCCACTCTGGGCAGCTTCCAACATATATAAAAACACAATAAAACCTCACACAAAGCTTCCATATACAGGGCTGCCTTCGGACATCCTCTAAAGATTACAGGATTTTTCTGTGTATAAGACTATATTTCCCCCAAAAGTTTAAAACTGGGGGTCGTCTTTTACACGGAATGTTGCAATTATTTATTTCTTAATTTTGGGCTCAAAAAATAGGGTTCGTCTTATACACAGTGTTATACACAGAAAAATACGGTACTGTATATAGCACCGGCAGCCGACTGGACGACATCTTTTCAGCCAGCCGCCATGTTGCTTTGGACTTCTGGTTCTGGGATTGAGGCAGCTTTCCGCCAGCCTAGGACTGGGGGGTTTGGGGTCCGTTTGTCGAAGACCCCGAGGGGCCCTCTGAATGGCTTCCTTCCAGGTAACGGAAGGACTGTGGTGGCGGCAGGGCCCTCCCCCCCTCGTGGGATGGACTTTGCACAAGACGCTTTGCCAGCTGTTTCCAGATGGTTTATTGTGGCTATAGTGGGATGGAATGCCAGGAGGGGGACAGGCGGATGGTCACCAGATGAACAAGGGCTTCCCGTCCGTGGACGCCATGAAACTGAGGCAGTCCAGCAGGGTCAGGCAGTCCGTCATCTTCTCTGGAGGCACGATCTGCTCAATCACCTGCCGCAGGTAGCTCGGGTTGTTGTAGACGTCTCCTTCAGGGCCTGCCGCATCTGGGCGCTCCTTCAGGATCCCGTAGGTGTTGACAATGTGCTCTGTGAACTTGGAGTGGAAGTTTGGGTCATAGCCCTTTGGCTTCAGCATATTCATGATGGTGTCGTAGCGCTCCACCATGGATTGGCGCTCCTCTGCTGACATTGGAGACAGGGAGTCATTGGCTGCCTGTGGGGAGAGAAGCAGCATTAGAAAAGAGGGTTTCTGAGCCCTCGAGAAGAAGCCCAGCCTCCTCAGCCGCCTTTAGGGAGCTGTAGGTTTATGCAGCCAGGAGGGTCAAATGGGAAAAACTCCTGCCGCTCCTGGCATCTTCAGAAGAGGGGGGGGGAGGGAGAGAGGCATCTTTGATTATTCCCTATGGTCAGTGCCAGTTCCCCACCCCCAAGCTGGCACCCTCCTTTGGTTTGGAGCTGCTATCCCCCCATCAACCCTAGCCAGTCAGTTTGAGAGTTCAAACCCCAAAGTCAGAGAAAGTTGTAGGCACATGTTGCGAATAGGCAGCTACAGTGGTACCTCAGGTTACATACACTTCAGGTTACAAACGCTTCAGGTTACAGACTCTGCTAACCCAGAAATAGTACCTTGGGTTAAGAACTTTGCTTCAGGATGAGAACAGAAATTGCGCAGCAGCGGCGTGGCAGCAGCGGGAAACCCCATTAGCTAAAGTGGTGCTTCAGGTTAAGAACAATTTCAGGTTAAGAACGGACCTCCGGAACGAATTAAGTACGTAACCAGAGGTACCACTGTACATTTCTGTTTCCTTCGTTGTTGGCATCCATCTCTCGGAAGACAATGGCTACTGCATTTAACGCAGATATCACTAGGGCCTTGCGTAAACCAAAAATTACCCGTAAGCTTAATCAAACAGGAAAAAAGACATTTATCATATTAATCAATTTATTAATTTATTAGAAAGTGATTCACTAAAATCATTTTAGATTGAGCTATGTAGGCAAGGCTGCATTCTGAGCATGGAGGGAGCCAAATAGTTCACATTTAACAGGTTGGTGCTGGAAAGGGAGGGGTCAGAGAAACCACAAAATTTGCCCTGTGTTTGCGTAGCTGGGGCTATGCTGCTTCCTCGCCTTGTGGGATGGGGGCTGCTTCCTGTTCTGTTCTTTGCCACTTGAAAATAGCAGAAAGCAGAGCTGTTCAGAAGCTGCCTGAATCTCCCTAGCAATACATGGCGCAGGAGGGATATGGAGGCTGACTTCTCTTTATTGTTTTGCACCAAAGGAAAAAGGAGTGAACTTGACACCACTACAAATGAGGGACGGGGGGAGATATTTGGTTCATTTTGCCTTTTAACATGAAGTTCTTTAATTGCATTTCTTGAAACAGTGACGTAAAACACAGCTACCCTTTGAGATTCATGCTCCTCTGGATCTTGCGACGCAGTTTATTTATTTATAAAAAATATTTACACACTACTCAATCATAAAAATATATCAAAGCAGTTTACAACATTAAAAATATAGAAAACCATACACTAAAAGTGTAAAAAGGTTAAAAACAAGCATCAGGTAACCACTGTGGAAAGATACAATCTGAACTGCCTGCATAGGCCTTGCGGAATAGAAAGGTTTTCAGCAGGCTTTTGCTGAATCGTTATTGACTGGGTTTATGGCACTAAAGACTTGGTTTCTCATTGTCAAGTGAGCATCACCAACTTGGGGAACAACCAACGACATTCCTATAGATGTTCAAGGCTTTGAAAATTAATACCACCTTGAACTTGGCTCAATAGTAGATGGGACGTCAGTGCAGCTGTTTTAACAATGGTGTCACATGTTCATAGAATCTGTCACGGTCTGGTTCACAAGCGATTGAAGTCCTGGCTGGGGACGTCGGGACCGGGGGCAAGATGGCAGGGTGGGAGCAGGAACGGGAGTCCAGAAGCCAGGAGTCAGAAAGCCAAGAGTCCGAGGGTCAGAGAGCCAGGCGTCAAGAAGCCAAGGGTCCGAGGGTCAGGAAGCAAGGGGTCACAAAGTCAAGGGTCCGAGGATCAAGAAGCAAGGAGTCAAACACAGCAAGGCAGGAAACGTGTTGCTGTGGCAAAGAGCCGAAGGGAAAATGCTGACCTTATATCCCTTCCCGGCTCTTGCCACCAGGTGCTGTGAGTTACCAATCGACCTCACCTGTGTGGCCGCGCCTTGCTTCTTCAGAGGAAGGCCCCAGTCCTGCAGAGTCCTATTGGTCACAGGGCTTTGCTTCATGCACACCTGACAGAATCGTAGCATTGGAAGGTACTGTAAGGGTCATCTAGTCCAATTCCTTGCAATGCAGGAATCTCAACTAAAGCATTCAAGACAGGTGGCCACACAACCTCTGCTTATAAACCTTCAAGGAAGCAGAGTCCCAAGAGAGACCGTTCAATTTCGAACAGCTCTTACTGTCAGAAAGCTCTTCTTGATGTTTAGTGGAAATCTCCTTTCTTATAACTTGAATCCACTGGTTCAAGTTCTACCCTCTAGATCAGAAGAAAACAAGCTTGCTCCATATTCCATGTGACAGCCCTTGAGATAGGTGAAGCTGGCTAGCACATCTCCTCTCAGTTTCCTCTTTTCCAGGCTAAACATATCCAGCTCCTTCAGCCGTTCCTTATAAGGCTTGGTTTCAGACCCTTGATCATCTTGGTTGCCATCCTCTGCAACCATGTTCGTGGCCAGAAGCTCCCATCAGCAATCTGGCTGCAACATTCTGTGCCAGCTGGAATTTATGGACCCATTCTCCAACCAATAAATGTGCAGAGAGATGCAGATAGAATAATGTACGAAAGGTGTTAATGAAAAGAACACAGACAATTGCATTATATTGATTGGAGAAACCTGTTTGTAAAAACACATATATTACGCAAAAATGCGTATAAAAATGGATAAATCAGGATAAATGCATTTTAAGAGCCTGATGAGTTTTTGTGAGTGCGTTAAAAATACTTTGCAGACTGATGCAGGTAGTGAATTGGACATCATAACGGAGAGAAGTGGGAATAGACGGATTCTTCCTATAAACACAACTTTGAAAGAAGAAGAGGCCACGGCAGGAGTTGCAATAAGGGAAACTTTTTAGCTTGAGGGCCACATCCCCTTCTAGGTAACTTTATTTGGGGTGCACGTCAGTGGTGGGCAGAGCCAGAGGCAAGAGTGGGCAGAGCAACAGTTGTTGTTTTTACCTATAGAAAAGAGTGGCTGCTTTCTATAGTCACTCATGTACCACTCTCCATTCTTCATCCAGGAAAGCCGGAGCCATTATAAAGAGATTAAAGACACACATTCCATCCAGGCAAAAACACTCAACGAGAGTGACCTCATAAGCCCAGCAGCTCTGTCAAAACTGGGCTGGGATTGGCAGGCTCTGATGGAGGATGCAGAAGAAACGAGGATGAGGGCTGGGGAACCTGGGTTGAAGTGGGATCTCCTTTCCACCCTGGCTTTGGTCACTTTGGAAGGGCGAGCATGGGTGTCGTCTCTCTTCCTGACATTCCTGTGGAGCAGGAAGACTCAATGGAGGGCTTTGATCCACTCACTGGAGGCTGGACAGGAGGCAGCAGTGACTGACCAGGATCCTGAGCTGGAGGGTGTAGCCTTGTGGCCTAGAAGCTGACAGTGCCTTTGCAGATGGAGCAGACTCGCCCGCTCCGATGGTGTGCACTCTTGCAGTCTTGATATTCCCACACAACAAGGGAATCTTGTGAGTGAGCGTCCCACGCCAGTCCTTAACTCCTTGGCCTGCTCCTAAATTCCTGAACTGCGATGCTTGAGCACGGTGTCTGCTGCTGAAACTGTACCATTACTTGCCTGGATAAAGGTGTCTTTCTCTCCTCTAGGTGTTGGGTAGGAGCCAGGACAAGGGCAAAGCAGGGCCAGAGGAATGTGGCCTGGGGAAAGTCCTGGGGGGCCAAACAGAAAGGCCTCAGGGGCCATGTTTAGCCCCTAGGCCTGCGTCTTCCCATCTCTGGACTGCAGCTTTCAGGGTTCCTGTTCCTCCATCTTCTTCGATTGCACCCTGTCAACACACCACAGCAGGGCTAGGACTGGGGAGTGGGGGGCAGGGGAATCTCCCCTCACCTGCTGGATTTTCTCAGGGATGCTGCTGACGGTGAAACCGTAGAGGCGGACCCGATCAGGGAAGATGCTGGAGAGGATCCTGCGATCCAGCTGGAAGGCAATCTCTCCAACGATGCGCTCCATGGTTACCAGTTTGGGATCTGTAAGGACCAAGGGGGGATTTCCAGTCAGTCCAGCAGGATAGCGCAGTAGGCAGCAGATCTCCCAACTCCTCCTTGAGGGGGACACCCAACGAAGCGCTACATTTGCTCAGGGAAGCCTTAGGGCCAGGGCAGCCCCTTTAGGACTGTCCCCATACTGCACCCTCACTGGACATCCTCCGTGCCCTCCTTGAGTGCTTTTGCCTGTGCAGGATGTGTCCTTGAGGTGCCTCTGACTTGCCTGGATAGAGAAACGTGATGTGTGTGTGTTTGTAGATATGCTGGTTGACATCCTCCAATGGCACAAAAGAATATAGGGTTTAGTCCTGTTGACAAAACTTGCATATTATGAAAAAGAGATTGAATGAAGTGCACTAAACAATATTTATTGGGAAATAGTTTGGTAATTATTGGAATGTAACATGCCAAGACACTGTTCAACCTTATATTTTATTTTCACTCATATAATCATTAATATAATTTGACATTCTGCTTGAAATTCAGTCATAACCGAAGGCACCCAAAAAGTTATGTATCACTCCTTAAACCCCTGGAGACACACTTCATTGTCTCTTGAGACAGATGAACGCCAATAAAAAACCCTCCTTAAACCATAATTGACCTTTTGTATATGGATCCAAGATATTATGAAATCATATATTGGTATATTGTGAAATAGAAAGCAGATGAAGCAATGGGCAGAGCACTATCAAGAACTGTACTTGTGGGAAAACATGGTTGCTGACACAGCAGTTGACAGCATCCAGACACTGCCTTGTCTTGGGAGAGCTGGATGTCCTCCCTCCCTCGATGAGCTGAAGAATGCCATCAACTCTCAGGCATGAGGAAAAGTCCCAGGACAGTACCAAATTCCTAAAAGCTGGCCTCAAGTCCTCCCTCATGCTGCACCTCCACTACTTCCTCTTGTTGTGTTGGGATGCAGGATCCATGCCACAAGACATGCATGACTCCAGCGTTGTGACCCTCTACAAGAACAAAGGTGACTGCCGTGACTATTAACAACCAATTTCTTGCCTTTCCAAAAGGGAATGGCAGAATGTGATGCTAACAACCTATACCAAGCTGATTATTAAAGCACAGGGAGATCCCCCCCCCCCACAACCGCAAGGCTTCTCTTGGATAAAAGCTTTTTGTTGTGATGCTAATGACCAATACCAAGATGAAGGCCTACTAGGCTCGTGTGTTGGATCACACTGCATGAGGAAGATTTTGGGCATCATATGGCAGGATAGAGTCTCAAGCAAAAATGTGCTCTCTCAAGCCCACATTCCCAGCATGTTTGCACTCTACTCTCAGCGACGTCTACACTGGCATGATCATGTCCGCAAAATAAAAGATGGCAGGATTCCTAAGGATGTGCTCTACGGAGAACTGGCTTCAGGCAACAGACCTGTCTGCGAATATAACATAAATGCTGGCACCACCAACCCCACAGTGTGGGAATCTCTTGCAGACAATTGCAGTGCCTGGAGGCAATCAATCAGGTCATGAATCCACAGCGGTGACCAGAGGAGAAAAGACCTCTGGGAGGAGTGCAGAAAGAAGAAATGCCATGGTACACCTACATCAGCACAACTGGATGCCTTTATCTGCCTTAGCTGAAACATAACGCGTCTCTCCCATATCAGTTTCTGCAGCTACAGCAGATGTTATAACTCTCCAACAGTCTGACTTTACCCATAAAGGGGCACTGCTCATTGTCTCCTGAGACAGACAGATGCCAGAAGCATATTAAATTTGTATTCTGCCTTTCATCCGAAGATCATAGGGCAGTTCACAACATAAAAATAAACACAAGACAAAAATACATTAAGAATCAAACGGACCAATAACCCCCCTCCACAAACATGCATTTTTATTTTATTTATTAAAATGAAAGATGATTTTATTTATTATTTATTCAGGGCCACGCTGCCTCTTCATTCTGGAGAGAGCCCCATGGCCACCATGATTTTAAACCATAGATAGTCTCATCCTCCATTAATCCTCCTTTTTAAAACATCTGGGGATAGAGGGCAATTTGCTCAGATAGGTAAGGTGCCGCCGCCGAGGAAACAAGAAACATATTACCTGTAAGGCTGGCCAGTATCTGGTTTTCAACATCACAATATATCACCAGCTAAACATCATGATATAGCACGATATATATCTGTGGTGGTGGAGGGCCTTGCTGGGCCTCCCCGCAGTGGCAGAGGGTCCCGCCATACCTCCCTGCAGTGGTGGAGGGTGTGCTGCACCTCCCCACAGTGGCAGAGGGTCCTGCCATACCTCCCCACCACTGTGGAGGATGTGCTGCGCTTCCCTGCAGCAGTAGAGGGCTTTGCTTTGCTGAGCCTCTCTGCAGCTGTGGAGGGCCTTAAAATGTAAGGAAGTAGTAGATTTAATAAAAATATTAAATAAACTTCCATATAATATATTTAATATGTTTTCAACTAATTTAAGAGTAGTTTAAGTGATTTACTAGTCAAGTTGCATCTGTTTCCACACTCAGAGGTCTAAGCGGAATCTTTGCATACAAGTAAGCCCTCTGACTGGAGAGGAGAGCCAACTGCCCCATAGACCTTATGACTGTAAAATAGATCTTCTGTCAGGTGCGCAGTTGCCCACCAGTCGCATCTATTTGATGTCACAAGCAGAGCTTGTGGTTTTGAGAGAGTTTTCGGATAAGAATCTAGCAGCGGGTTTCATCAGACCGCCCAAGGCACTAGGAGGCGCCCCTGTGCTATTCGTGAAGAAAACGGTACTTCAGAACTTAGATTGTGCACAAACTATAGGAAGATTAACCACATAATGGTGTTCAATCGCTGTCTACTACCACACATTGGGGATTTATTGGAAAGTGTGATGGGATGATGAGCTGCTTGTGCGTAAAATCGTAGTCCCTCAGAGTTTGTTCAAGTCCACAAACCTCTGTCTGTGACGGAGCCCCTCAGACATGGCTCCTCTAGTCACTCGCAGATTCCAACAGTGGCTGCTTTCGGAATCGCTTCCAACATAAAAGCTCCTTAACGGAAACACGTTGTCAGAGTTGCTTCCAGATCCTAGCTCACAGAGGATCACGCTAGCCAGCGATCATTAAATAAAAGTCTTTATTGAGTTACAGTTTCCATTCTCAAGCTGCTGCGTGCAACCCTACGTCTAATGGTTAGATCGGCGAAGCTCCATCTGAGTCTCCGCCCCTTGTACACCAACTTAATATCCTAGCCTTGCTCCACCTTTTCCGCCTGACTGTTCTTCTCTGGGTCCCTCTGCCACTTTCCTGTGCATTTGAACTTGGCGCGCGCGCCCAACCTTCCACCTTCCGTCTGACCGTTTCTTCGCTCCCCGATGGAGGTGTGGCCACTCCTGAGCTGCCAGCGCTTGTGAGCTGCCAGCGCTTGATCCCTGGCGCCCTTCCTCTTCCCTGCTCTCTGGCGGTGACGCTGGTCCCGATTTCCAACTGCTCCCCTCTGAGTCCCCTCTGGCTCTATCTTCCTGGGGTGTCCCCCTAGGCTCCCCCCTTGCCCTGGCCACTGGTGCTCCTTTCTGTGAATCTTCTGATTCACTGGAAAGACTCGGAGATCTCGGGTCGTCGTCATCACTCATCTTTTCTTCTGCCTCCTCCCCCTCGCTCTCTGTTTCCTCCCTTGCCCTTGCCTCTGCTCCTGAACCCCTGACACACGTCTTCTGGACTCACGGCGTGACAGTTTCCGGCGAGGAGTGGGTCTCCCTATGGGAGGTCCAGAAACCTCCCCACTGTTCTCGCTGGACGTGTCCCTGAGCCCTCCCTCTTGCTCGCTTTCCCTCAGAGACCCACCTCTCCCCCTGCTGGTTCCTGCTTCCGCTGCTGGGTCTCTCCCAACCTCCGTGAGCCCTTCCACCACCTGTCCCTCCGATGGCAGTTCCCTGACATCCACCTCCCCTCCAGGGCCCCCGTCACCCCCTCCCGTTCCCTCTCCTCTGGGCGGTGAGGAGGTAAAACCCCGAAAGGAATCCTCTTCATCTTCAGACGTCTCGAACATTTCCCTCCATCGGTTGCCGTTCCGGGTCTCTGAATCCTCCTCCTCCTCGGAATCTGTGAACCCCTCCAACTCCTCTTCCTCATCTGTGGTTGCAAAGTATTCCCTCCGGAACCTCGCTACAGGCTGAGGTTTACGTGGGAACCTCTGATGAAAAGTTTCTATTAAGACCTCGTCATTGACATCCTCTGCCATGACCCAGGTGTTTTCCGACTCCGGTTCCCCTTCCCACATTACCAAATACTCCACTTGATCTCCCTTCCACCTGGAATCTAGGATCTCCGCCACATGGCTGCTGTGTTCCCTTTCCTCCATTGCTGGTCCCCGGGTGAACCTCCCTTCTCTGTCCCCTTTATACGGTGACAGCAACGACCTGTGGAAAACTGGGTGCAGCTTCATGTGGTTCGGTAACCGGAGTCTGAAAGCCACTGGGTTGACCTGTTGCGTGACTTCAAATGGGCCCAATCTTTTGGGTCTTAACTTCTTACAACCCCCTTTGAATGGTAACCCTTGGGTTGACAGCCACACCTGGTCCCCCACCCTAATGGTTTCACCTTCCCTTCTGTTTTTGTCTGCCTGCCTCTTATACTCCTCCTTGGCCCTGTCTAAGTTGAGTTGGAGCTGACGATGGATCGCTTCCATTTTTTCTACGAACTGTTCGGCAGCCGGGACGCTCCATCTCTCCCCTTCCCCCCCGGGAAAGCCCTGGGATGGCACCCGTAATTAGCCAAAAAGGGGCTCATCCCTGTGGACACGTTCTCCGCATTGTTGTAGGCAAATTCCGCCAACGCCAGCTTCTCCACCCAATCATTCTCTCTGTCATTGACATAACACCTCAGATATTGCTGGAGGATGCCATTGGCTCTTTCCGCCTGCCCGTTGGTTTCAGGATGCCGGGCAGTCGAAAAATTGACCTCTACATGCAGTAAGCTCATGAGCTTCCTCCAGAACCTGGAAGTAAATTGTTTCCCTCGGTCTGAAACCACCCTCAAGGGGGCGCCATGCAACCTAAAAACATTTTCTACAAACAATTTCGCTGTTTCTTCTGCCGTGACAGCATGTGAGCAGGCTATAAAGTGGCCCATTTTGGTTAACAGGTCTACCACAACCATGATGGCTGTTTTCCCTCTGGACTTTGGCAGATCAGTCATGAAATCTATTGACACTGCTTCCCATGGTCTTTCAGGTGTGGGTAGCGGTTCTAATAACCCCGCCGGCGCCCGCCTCTCCCCTTTGGCTCGCTGGCATTGGTCACAACCTCTCACATACTCCCGTACATCTTCCCTGACCTTGGGCCACCAAAATTCCCTGGTAACCAACCGCATAGTTTTGTGTTGCCCAAAATGCCCCGCTGTGGGGCTATCGTGCAGCTGCTTGAGTACCTTCCCCCTCAACTCTCCTTCAGGTATATACAGCGCTCCCTTGTAATACAACGCCCCGTTTCTCTCCTCAAAACCTCCGGGTTTGTCTCCCTCCCTCCTGAGACCCCTGAGTTTGTCCTGGGCGTATTCATCATTCTCCGTTCCCTCTACCAGTTCTCTTTGTCCCACCAATGCCGCCCCACACACCCAGCGGTCCTCTGGAATGACATGTCTCTCTTCGGGTGCTCCCTCCCCCTCCAAATATTCAGGTTTGCGTGAGAGAGCGTCCGCCCTAATGTTCTCTGGGCCTGGCACGTAACAAATCTCAAAGTTAAATTTGGAGAACTCCTGGGCCCATCTCACTTGCCGTTGGTTGAGCACTCGTGCCGTCCTCCAATACTCTAGGTTCTTGTGGTCAGTGCACACTTGCACCTTATGTTGTGCGCCAATTAGCAGGTCCCTCCATCTCCGGAACGCCTCATGAATGGTGAGTAGTTCTCGGTCATACACCGTGTAGTTCCTCTCGGATTTGTTCAGCTTTCGCGAAAAAAAGGCACACGGTCTCCACTCTGACTCCTTCCCTGGCTGCAGAAGCACCGCCCCAATCGCTCTGTCTGATGCGTCAGTTTCCACTCTCATCGGTTTTTGTATATCCACATGCAGGAGTTGTTCTTCCGAGGCGAAGGCCCTTTTTAGTTCCTCAAATGCTCGCTCCGCCTCCTCAGTCCAAACGAACTTCTTCTTACTGCTGAGACAGTCCGTAATGGGCGACGTCAGGTGGGCAAAGTTTCGGATGAACTTACGATAGAAGTTCCCAAACCCTAGGAACCTCTGCACATCCTTCCTTGTTTTGGGTGTTTTCCATTCCAGCACCGCCTGGACCTTGCCGGGATCCATGGCCAATCCCTTGTCTGACAGGCGATACCCCAGGAATTCCACCTCCTTGGTATGAAACTGACACTTCTCCAGTTTCACCCACAGCTGGTTGGCTTGCAGCCTGCTCAACACTTCTCTGACGTCTCTCACATGCTGCTCCTCATTCTCAGAATACACCAACACGTCATCTAAGAAGGCCACACAATTCTTGTAAAGCAAAGGCCCCAGGACGTGGTTCATAAACGATTGAAAGCACGCGGAGCCTGCTTGTAGGCCGAAGGGCATAACGAGATATTCAAATGCCCCTAAAGGGGTGAACATGGTGGTTTTCCATTCATCCCCCTTCCTTATTCGTATCAGGTTGTACGCCCCCCTTAGGTCCAGCTTTGTGAAAATCTTTCCCTTCCGCACCCTTGTCAAAATGTCGTCAATCCTGGGCATAGGGAAGGCCACTGGTTCTGACACTGCGTTCAAGGCCCTGAAGTCACACACCAGCCTCGGCTTGTCCGTGTTTTTTTTATCCACAAAAAACACTGGGCTGCCTCCCACCGCTCTGGACTCTCGGATGAAACCCCTCTTCAGATTTTTGTCAATGAACTCCCTTAGTTCTAACATCTCCCTGTCTGACATGGCATACAACTTGCCTACTGGGAGCTGTGCCCCAGGGAGTAAATTGATTTGACAGTCAAAGGGTCTATGCGGGGGTAGTTGGTCAGCTTCCCTTTCGCTGAAGACGTCGCGGAGATCTGCGTATTGTCGTGGTACCTTCACGTTCTCCATTACTTCAGTCCCTGCTAGGGTGGCTTGGGCCCCTGCCAAACCCTTTCCCTCTTTGCAGTGTTCTAAGCAATGTGCTGAACCAAAGGAAACCACTCTCTGATGCCAGCCCACCAGCGGATCATGTAACGCTAGCCAGCTCATCCCCAATATAATGGGAGCTCCTCCCAAGGTGGCCACATTAAACGCTATCAGTTCGGTGTGCCTTGCCACCTTCATTATCATTGGGACGGTCTGCAAGCTGACTTCTCCTCCCAACAGCTCCCTGCCATCGATCGTGGTCACCTGCAGGGGGTTGCTTAAAGGGATCGTCTGTATCTGGTGTTCAGCTGCAAACTCTTTGCTCATGAAATTGCAGGAGCTGCCTGAGTCCAACAGCGCCTTTATCTTTAGAGGGTGTCCGTTTGGCAGCTCTAGCGCCACTTCTATGACTAGGGCGGGTTTAGGAGGTTCTGGCGTGGGCACTTTCACTGCTCTTTGGCCTGGCTGCTGTGCCCCGACGGTGGCAGCCAGGCGTTGGCTTTTACTTGCTCCGGTATTTCTTCCTCTCTTCCCTCCACAGCTCCCACCATCCCTTGCCATTCCTTCCTCTGGGGGCAGACTCTGGCAAAGTGACCTGGCTGTTGGCAGAGATAGCATTTCCGGGCGCCTTTTCCCTCCTTTCCCCCCTCACTGGGCTTTGAAACTGCGCGCGCGCGCGCTGTTCCAATTTCCATCGGCTCTGCCGGCGGGAAAGTTGGCTCTGGAATGTCTGGAATGCGGAACTCCTTCCAACGTTCCCCCTTCCCTTCCCGCCTCTCCAATGCTCTCGCCTCCTGGCGCGCTCCTATGGTCAGCGCAGATTTGGTCAGCTGCTCCTATGGTCAGCGCAGATTTGGTCAGCTTCAAATAGCATTTGAATGGGTTCCGCCGATAAGTCCCACCCCAATCTGTGAACCAGCATGGTGAACTCAGTCCAGTACTCACGGACAGATCGGCTCCCCTGTTTGCAAGCCATTAACTGTCTGCGCACCACTCCCTGCTCAATATCGCTGGAAAACATCAGATCCATGGCGCGAAAGAACTTCATCGTGTCCTTTAGGACGTCACTATTCGCTGCCATCAGGGGTCTAACCCAGTCTCTCGCCCCCTTTTCAAGATGCCCAATCACGAAAGCCACTCGTGATTCCTCGTCAGGGAATTCATCAAACTGCAGATTGAGGGCATATTGCATCTCTGTCCGAAAGGCATGATAGTCCTTGGGCTCCCCCCCAAACTTCTGCACCAATCCTGGTACCTTTCTGGCGAGCTGGGTGGCTTTCCCCTTTTTGTCTGCATCCTGAACCCTCCTCTCCTCAAGCCTCGCCGTCTGCAGCGCTAGCTGGACCTCCAACACCCGGTACCTTTCCTCCAGGCTTGGATTCGCCCCTGCTCCTGCTTCTCCGGTTCCGGCTGGGTTGCTCATGATGCCTTTTCCTGCACAAGCTGCTTTCAAAGACTGTCGGAATGCTGTGATGGGATGATGAGCTGCTTGTGCGTAAAATCGTAGTCCCTCAGAGTTTGTTCAAGTCCACAAACCTCTGTCTGTGACGGAGCCCCTCAGACATGGCTCCTCTAGTCACTCGCAGATTCCGACAGTGGCTGCTTTCGGAATCGCTTCCAACATAAAAGCTCCTTAACGGAAACACGTCTTCTGGACTCACGGCGTGACAGTTTCCGGCGAGGAGTGGGTCTCCCTATGGGAGGTCCAGAAACCTCCCCACTGTTCTCGCTGGACGTGTCCCTGAGCCCTCCCTCTTGCTCGCTTTCCCTCAGAGACCCACCTCTCCCCCTGCTGGTTCCTGCTTCCGCTGCTGGGTCTCTCCCAACCTCCGTGAGCCCTTCCACCACCTGTCCCTCCGATGGCAGTTCCCTGACAGAAAGGTTGAGGTCAGGAAAAATCTTCACAAAGTTGGATTTGAGGGGGCCTTATAACCAATCCGTGAGAGAGAGGGAGATGAGTGGAAAACAGTGTTCTGCACCAGATATGGCAGCTTCGAATACCTGGTCATGCCCTTTGGACTGCAGTCAGGGACAGCAATGTTCCAAGCCTTCATCAGTTATGTCCTCAGAAGCCTAGTGGATAGATTCATGGTGGTTTACCTTGATGTGCTGATATACTCAGAGAACCCAGAGCAACATGTACGTCACGTGACAGAGGTGCTGCAGAGGCTGTGGAAACATCAACTCAGTGCCAAGTTGGAAAAGTCTCAGTTTCGTGTATCAACAGTAGATTTCCTAGGTCACTGCCTCACACTGGAGGGGATGCACATGGATCCTGCTAAGGCGCAGAGCATAGTGTCATGGCAGGAACCCAAGGCAAAGAAAGATCTGCAGAGATTCTTGGGTTTTGCCAGCTACTACTGCAAGTTCGTGCCGGACTATTCAAGACTCACTATGCCTCACAGATTGCTTGAGGGGCAAGAAGCCATTCCAGTGGACAGCCGAGGTGTGGCAGGCATTTGAATTCAAAACCATATTCTTCTCAACGGCATACCTAGCACATGTAGACCCTCACTGGCCGCTGATTGTGGAAATGGATGCCTCTGACAGGGTGGTGGGGGTGGTGCTGCTTCAAGGAGACCAAGATGGCAACCTACGCCCGTGTGCCTTCCACTCCAGGAAGCTGACTCCTTCCGAGTAGAATTACACCATTTGGGAGAAGGAACTTTTAGTGATCAAAGAAGCCTTTGAAGTGTGGAGGGGGTGACACCAGGTGGAGGTGCACACTGAAAGTCCGAATCTAGAGTATTGGCAGATGATGAGATGTCTCAATCAACAGCAGATTTGTTGGGCGCAGTTCTTTGCCAGATTTGATTTTAGACTCCAGTATGTAGCCGGTAGTTTGAATCAAGGAGTAGATGCCCTTTCCAGGAAGCCGGAATATCAGGATGATGAGCTAGTTCCAGTGTATAGGCACAACTTGAAGCCAGAGCAGCTACAGCTAGCAGCTGGGTCAGTTGTGGAAGTCTCTGAGTTCTAGCAGAAGACAAGGGAGGATGCATTCGCGAAAGGCGAGCTAGTGGTGCTGCAGGAGGATGCCAGTGATGTGGAGAGGTTCCTGGAAAAGGAGAGGTTCCTGGAAAAGGATGGGCCCTGGAAAAGGATGTATAGAGGAGAAGCTCTATGTTCCAGAGGGAGACCTCTGAGCCAAGGTCTTACGTCAATGCCATGATAACCCTACAGCTGGACACTTGGGGCAGCACAAGACGCTATGCCATGTGATGAGGCAATTCTGGTGGCCGAGGTTGAGGGAGAAAGTCAAGAAATATGCCAGAGCCTGTGAAATGTGTCAGCGGGCGAAGAGACCCAGAGAAGTGCCAGTGGGCTTGCTATAACCGTTGCCCACCCCGCAAGGCCCTTGGCAAACCATAGCTATGGACTTCATCACTGATCTGCCGGAATTGCAGCAGCAGACAGTGATCTGGTTGGTGGTATACCTGTTCACTAAGATTGCACACTTTGTGCTCTGTAAGGGACTTCTGACAGCCCAAGAAACAGCACAGCTCTTCGTAGACCATGTGTTCAAGTTGCACGTGCTCTCAGAGTGATCTCAGGTGAGCCCAATTAACCTCAAAGTTCTGGAAGCAGCTCATGCAACTACTCAAGGTAGAATTGTGCTTCACCTCAGTTTGACACCCAGAGACGAATGGAAAGTCATAAAGGACTAATGCCATGTTGCAGCAGTATCTCTGTAGTTATGGGAACTACCAGCAGGATGATTGGGTGTCCAAACTGCCCTTGGCGGAGTTTGCATACAACGATGCACTTCATGCTTCAACGCAACAGACCCCCTTTTTTGCCAGTCATGGATACCATCCCCAACACCCTGTCAGTGCTGGCAGCAGATGACTTCGTAGAAGTATTGACAGCTAACCAGAGTTTGCTTAAGGAGCGTTTGGACTGTTCTAAGGAGGCATATAAAAAATCAGCTGATGTGCATAGACAGCCAGGTAGTGACATCAAGGTGGGAGATGTGGTTGTCAACACATTATTTACTTCAGAAAGATAGATATAGAAAACTGGACCGCCAGAGAGGGGGGCCATTTGAAGTGATAGAATAGATCAATCCTGCGACTTTCAGGCTCAGGTTGCTGGTATCAGTGAAGAGCTACCCTGTATTCCATAGATCCTGGTCGTTGCCAGTGGTGCCTGCGCACCCTTACCAAGCACCTAGACAAACACCTCCACCTCCAGTCCTGGTAGAAGGAGAGGAAAAGTTTGAAGTAGAACAAATTCTAGACTCGCAAATGAGAAGGAAGAGGTTGCAATACTTGATTGTGTGGAGCGGGTATGGGCCAGAAGAAAGATAATGGGAATGTGCAGAATATGTTCATGCCCTGGACTTGCAAAATGAGTTTTATAGAAGTCACCCCAGCAGACCAAAACTGAAGGGGTGGAGGGAAGGAGGAGGAGGAGGGCTCTGTAGAAAGGGTGATGTCAGGGACTCGACTGAAGAGGAGGGCTGGAGATCACCCCTTCCTTCTCTGCTTCCCTTGGAGGAGGAATGGTGGTGATCATCCCCCGTTCTCTACTAATTTCAAGAGAAGAGGGAGACACGATTGAATTACAGCAGAACTCAGAGCAGCTTAGTTATGAGGCATTAGGAGAAGGAGGGGTAGTGCTGACAGCAGAAATGCCCTTGGAAAGCATAGAAGAGCCACCATCCTCATGTACATGTTGCTCATTTAGAGTTCAAGAGCAAAGGACTCAGCTACATTTGACTCCTGAGGCCCCTCATAGAGCCAAGGGCTGTTGCTGGGGAAAGAAGAGGAGGAGCTCAGAGTGAGCAACATTACTGTGGAGTTAAGGACTGGATTCTTTGCCTTGTACCACGATGACTAAATAAAACCATAAATATGAACTTATTTGTTTATTCCTTGCTCTTTGATGCTACTAGGGGAGGAGAGATTCCCCCATGCCTGACAGCTATGGTAGGAAATGCCCCAACTCTGCCTGAGTTCGGTTGCGCTGTAACTGTTCAGCTCTTTGGGCTTGATAGTGTCTGTCTGTGGTAGAGCTATATCAATGGAAAGTGACCATCTGTGAGAAGATCAGCTCACCATGCCCAGTCAGGGCCCAGAAACATCACACATTGCTTACACAACAGAACACATATACACACTCACCCACCTCTGCTTGACTTGGTGCTGCTCAGGGAGGTGGCTTGCCTGTCGGTGCCTCGGCGCTCCTTTGGCCTCACGACCATTGGCTGGCTCTGGTTGAAGGCCTGAGATGCTACTGCTGGGCTTTGAGAAGAGGCTGCTTGGCTTTGGTTCTGGTCAGTGAGTTGGCTTTGGTCCATGTCTGGGGGCGGAATCTCATACAGCCTTCGATACAGGTCTGGGAAGAACATTAGCATGTGGAAAGGGGAGGGATAATAGAAGTTGGTACCCTCGCTTCTAGCGTCAAAGGGTGGGTAAGGCAAGGGAGATGCATCGGGATTTATCATGCCAGGTTGGTACACAAAGAGGGGGGACACTTGTTGCGGGGGGGGAGACATGCCAGGCCGAAGGAAAACAGAGTCGTCTATGAACTGGTGAAAGAAGGTTCCTGGAACGAGTGGGGCTTGCGGGGAGTTTGTGAAGAGTTGTCGTCTGAACGAGGTGCTGCCCATAGGTGGCTCATCATGGCTTTGGGCCTGGTCAGTGAGTTGGCTTTGGTCCATGTCTGTGGCCGGAATCTCATACAGCTTTCGATACAGGTCTGGGAAGAACATTAGCATGCGGAGAGGGGAGGGATAATAGAAGTTGGTACCCTCCATTCTAGCGTTAAAGGTTGGGTAAGGTATGGGAGATGCATCGGGATTTATCATGGGAGGTGGGTACACAAGGAGGGGGGACACTTCTTGGGGGGGCATTTGGAGGGGGGGAGGCCTGGGCCTGACAGGCCGATGGAAAGCAGTCTCGTCTATGTTTGGGGCAAAGTAGGCTTCACTGAGTGGGCTTTGCTGGGAGTTTGTGAAGAGTTCTCGTCTGGACACGTTGCTGCCCATAGTTGACTCATCATGGAGTTGGCTTTGGTCCATGTCTGGGGGCGGAATCTCATACAGCTTTCGATACAGGTCTGGGAAGAACATTAGCATGCGGAAAGGGGAGGGATAATAGAAGTTGGTACCCTCGCTTCTAGGGTTAAAGTTTGGGTAAGGTATGGGAGATGCATCGGGATTTATCATGGGAGGTGGGTACACAAGGAGGGGGGACACTTCTTGGGGGGGCATTTGGAGGGGGGGAGGCCTGGGCCTGACAGGCCGATGGATAGCAGTCTCGTCTATGTTTGGGGCAAAGTAGGCTTCACTGAGTGGGCTTTCATGGAGTTGGCTTTGGTCCACGTCTGTGGCCGGAATCTCATGCAGCTTCCCATACAGGTATGGGAAGAACTTGAGCATGCGGCGAGGGGAGGGATAATAGAAGTTGGTACCCAACCTTCTAGCGTTAAACACTGGGTAAGGTATGGGAGATGCATCGGGATTTATCATGGGAAGTGGGTACTCATAGGGGGGGGAGAATCCTGGGGGGGGCATTTGGAGGGGGGGAGGCCTGGGCCTGACAGGCCGATGGAAAGCAGAGTCGTCTATGTTCTCGTCAAAGTAGGTTCCTGCACTGAGTGGGGTTCGCTGGGAGTTTGTGAAGAGTTCTCGTCTGGACAAGATGCTGCCCATAGTTGACTCATCATGGAGTGGTGCGTACGAATCCCACCAGAGCTGGCCATCAGCAGAGCCGGGTGAGTAACCCTGGCCAGACTGGTAGGAAGTGGTGGGAGCGATGGGGAGCGGTTCATAGATGGGCCTGTTGCTGAGGGGCAAACTGTAGTTGGGCTGGTGGAAGGGGGCAGGGGGCAGGGGTAGGCTCTGGTGGCCTGGTGCCCGGCGCCCAGCAGACTGGTAGGAAGCATCATCAGTGACATTGACTGCATAGTAGATGGGGGATGGGGGCTGGCTCTGGTAGGCAGAACCAATGCTCAGTGGCTCGCCCTGGATGGACTGGTAGGGAGGAGGAGAGGAAGGGAGGGGCTCGTAGCCAAGCTTGTTGCTGATGGGCAGGCTGTAGTTGGACTGGTGGAAGGGGCTGGGCGTGGAGGGCAGGGGCACGGGCAGGCTCTGGTGGCCCGGTGCCTGGTAGGAAGCAGCGGGGAAGGAGGAGGTGTCATTGGCATTGACCGCATAGAAGATGGGAGATGGAGGCACGCTCTGGTGACCAGAACCGAAACTCAGTGGCTCTCCCTGGATGGAGTCATAGAAGGCACCAGAGGTGATAGTGGGGGAAGAGGGGAGGGGCCCATAAGGGATCTTGTGACCAAGGGGCAGGCTGTAGTTGGGTTGGCGGAAGGGGCTGGGGCCGGGGGGCAAGGGCAGGCTTCGGTAGCCTGGTGCCTGGTAGGAAGCAGCGGAGGAGGTGTCATCAGTGGCATTGAGTGCATAGAAGGACTTGTTGGAAGCGGCAGAGGTGACGGTGGAGGAGGAGGCATCACTGGTGACGCTGCGGCCAGGGGGCGGGCTGTAGTAGGGCACGATGATGATGGGAGAGGGTGGGGGCAAAGACCGGCTCTGGTTGCCAAGGCCAAAGTTTGCCTGGGAAGTTGCACTCTGGGTAGCTAGGGGAGCGAGGCTGGAGGAAGGGGTGGGCGGGGCTGGCAGGGCCAGCTGGGGCTTGTGGGGGTGCCAAGGAAAGGGGCACTGAAAGCAGAATCCACGTTGCCGAGGCAGGTTGGGCTGCCCAGCTGCACCACCCTGGAGGTAGAGGGAACTTGTGCCACCATCTGTGCAGAAAGGGGGGGAGGGGAGAGAGAGAGAGAGAGAGAGAGAGAGAGAGAGAGAGAGAGAGATATGTTGGTTGATTTGGCTGCAGAGACACACCAAGATCCCTCAGAAGTTGCCCAGCTCTTCTTCCCTCCCACTCCTAGCACATCTTTGACGGTGGCCATGGCCTGGTGCTGGAGGCACCCATGTGGGCTCTGTCCCAAAGAAGGAACCGTTCTTGGAGGAGGGGAAAGCCCCACCCACAGAGAAAGAAGCCCAGGCTCCTCTCCAAGAAAGAAGGAAAGAAGATTCATGTGTTGAAACAAGGAGGGCATGCTTCAAGCACTCCAGGATCAGTAATCTTTCTGAAAGCTGGATATGGGTAGACAAATCCTACTGATATCCTTATCCCAAATTCTCAACAAGCCATCCCTTACTTGAAAAACCGTTTTCACAATACTTAGACTGCTCTTTACGTGGAAAAATCTCTGTACATTCATTTGGCAGTACCTGGGTTTTTCCCTGATCTTGACTTGGTATCAGGGTCACCATCTCATGATCCAGTTTAGACAATTTGCCTGGCAAGGCAATAACAATTTCAAGTTTGGTGTTCTGAGGCTACCTCACACTACTTTATCCCACACGCTGTTTCTATCACAAGACCATCCTCTTTGGCTCATACAGGCTGCTCCTTCTCCCTTCAGCCATTTCCCAAGATGCCCTTATAAAGATTACTACACACATCCACTCATCAACATGATAGACCTGTCTGGCAGTAAAGGAGCTCAGTAGAGTACATTAGAGAACTTGGAAATAGATGGTGTCTTTATGAAAGTAATACCTTAACCTGGCTTACAAATCCATTCACACTTACAAATTTCAAGATTTGGACAAAATGGGCAAAGTCCTGGTTGCAGGCTTCTCACCCATTATTCCATTACACTTCTACCCAGTTTTCAAAAATAAATATAGACTCTATAATATAGAGGTGTTGAAAGAAAAGCAATTGTAATATTTGAAATATTTTTACAAAGATAGATGACTGCTTACCATTACTGTGATGCAAATTGCACAGGCAAATGTTCAAATATCACGATTTTTAGACTACCAATTTTTAACAAATTCCCAGTTTAAAAACAAAGTCATAGAATCATAGAATCATAGAGTTGGAAGAGACCACAAGGCCCATCGAGTCCAACCCCCTGCCAAGCAGGAAACACCATCAGAGCACTCCTGACATATGGTTGTCAAGTCATGAGACAATAGCATGCAAAAATTATAGTGGAGTAAAATATAATATAATAACAAAAGGATTAATATCTTTGTATAAATCTATAATCGAGGTTCAATTTTTTCCTCAGCAAAATTTTGAGAAGGTGGCGGGAACTGAATTGAGACTTAAATACTGAAGAAAAGACATGGAACAGACTGGACCAACTCCTAGCCTATATAAAACCGAACAGTTTTCCCATGTGTTGGAGAGGATGTCCTGCTATAGCGGCATATTAGCACTTGTGGTAGGAGTGTCCAAAAATAGAAATGTTATGGGAAAATGTATTTACAGAAATATATTTAATTACAAGACAGACAGGACCCCAGGACTGCCTATACTTAACTTGTACAGTCATGATATGTTGCGAATTAGAAACAAAGAACTCATAACACTTCCATTAACTGCTGCAAAAACAACTTGCCTGGACATGGAAATCATTACAATTATTGATTATGGACCAATGATACAATGCAATTTGGCAAACAGCATTATTGGAGAAACTGACACAAAAACAAAGTATCAAGAGGCCAAAAGAAACACGACTATTTTAATGCAGTCTGGTGTAACTTTATTGCTTAGCTTGTTGCTATATCCTTGAACTAGCAGCCAGGCTTTTCTTTGCTGAGGGGCTCCACCTGCAGACTGAATGCTCTTCAATTGGGAAAATGGTGTCAGGAGAAAGCATGTAAATGGAGAGGCTCTTACTGGGGCTCTTTGCCCCTGGTGCAGCAACCAAGGTCTTAGGAGCTCAGCACTCTGTTGCTGCCTGCAGGCCTCTGACAGGACACTTCGACCACTAGAGATGTCAGTGTCTGAGTGAAAGACTATCTCCCCCCCCACCTTTTCGCAAACAATCAGAAAATTCAGAAATGAACATAGCACTGAGAGGCTCCTTTTGCTGCTGTGGTGGCCGGTGTGAGCCACGGCACCCTCCTGGCCTAACCTTGGAGGAGATTAAAAACAACACACTTTGTGCAGTGAGAAGATTTGCCAAAAGCACTCGCCAGAGATCAACAGGAAGAGAGAGAGAATAGCCAGGGAGGAGAAGGTGCTGCTGCTGCTGTTGCTGCTGCTGCTGCACTTTGGTGGAGGGAAGGTTTGGCAAAGAAGTCGCCTCCTTTGACAGGTGAAGCCCTGCCTGAGAATTCACTGATTTACACTCCTGTCCTTTGAAATCGCAATAGACTTTGTTTTGCTTTTTGGCATTTAGTTTCCAAGCCCAGCTGCCACCTTCAGACAAATGTTGAAGCAGAAGGCACAGAGAAATTACTTATTTAACACCAGCATTTCTAAGACCAGTTTGATGAAAAGTTATTTTTTTTACTAACCAGCTATTAATACCAGTATCAGAATACAGAGTACAGAATGGAGTTAATACATCACTACAGAGCATCTTAACATTGATTATTTTTCAGTAGCAAGTCTTGTCGTAATTATGGCTTATGGAAATAGTTATTGCTTATGAAACGATCATGGCTTACCAGATCCGTCATCACTCAAGCAGACCATTTCCCATAAAGTAAACCCTGCCTTCATGCCAACCTTTTACCCTTTGAATATCCTCCTGTAACATTGAATTTCAGTATATTTCTAATCATGACCGCCCCTTGCTCTTTATGTTCTGGCTTGCTGGCAATTAATGCAGTTCTGAAGAAGGCCAGCTGAGGGCCAAGAGGGGGCCGGACACCAGACTGGCCCTCTCCCAAATCATGAAACTGGACAAGGTGGCACAAATGGTCTGCGGGTTACACAAGAAGACTCACTAGACATTTTCAGATGGTTTATTGTGTTTGCAGTGATACAGTGCGCACTGTGGGGGGAGTGGGAGGTTCACCATATGAACAAGGGCTTCCCGTCATCCTGAGACAGTTGATGGAGGCAGTTGAGGAGCAGCATGCAGTTGTTGAACATGTCTGGAGGGGTGGCATTCTTGACCACCTCCTGCAGATACTTTATGTCATTGTAGGCGGCTGCCTCTGCGCCTGTCATGTCTGGCCGATCCCGGAGGATGCCAAAAGTGTTGACAATGTGCTCCGTCAGGGTAGGGTGGACGCTTGGGTCATAGCCCAGCTGCTTCAGGCGGTCCATGATGTTATTGTAGCGCTCCATGATGGTTGAAGCCTGCTCTGTTGTCAGCTGCAGGAAGGGGTCAGCTCCACTCTGCGGAGAAAGAGGAACAGAGAGGGAGAAGAGCAGCATTAAGGCACATTGTGTTCACTTTTCAAGTTGTTTGAGACTTTTTTCTTTTTTATATAAAGTAACTGAGAATGTAAATACTATTGATGGTGATACAGTGGTACCTCGGGTTGCAAACACTTTGGGTTACAGACTCTGCTAACCCGGAAGTAGAACTTTGCCCCAGGATGAGAACAGAAATCGTGCGGTGGCAGCAGCAGGAGGCCCCATTAGCTAAAGTGGTACGTCAGGTTAAGAACAGTTTCAGGTTAAGAACAAACCTCCGGAATGAATTAAGTAATTAACCAGAGGTACCACTGTATAGATAATTATTTGTGCCCCCAGTGAAAGTAATAGAAACCCATCCCAACGGACAGAAGCCGCAGAAACCCCTTGATACCATATGAAGTCCAGAAGAAACTACTTTGGCCTGACGCAGACCTTTGGGTCTGTCCAGCCCTGATGCTGTCTACTCTGACTGGTAGTGGCTCTCTAAGCCCCACCCACCCACCGTCAGCTGCTGCCTGAGATTGTTTGACTGGAAATGCCAGAGGCTCCTTTGTGGGACCTCTTCCCATGCAGTGCTGGGCTACTAATAGTCTCAGGGTGTCGCCCATGTTTGTCCTACACAGAGTAAGCCCACTGAAATTAATGGACATAACTAACAGATTAATTTGTTTTGAGTAAAATGTAGTTGGCTACAACCCCTCAAACTCCAGCCATTATATTCTATACAAAATTTTAAATATACTTTTTATGTGTTAAAACAGCTAGCTGCTAAATCCACAATAGGCTTTTTGCAACTATGATTTCCTTCTGAAATAGGACTTGGCATGTACAATACACTGGCCAGTTATCCCAGGATAATAGCAAGGCGTTGCTTGCTGGCTCACCAATTAGTTAATGCCAAGGGTCAGAGGGGGAGGAGAAGTTTTTGGCACTCCATTACAGCTGAGGTCAGACGAGCCTTTCCCCACTGAACTTCCAGTGCCTACAAAAGGCTTTGTTATTTCAGCAGGCATTTTAACTATAGTTTGATTTTATCATAGCTGATTTTTATTTTGTGTTGCATCTTTGTAAACTGCTTAGAGACTATTGGTACCTTGGTTCTCAAACGCCTTGGTGCTCAATTTGGAACCCAAACACTGCAAACCCAGAAGTAAGTGTTCTGGTTTGCGAACTATTTTTGGAAGCTGAATATGCTCCATTTTGAATGTTATGCTTGCAATTTGAGTGCCACACTTCCCTTTTGAGTATTATGCTGACGATTTGAGTGTTACGCTGACGATTTAAGTGCCACACTTCCATTTTGAGTGTTACCCTGAGGTCTGTCTGGTTTTGCTATTTATTTTGTATTTTTGTTTTTGTGGCTCTTTTTGTTATGTTTTTGTGACTGTGTGGAAGCCAGTTCAGCTACTGATTGATTGATTGATTGAGTGATTGATTTTGTGACTGCAGCACATTGTTTATTGCTTTCATTTTATGGCTCAATGGTCTCATTAGATAGTAAAATTCATGTTAAATTGCTGTTTTAGGGATTGTTTTTAAAAGTCTGGAATGGATTAATCCATTTTGCATTACTTTCCATGGGAAAGCGCTCCTTGGCTTCGGAATGTCTTGGTTTTGGAACGGATTTCTGGAACAGAATAAGTTTGAGAACCAAGGTACCACTATATATGAAGGGCTTAATAAACGAAAATGTTCATAGCACACAGGAAACTGCTTTATGCCAAGCTGTGTCGTGGGTCCCTCTTGCTCCCTGTGGCCTGCAGAGGCTCTGCAGGGTGTCAGGCCAAAAGGAACAGGGTCTTTGCAAGCCTTGCCTGGATACGCTGCCACGGGTGGGGTTGCGTGGCCAACCATGGCCCTCCCAAAGTGGCTCTTTCTCATCTGAGGGGGGAAATAGCAGGCAAGAAGCAGGGTGGATGCCTTTTAGAATAAGAAAGATCAGAAGCCCAGAGGAAGAGAGAACATTTGCATTTGAGAAGCAGGAGGCGTATTTAATGACAAGCAGGCTGGAGTCCTACTGACAGAGAAGCTGGAGAAGGTAAAGAGGATGGAGCTGCCAAGAGGCTTGACTGTCAGGAAGTTTGGAAGGAAATAAGTTGAACCTTATGGGGAAACAGAAAAGGAAGCCAGAGAGGTAAGTGGGGAGGATGTGGTCAGAGCAAGAAGCAAGAAAAGTCAGGATTTAGGATCCATGGTGAGAGGCAAGAGCAGGGAAGACAAGGCGGCTGCAGCCCAAAGGATCTTAAAGAACCAAGCCTTGGGTTAACATTTTAGTGGGAAGGGAGGGATAAGTAATGTGGACCTGGAGGCAATGGAGAAAAAGCTGGACAGTGAAGGGGGGAAGAAAGTGGAAAGGATCCAAGCCACCCACCCCACCCCTGATATATAGAGGGCATGGGCATAACCAAGATTTTTGTAGGGCTTTGGGGGAAGCAGAACCTCAGGTGTGTATTGATTTTTATTGATGGGGGGCAGCTACCTCCCCAGCTACGCAACTGTGGAAGGACGTGTGGCTCCGGAATTGGCCTCCAGTCACTTACGGACTCATTGTTAAAACCATGTTTATGGAAGACAATCTTACTCAGCTACGAGTGATTGCCAAAGGAAGGAAGGAATCAACATTGCAGACTTGGAACCAAACTCCACATGGCTTTAACACTTTATTTTTTTAAACTTTTATATGCCTGTTGTTTTTGTCCATGGAGTTTTGGACAAAAACATCACAGTAATCCAAGTTTATGCACAAACTACTGGTGCCGAAGAAACTGAAATTGACCAATTCTATGAAGACTTACAACACCTTATAGAAATGACACCAAAGAAGGATGTTCTTCTCATTACAGGGGATTGGAATGCTAAAGTAGGGAGTCAAGAGATGAAAGGAACAACTGGCAAGTTTGGCCTTGGGAGTTCAAAATGAAGCAGGGCAAAGGCTAATAGAGTTCTGCCAAGAGAACAAGCTGGTCATCACAAACACTCTTTTCCAACAACACAAGAGACGATTCTACACGTGGACATCACCAGATGGGCAGCATCGACATCAGATTGATTATATTCTCTGCAGCCAAAGATGGAGAAGCTCTATACAGTCAGCAGAAACAAGAACCGGAGCTGACTGTGGCTCAGATCATCAGCTTCTTATAGCAAAATTCAAGCTTAAACTGAAGAAAATAGGAAAAACCACTGGGCCAGTAAGATACAATCTAAATCAAATCCCTTATGAATACACAGTGGAAGTGAGGAACAGGTTTAAGGATTTAGATTTGCTGGACAGAGTGCCTGAAGAACTATGGATGGAGGCTTGCAACATTATACAGGAGGCAGCAACGAAAACCATCCCAATGAAAAGGAAATGCAAGAAAGCAAAGTGGCTGTCCAACGAGGCCTTACAAATAGCGGGGGAGAGAAGGCAAGCAAAATGCGAGGGAGATAGTGAAAGATACAGGAAATTGAATGCAGATTTCCAAAAAATAGCAAGGAGAGACAAGAAGGCCTTCTTAAACGAGCAATGCAAAGAAATAGAGGAAAACAACAGAATGGGAAAACCAGAGATCTGTTCAAGAAAATTGGAGATATGAAAGGAACATTGCATGCAAAGATTACCATAATAAAGGACAAAAGTAGTAAGGATGTAACAGAAGCAGAAGATGTGGCAAGAATACACAGAGAAATGATACCAGAAAAATATGGATGTCTCGTACACCCCAGGTAGTGTGGTTGCTGACCTTGAGCCAGACAGGCTGGAGAGTGAAGTCAAATGGGCCTTAGAAAGCACTACTAATAACAAGGCCAGTGGAAGTGATGGTATTCCAGCTGAACTATTTAAAATTTTAAAAGATGATGCTGTCAAGGTGCTACACTCAATATGCCAGCAAGTTTGGAAAACTCAGCAGTGTCCAGAGGATTGGAGAAGATCAGTCTACATCCCAATCCCAAAGAAGGGCAGTGCCAAAGAATGCTCAAACTACCGCACAATTGCACTCATTTCACACGCTAGCAAGGTTATGCTTAAAATTCTACAAGGAAGGCTTAAGCAGTGCAAGCTGGATTTAGAAGGGGCAGAGGAATCAGAGACCAAATTGCAAACATGTGCTGGATTATGGAGAAAACTAGAGAGTTCCAGAAAGACATCTACTTCTGCTTCAGTGACTATGCAAAAGCCTTTGACTGTGCCGACCACAGCAAACTATGGCAAGTTCTTAAAGAAATGGGAGTGCCTGATCACCTCATCTGTCTCCTGAGAAATCTCTATGTGGGACAAGCTTAGTTTATGAACAACTTGAAAATAGAACGCTGCAAACCTGGAAGTAGGTGTTCCGGTTTGTGAACTTTGCCTTGGAAGCGAAACATGTTCCACTTCCTGTTGAGTGTGTTCCGTTTGTAAATTGAGTCCCCCGCTGCTAATCAGAGGCTTCGTGTTGAGTCTTGAGCTCCCACATAACACAGAGGTGATATTTGGAGCTTTTGTTTTTGCTGTTTTTTGCGTTTTTGTTTGTGTGGCTTTTTCATTTTTTGACTGTGACTTGTTCTTCATTTTATGGGACTGCCTTGTGACTGTGGTTTGTGACTTCGTTTTTGTGACTGTGTGGAACCGAGTTCAGCTACTGATTGATTGGTTTTGTGACTGCAGAAATGGATAAAAGCCTCCCATCCAAATATTGACTATCATTAGTACACGTAAGAAAAAAAAGTAATTTTTATTTTTATCATCTACAATACTGTCTTATTTATTTTATAGTACAGTACATTGATTATTGCTTCATTTTATGAATCAATAGTTTCACTAGATAGTAAAATTCATGTTAAATTGCTGTTTTAGGGCTTGTTTTTAAAAGTCTGGAATGGATTAATCCATTTTGCATTACTTTCTATGGGAAAGCACACCTTGGTTTTAGAACGCTTTGGTTTTGGAACAGACTTCTGGAACGGATTAAGTTTGGGAACCAAGGTACCACTGTATGCTTGAACTGACCCACTGACATCCATTCCTAGTTGGCCTGAAATGACTGGTCCCTTTTGACGGTTCCTTGGGGGAAACCCCCAGTTTGGGTTCCACAAATTCATGTGGAAAGGCTCTACTTGCACACTCTCTCGCTCTCTCTCAGCTGCCATGCCAGGGCTAGGGCCAGAGGCAGTAAGTGGAGTTTCCCCTCACCTGTGCAACTTTCTCAGGGATGTTGCGGACGGTGAAACCGTAGAGGCGCGTGCGGTCAGGAAAGATGCTGGAGAGAATCCTGCGGTCCAGTTGGAATGCAATTTCGCCCACGATGCGCTCTTGCTTGCTGGTTTCTGCAAAGACATTTCCTGTCAGAGAGGAGGGTCTCCCTTGCCCTGCACCATCCACAAAGTGCCCACTCCCCTTGGTCAAGCTGTCCATCCTCCCCTGCCAGCCTATTGCCTCACAGCTAGCAGCCCAGGCCACATTTTGCTGACCAGAGTGGAGTTCCCCACCTTCCCCCCTGTTTGCACTGCTCCATGTACTAAAGCCAGCCTGTCTTGTCTCTTTGTAAACTCTGCACCAACACCCCTCCTGTGAATATAAGTTAAGGGCCTTGTCCTGCACTATGCATAGAATTGTATGCATCCTTCTAAATAAATAAATAAAATACAAAGGTGAGCAGCTTTTATCATTCTGCTATTATTATATTTTTGCCCAAGTGCAGCGCATTCGATACAAAAGGTGAGAGAGAAAAGAGGTCTGTAAGCTAACGGTGCTCAGAAGGACAGCTGTTCATTTTAGGCTGGATCATGGGGCTGTCTGCAGCCACCAGCACCTTTGGGAGCTAAGAGGACACAGGAGAGGGGAAGAAATCAGTCAACCACGGTGTGAGTCCATTCTGGATTGGAGTTGCATGGGTGGTTCCTTCTTCAAACTAAAACTGGCTAATTGAAGCATTTTTTTTAAAAAAGTAAGTGTGTTTCTCCTGATGTGTCAGCTGGCCCCCAGTGGCACACATTTTGTGGCAAAGGAAGGTGCATTAAGGCAGCTTTCAGGCATAGGATGCAATATTTACAGTTGCTACTAGGCACTTATAGGTCTGTATAAGCCTGTCTGTGGCCAGGCCATTATTTGAAGACTGGCCAGCTGCTGATAACTTCCGGGGAGAGGAATGGCAGTTTGGCTGCCTCTCTGTTAGCTCTCTGCTGACAGAAGATAATTATGTGGTGATTGATAGTAGTCAGACTTACTATTACCGTATTGGCCCAAAAATAAGCCACACTTTCCCCACAAATTCCGACCATGAAAAAGTGCAGCTTAAATACATGACCTTACAAAAATAGGCTTTTATGATCTTGCTGCTGAAACAGACATATAGTAAAACGGAACAAAGAAATGTTTTATTGCCGATTTGCAAGCTTACGGGTAATCTCTAGTACCCATAGGATTTTCTTATACATTTTCCATTTTTGGATGTGAGTGCCTGCGGAATTGTAGCCATTGAATATATTTGCGGGTGTGGCTTATATTCGGGCCAATACAATAATCACTCAGGAGAATAAGGGTGATCTGGGAGACCTGAAATGCTTTGCTGAGGTCATTTTATGCTGTCTGTGCCTGGCGGCTTGGATGGGAGTTACAATGAGCTGGCAAGGTGAGGAGTCAACGTTGTGCCCAAATGTCACTTAAGCATGTTTTATAGGTAGAAAGACCAGCACACTCTCTTTCTTAAACACTTCTGGGACAAGGAAAACTAACTTGGAGAGATCCCTCTATGCTGCTGGTGAAAATTTACAATCTGAAAAATTTTAAGTACCTCTTTCTGTTGTTATGAAGAACAGAAAGGAAAACTGGTCATTAAAGTGTCTCAAGGCAAAGCTAAAAGCCTGATTTATGGTTGACAGTAAAGATTAAACAGACAAGGGAAACCCTTGTGTGAAAAATATAACCCTTTTTCTGTTTCTTGCTGCTGAAAGTAAAGCGGCCATTTCCAGTTGTGGAAAAGAATTTCCTATAAGACACGTTGTGGCTGTGGTTTTAAGGTGGAAATATTAACATAGAGTTGCTAATAATATTCAAATCATCAAAAGCATCCAGTATGGCAAAGGTACCTTTAGATCTCCCAGTGACTGTTGGCATTGTTCAGCAGTTGATGGCTGAACAATTAAAAATGATTGGAATCAATCAGTGGAAAAGAAAGGTGGAGAGAAAATGAGTCAAAGAGATCTGAAATGGAAAATGGAAATGAAGAATACCTAGAAGCTTCAGACCAAATCAATGAAAAGCTGGCAGGACTGGATGAAGAAAGCAGATGCTGAAATGAAATGCATTCCATACAAGGATTTGGAGGAGGAGGAGATACAATCACAAATGGGGAATTACCTGGATTTGGCATTGATGGAGTTGAGGTAGGGAAAGCTTTAGGGAAAACTTCAGTCCTGGCCATTCTTCAGTTCTAGCAGAGAGAAAGTATTTTGTATATGATTTGGAGCAAATTCAGAGAATGATGCTGCCAAATTTATGGTATTCTCTCTGGGAAACGACTGGGAAAAATGAAAATGGAAGTTTCTAGAGGAGAGGAGATCAGGATAGCACTGTAAATACAACAGGAAATGGAAATGCAACAGGAAGTGGAATTTGAGCATATGGAAATGGACATGAACTAAAGGATATATAAGAAGAAGAAAAAGGAATATTATTCCAATATGTGATAACAATGGAGAGATTTTAAAATGGACATGGATAGAAAGAAGAATTTGCTGTCACTCAATATGGAGTAACTGTGGTGGAAATTAATGGAAGTAAAGTTAATAGAAAAGAAAAAATATAGTTGACATTAGCCAATAATAACAATTAGGGAACTCCTCTTGGACTTTTAGTGGGAAAACAAAATGAATGATTCTGAGACACCTTAACTTAAAAGAAATATTGCTTAACAGAAAGTGCAGAAGATGGATTTTAGCATGGGCTAAATGTCTTAAATACCATACTTTTCCGTGTATAAGACTGTTTTTTTATTCAAAAATCATGTTAAAATTGGGGGTTGTCTTATATATGGGTAGTGCATTGTGGGGACATGGGATTGGTTGCTGCTGTGAGTCGGAGATTGTTATTGGTGGCTGCGGCAAGGGCTGGTGTTGATTGGCTGTTGATGCGGCAATTGGGCAGCCTGTTTGCTGCTTTTGTTGGCGATGGGACAGAGGATAGGTGACTTTTGTGATGCGTGCACAACTGTGGACCACCCCCCGAATAAAGCTCAACAACTGTGGGCAATCCTTCCCAAAAAAGCTCAACAATCTCTCCCCCCCTCCAATTTTCTTAATTTTGATTTCTCCAAAATAGGGGATGTCTTATACATGGGGGCGTGTTGTACACGGTAAAGTATGGTAATCCCTTTTCCTTTTTTTATGTTACCAGCAGATGGAAAATCAGAAGGGATTTTTTGTTTGTATCTTTCTCTAGCGTTTATTTTTCTTTTGTCTTTTTTTTATCTCTCTCTTTTCTCTCTTATTGTTCCTTCCTTCCTTCCTTTCTTTTTTGTCTCTCTTTTTTGTTTTTCTTCTTTTTGATTTTTCCTTGGAGTCCTATGTCTGGGGCCTTTATTAAGGTCCAGAGATTGTATATGAATGGGAGTGGTAGATGGTTGATGGAGGGCCTTGGGTGAGAAACAGGGAACTGTTGGTCTCCCAGAGTGGGAAGTGAGAGCTGGGAGGAGCTACTATCCTCTGTGTGTGGTAAGGGCTAAGAATTACTTTTAGGAGAGGACTCTATTTGTATTTTTTGTAGACACTATTTTATTTTATTATGAAAAACTTTAATAAAAATCTCAGAAAAAGAGTTGCTGATGTTGACCTTCAGTTGCCCACTGTGATTTATTCATGATCCCACGATCCCATGATAACTTCAGCTTCTGGCAAATGGGCCCACATATAGCCAGCTTACACCAGACTTTCCTGGGCATCCCTCAGCCATCTAGGGGCAGATCATGGCTTGCCTCTGACCACAGAGGATTTCCCCCTCTCCCTTGGGCTTCTGGATCTCCTCCAGGGCAAGGCACTGTCCTCATAAGCTCTTTGGGGTTGCAAATAGCAGCACTCATGGTGCTGGCCTGGGCTGCCCATGCTGCTGCTTGTTGCTGGCTCTAGGGCTAGTGGCAGTTCCTTGTGAATTGTACCCCCACCACATAGCTCTGCTCCACTCCACCCTGCCTGCCTGCCTGCCTGCCCCAGCTCCGTTCTGGTCCCTCTCACCTTTTCCTTTGGCATCGCTGCTGGTCTTCATGTCAGTCTCTTGCTTAGTGGAGGCTCTGCGCTCCTTTGGCTTCACATCGGGATATTTCTGTGGGGCTTGGAGTGGATTAGCAGGAAGGTGGGTTGGTGGCATGGCTTCGGGAGAGGGTAGTTGGAAAGGGGGTGGCATGGCTTCCCTACCAACAAGTGGGGATTGCAGTATGAAAGGGGCAGGGCTTCTCAGGATTATAGGCTGTGCAAGTGCCTGGGCTTGTGCTTGGGTCATTACCTGGGCCTGGGCCCGGGCCTGGGCCTGGGCCTGGGCCCAGTGTGCCCGCTCCATTTCCTGTCGTCGTGCTGTTTGCTCCATCTCTGCCCAGGTCTTCACCCATTGCTGTGCCTGTGCTCTCTCGAATGCCTGCTGCTGTGTCAGTCTTGGTGCCTGGGTCACTACGGGTGCCTGCGCCCACTCCCTAGGCTGCATCTGCTCCCGCTCCATTGCCTGTCGCTGTGTCATTGCTTGGGCGTGCCTTAGTTCCTTTACCCCTCCCAATAGCTTCTCATTCCTTGGAGTCAGGATTTGTGCCTGCTGCATTGCTTGCCCCAGCGCCAATGCCTGCTGCAGTGCTGGCATGCTTATGGCAGGCCATGCTTGGCATACATAGGCATTGAGTGCTGCACTTGGAGGGGTGAAAGGCCGAGACTCCCACCAGCGCTGAGCAACATCAGCACTGTTTAGAGGGCCTGAGAGATTTAGCACTGAGACAGGACCACTCTGTGAGGCATTTGGAGAGGCATTTTGAGAAGCATCCCGGGTAACATTGAGAGAGGCATTCTGGGTGGTATTCTGAGAGTTGGGGACCCCAGGGCTGGGCTGGAGAGTGGTAATGTCTACTGTTTGTGTCCTGGCAACCCTGGGGCGGTCTGGAGGTAAGAAGACAGTATCATCCCCAGGGGACATGGAGCTGGGCCAGGACCAAGTTGATTCAAGTTCTCTTGTTTGGTTGGCATTTGGAGAAAAGGAGACCCCAGAGCTGGGCTGGAGAGTGGTGATGTCTACTGTTTGTGTCCTGGCAACTTTGGGGCGGCCTGGAGGAGAGAAGACTGAATAATCCCCAGGGGACATGGAGCTGGGCCAGGGCCAATATGGTTGAATTTCTCTTGTTTGGTTTGGATTCGTAGAATAGGAGCCCCCAGAGCTGGGCTGGAGAGTGGTGATGTCTACTGTTTGTGTCCTGGCAACTTTGGGGCGGCCTGGAGGTAAGAAGACTGTATCATCTCCAGGGGACATGGAGCTGGGCCAGGACCAAGTTGATTCAAGTTCTCTTGTTTGGTTGGCATATGGAGAATAGGAGCCCCCAGAGCTGGGCTGGAGAGTGGTGATGTCTACTGTTTGTGTCCTGGCAACTTTGGGGCGGCCTGGAGGTAACAAGACTGTATCATCTCCAGGGGACATGGAGCTGGGCCAGGACCAAGTTGATTCAAGTTCTCTTGTTTGGTTGGCATATGGAGAATAGGAGCCCCCAGAGCCGGGCTGGAGAGTGGTGATGTCTACTGTTTGTGTCCTGGCAACTTTGGGGTGGCCTGGAGGTAAGACGACTAAATCAACCCCAGGGGACATGGAGCTGGGCAAGGACCAATATGATTCAAGTTCTCTTGTTTGGTTGGCATATGGAGAATAGGAGCCCCCAGAGCTGGGCTGCAGAGTGGTGATGTCTACTGTTTGTGTCCTGGCAACTTTGGGGCGGCCTGGAGGTAACAAGACTGTATCATCTCCAGGGGACATGGAGCTGGGCCAGGACCAATATGATTCAATTTCTCTTGTTTGGTTGGCATTTGGAGAATAGGAGCCCCCAGAGCTGGGCTGGAGAGTGGTGATGTCTACTGTTTGTGTCCTGGCAACTTTGGGGCGGCCTGGAGGTAACAAGACTGTATCATCTCCAGGGGACATGGAGCTGGGCCAGGACCAATATGATTCAAGTTCTCTTGTTTGGTTGGCATATGGAGAATAGGAGCCCCCAGAGCCGGGCTGGAGAGTGGTGATGTCTACTGTTTGTGTCCTGGCAACTTTGGGGCGGCCTGGAGGTAAGACGACTAAATCAACCCCAGGGGACATGGAGCTGGGCAAGGACCAATATGATTCAAGTTCTCTTGTTTGGTTGGCATTTGGAGAATAGGAGCCCCCAGAGCTGGGCTGGAGAGTGGTGATGTCTACTGTTTGTGTCCTGGCAACTTTGGGGCGGCCTGGAGGTAAGAAGACTGTATCATCCCCAGGGGACATGGAGCTGGGCCAGGACCAAGTTGATTCAAGTTCTCTTGTTTGGTTGGCATTTGGAGAATAGGAGCCCCCAGAGCTGGGCTGGAGAGTGGTGATGTCTACTGTTTGTGTCCTGGCAACTTTGGGGCGGCCTGGAGGTAAGAAGACTGTATCATCCCCAGGGGACATGGAGCTGGGCCAGGACCAAGTTGATTCAATTTCTCTTGTTTGATTGGCATTTGGAGAATAGGAGCCCCCAGAGCTGGGCTGGAGAGTGGTGATGTCTACTGTTTGTGTCCTGGCAACTTTGGGGCGGCCTGGAGGTAAGACGACTGAATCAACCCCAGGGGACATGGAGCTGGGCCAGCACAAGAGTGGGGGGACTCCCACTGTGTACACTGTGCCACCCGCAAGACTTGTGTTACTGGGGTCAGAGGAAGTTGTTGAGGAGGTCTGTGGATGGTGTGGATGCACCGGAGAGGAGCGCTCATAGCAATAGCCTTTGGGACTTTGGGAGGAGGAAGTCTGTGGATGGTGTGGATGCACCGGAGAGGAGCACTCATAGCAATAGCCTTTGGGACTTTGAGAGGAGGACGTGGCAAGACTCTGATGGGCTGGATATAAAGCGGCATTAGCTGCAAAGAAGAGAGAGAGGCTCCGCTGAGCGTCGGGGTCACACTGACCTCACAGGGCATCACATCCCTAACACTCAGAAGCTACTAGTGGCATCACAACAAGGGAAGCCCTGAGTTCTATGGTCATAGAGATGGTCTGCATTTTTCTGGAAGGTTCTGGCTCTAGTTTTCTCTTTGGTTTGTTCTCTTTAAAGGTATTTATGGTGGCTGGATGACAGCAATTCTGGCACTTTTTGAAGTTAAAGATGTTTCAGTTACCTCTGCACCCCAGCTGTTGTGGACCATCTCTACAATCTGCCCCAGCATCGCACGGCTGATGCTGGCTAGTGGCAGGTGAGAATTGCAATCAAAAACATCTGGAGGACACCTGGTGGAGGAAGTCTGGCTCATGGTCCTCTTTAGTAAAATGTCAATGCCAAATGCTGAGACTGAAGGCAGCTACAGGGAGGAATCCAATGATCTGCATCATATTTGCTACACCCTGGAACATTGGCAGGGGTCAGCAAACTTTTTCAGCAGGGGGCTGGTCCACTGTCCCTCAGACTATATATATATATTTTTTGGGGGGGGGGGGAATGAACGAATTCTTATGCCCCACAAATAATCCAGAGATGCATTTTAAATAAAAGGACACATTCTACTCATGTAAAAACATGCTGATTCCCGGACCATCTGCGGTCTGGATTTAGAAGGTGATTGGGCCAGATCCGGCCCCCGGGCCTTAGTTTGCCTACCCATGATGGAGGGTTTGTTCATCACCTGAATGTGCAATCCAGTAACACCCCCTCCCCAAAAAGCCACATTTTAAAGGGTCAACTAAAGACCTGTTTAAAAAGGAATAATAATAATAAATAAATGTTATTTATACCCCGCCCTCCCCAGCCAAGAACGGGCTCAGGGTGGCTAACAACCAATAATAAAAAGTTGATCGAAATACAACTTAAAAAACAAGTTTAAAATATAACATTAATACATTAAAATGCAGCCTCATCATAGGAGGAGAAAGGAAAAAAGAAAGAGGGGGAGGGAATCAAATTGATTCCAAGTCAAAGGCCAGGCGGAACAACTCTGTCTTACAGGCCCTGCAGAAAGAAATCAGATCCTGCAGCGCCCTGAGGCTAATCTAACTTCCTTAGGGCCCAGGACCTCTAGGGTGTTGCTATTTATGGACCTTAAGGTCCTCCGTGGGGCATACCGGGTGAGGCTGTCCCGTAGGTACAAGGGTCCTAGGCTGTAAAGGGCTTTAAAGGTCAAAACCAAGCCTTAAATCTGACTCTGTACTCCACCGGGAGCCAGTGCAGCTGGAAAAGCACTGGGTGAATATGCTCCCATGGCAGAGACCCCGTGAGGAGCCTCGCTGCAGCATTCTGCACCCGCTGGAGTTTCTGGGACAACTTCGAGGGCAGCCCCGCGTAGAGCGAATTACAGTAGTCAAGCCTGGAGATGACCATCGCATGGATCACTGTGACCAGGTCAGGGTGGGAAAGGTAAGGGACCAACTGCTTGATGCGGCGAAGGTGGAAAAATGTTGCCTTGGCTGTTGCTGTAAGCTGAGCCTCTATGGAAAGGGAGACGTCAAGGATTACACCCAAACTCTTACCGGAAGGCAGTGGCACTAATTGGGCCCCTGCAAGAGAAGGGAGTTGGTCCCTCATCCCCATACTATCTTGACCCAGCCAGAGGACCTCTGTCTTCGAAGGATTTAGTTTCAATTGGCTCCCACAAAACCATCCAGCCACAGCTTCCAAGCATCTGGTCAGTGTGTCCAGGTCGAGTTGGTGTGGCCATCCATCAGCAGATAGAGCTCAGCATATTGGTGACAGCCCAGCCCAAAGCTCCAGATAATCTGGGCAAGGGGGCGCATGAAGATGTTAAAAAGCATCGGGGAGAGGATTGCGCCCTGCAGCACTCCACACACCAAGGAGTGGCGCGACGACATATCCCTCCCTAGTGCCACCCTCTGTCCCCGACCAGAGATAAGAGCACAGCCATTTACGGGCTATGCCCTGTGTCCCCACGTCAGCGAGGCGGTGGTCCAGAAGCTCATGATCAACCATGTCAAAGGCTGCTGATAAATCTAAAAGAATCAGCAGTCCTGGCCTGCCTCAATCCAGTTGTCTACGGAGATCATCTGTAAGGGCGACTAGAGCCGTCTTGGTCCTGAAACCAGGACGGACCCTGGACTGAAATGAATCTAAAGCCAATGTTTCCTCCAGAAACCTACCAAGCTGTTCAGCAACCGCTCTCTCAATTACCTTACCCAGATATGGAAGATTTGAAACTGGGCGGTAATTGGATACATCTAAAGGATCTAGTGAAGCTTTCTTTAAGAGCGGACACACCACTGCTTCCTTCAGCTCCCCTGGGAATATCCCCATGCCAAAGGACAAATTGATAATTTCAACCGGGGGTTCTGCACGACATCTGGGCATGCCCTAATTAGCCAAGATGGGCATAGATCAAGGAGGCAGGTGGTGGGCCTACCAGCTTGGAGGAATCTGTCCACATCAGCAGGGAGTATCCGATCGAAATGGCCCAACACTGGACCCGAAGACAATTGAGGGGCCTCCAGTTCTGTCACTGTATCTAAATTGGCAGGGAGGTCACGGCGGAGCAACACGACTTTCCGCAAAAAAGCTCATGAATGCCTCACAGCTGTGAGTCAAATTTGTGCTTATATTTGGTTGTCCTTCTAAGGACGTTATCGACCTAATTATTCTAAAAAGTTGTGCCGAGCGAGAGCTAGCGGATACAATGGAAGCTGTAAAGTAAGATTTCTTAGCAGCTTTCATAGCCATCTCATAGGCTTTCATAAGCGTCCTATAAGATGTTCTTAAAGCTCCGTCACGAGTCCGTTGCCATACTCGCTCTAGCCATCTGAGATCCTGTTTCATTTTCTGGAGCTCCTCGGTAAACCAAGGGGCCCTGTTTTGACAGGGTCGCAGAGGGTGCTTAGGCACGATCTCATTGATAGCTGCCAAGAGCCGGTTATTCCAGTCCTCAACAAGGTCATCTAATGAGTCGCCAGGAGGAGCAGGGTCCCGCAAGGCCTGACGGAATCTATCAGGATCCATCAGCCTTCACAGGCAAGCCCAAATAGGCTCGCCACTCGAGCAGGGGAGGAGTGGGAAGTCAATCTTGGCTTTCAGAGCATAGTGATCAGACCATGGCACTTCCACAGGGGGGAGCATGAGCACATCTATGCCAGCACCAAAGATCAGATCCAGCGTGTGGCCTGCTTGATGAGTGGGGCCCAAAACAAACTGGAAGAGCCTAGTGTTGCCATGGAAGTCACTAGGTCCAGAGTCTGTGAGGAGGGGGTGGCATCGGCATGGATGTTGAAGTCTCCCAAAACCAATAGGCTTGGGAACTCCAAGGCCCAGCCCGCCGCCACCTCCAGCAGGTCTGACAGGGTGGCAGCCGGTGCACTGGGTGGTCGGTACACTTGGCCAGACAGCCAAGCTCTCCTTGGTGCCCCACACAAGACCAACACATTCAATGCCAGAGATCGCCGGTGCTGGCAGAGCTCTGAAAGAGCAATCCTCCCGGATTAACAACGCTACTCCTTGTCCCCCGACCCACAGTCCGCGATTGATGAAGGACAGAGAAACCTGGGGATGTTATCTCATGTAGGGAGACTACTTCACCTTAAAGTACCCAGGTCTCCGTCACGCAAGCCAGGTCAATCCCCTGCAATACAAAAAAGTCACGTATGGTGGTGGTTTTATTGCCTATGGACCTGGCATTGCACAACACCAATGACGGAGGTGGGTAATCTCTGCTCGCCCTACCCTTGTCTCTTGGGATGGGGCGTAGATTGGAAGGGGTTTTTCTTGAGGCGTTCACAAAGTAAAGGAAGGATTGAACTCTGATTAATAAGAATACACACAGAGGCTTGAACCAGCAAGACTCTGGGAAGGGTGAGTATAATAATCTCTGCGTGCCTCCAGCCCCTGGCCAAGGTCGTTTTATTCACAAAAGAGCTTTTTACAGAGTGTTCGTAAGAACCAATCAGATTTCTTCTGAGCATTTCAACAAACCCCACGTGGGGACAATGTTAAACTACAAACACTAGTTAAGCGTGCATATTTTTGGGTAAATGAATGAAAACTACAAAGGAGTGCATTCAGCAACCCCGGATGTTGTAAACAATCAATACACATGATAAGAAGGAGGGCCAGGAGGACAGCGATCATTATCACCTTCATGTGAGATCTGTTTCCTGGCCCTAAGATTAACATATCAGAAAAGCTACATCAAAGAAACTTGCCCACTATCTTTATGGCCCAGGATGCCTGCCTGGCAACAACTGGGCTGCGTACTTGACTTGTCAAGAAAGAGAAATGGACAGTAGAGGAAATGGCCAGAGATGCAGAGGGTTGTGGGATTTGATCAGAAATTATTGCCAATGTATCAAACCCATTCAACATAATGCATTCATTGTGGACACAATGGCTTGATGCATATTTCATAATTCCTCATAGTAATCCCACCTGACCACACACTCTGGATATTTGCACTCCTATAGTTTTTGCCTGGCACCTAAAGGTGTATAATCAAGGTGCCAGGTGAACTTCCCTGGGGAGAGCATTCCATAGACAGGGAGCCACAAGACCCATTCTTGTGTTGCCACCCTCCTAATCTATTGAGGAGGAGGCACACAATGGAGGGCCTCAGAAGATGATCTCAGGGTCCAGGTAGGTTCATATGGGAAGAGGCGGTCCTTGAGATATTGCGGTCCTGAGCCATTTAAGGCTTTATAGCAGAGAGAAAGGGAAGATCTACATCAAAAACAACAGGGAAGAAAGATTGTGACCTGCTGTCCCAGTGGATCCTGCCACCTGAGGCGGTTGTCTCAACTTGCCTCATGGGTGGGCTGGCCCTGACCCCACTTAATGCTGCAACCAGTCCAAATGGGTAGAAGTGGCTTATTGCAGTGAGAGCAGAGGGCTGTTGTCACACCTTCTGGGTCCTTCCACAGTAGGTGTTTCCCCGTGTGGAGTTCTCACTCTTTGTCCTATAAAAGGTGAGTAACAGAATGTATAGAATGTACTCACAGAAGCATGGAAAGTGATTTCACCTACAGAAAAAGAACTGTATTTCATCCACTGACTTTCATGGCTTATGTGTGAGTATGTGTGCATGTATATCTGTGTATATCACATCATACAGGACAAGTAGCTCAGCTGTCATATGGTATTACAGACTGTTCTAATATTCCCCACGCATTTAGAACTTTAACAATAACCAATAGCTAATTACAATTTTCCCAACAGTCTTTCATGCATGCATGCATTCAGCCTTTATTGGCTCATTGAATATCTCAATGGTTTCAACTGTATTTTATTCCAAGAAATTTGGTTAGTGACTGAGGTAAACACTGCTGGGTTCTCTTCATTCAAACTAACTGCCCACAGACAATTCTCTAAAGGTCGCCGCAAGCTGGCCTTTTAATATTAATCAAATTCGGTCTGCAATATGAAACAATTCTTCTTGGCACACCCTCCTCTATCCCAAACTTTCCTAATAAATATGGGTAACAAATAGGTAATTTTGATAAATGTTTACCTCCCTCCCTCAGATGATGAGATGAAACACTGTTTACCTTCCCTCCGCAGCAGTACCTATTCTTCTACTTGCACTGGCATGCTTTTGAACTGTTACGTTGGCAGGAGCTGGGACAGAGCAACGGGAGTTCACTCCGTCGCGGGGATTCAAACCGCCAACCTTACTATCTGCAAGCTCAAGAGGCTCTGTGGTTTGGACCACAGGGCCACCCGCGTCCTATGTTCTTTATATTTATGTTCCAGTATTAACTTCTCTATTGGATCTTGTGCAGAAAAGTGGCAATTCCCATTTACTTTCGACTTTGCAGTGCAGACCAGCAAATAAAATCTCGAAGCCTGGTCACTCAGAACAAACCATCTACAGCGTTTTGGAAAAGATTAGGTGGTCGACTTCTGGTTTCCTGCTGTGAGATATGGCTGCCTCCCAAGAGATCGGACCCCCAGTCATGCCAGTAATTCAGGGCTAATATGTGGGTAATTAGCCCTGCTGCCCCCCCTGGTAAGGGGGGCTGCCCTGCGCCACCCGCAGATTGTCCGTTATCTGCCTTCCACAACAAGATGTGGGGGCAGGGACACTTGGTGATGACCACGGCGTTTTGAAAAGATTAGGTGGTCGCTGCAGTCTGAAGGCGTGATTGCCAAATTCTTGGACTCACATAGAATGTAACATCTGAGGACAACCTTTATCAACTCACACTATTAAGGTAGCAGTATAATCTTATTCTCAGTTAATAGACCACTGCAGTACGATAGCTAAGCCTGCATCAGTGGCCCTCCCTAATCCTTCTCCTTGGTTTGACTAGGAATGCTATACAGAGAAAATATTACTCAGAACTTCGTTTAGGGACCTCACAAAAAAGGAGATAGAACAAATTTTTAAAGCTATTTTATATGTAGGAAGCTATATAATGATCTCATTGCTAAGAAAAGGAAAATATACTATCAGAATAAATGGATACATTTAATAAACGCAATAAAAACGAACAATAATAAATCCTGGCAAATAACTTCTGGCCATCTGAATACCAATTTCCTTCTAAATGTATATGCTATTCCCCCTCAAACCTAGGTGAATTCCTTTTTTTAAAAAAAAAATAAAAATATTTAATGATTCACCTTGTCTTCTATCTAATGCTGACAAGCTTGTTCCCTCAAATATACCCAATTGGCCATTGGTAAGCTCAGATGAAATTATAGAACTAATCACAGAACTAAAACTTGCCAAGGTCCCCGGCTCTGGCGGGATTTCTGTTTGAGATTTTGAAAAAGCATACAGAATGGTGTGCATTACCACTTGCCAACCTATTTACGCTTACATATCAACATGGAATTATTCCAAGATAGTGGTTAACTATTTTTATTGGGTTTTTGATAATTTTATACATATAAAACAACAATATCAAACATTAAAATGCAAAGTTCTTTAGAACCTTCAGCTCTCCTTCCCTGCCTCCATGAGTTCCATGTTTAAGTTTTAATTTGCTGCACCTTTTACCATTATCCATCTGTTATATAACCATAATTACCATAAATAATTCCACATTACAAGTGTCATTACATCCCTGCCAAATCATTCCCATTAAAAACATACAATCACAATGATCCATTAAAAACCATACAGACAATCACAATGAAAGCAGCATAGCATCATCCCTCTCATTAAAAGAAGTCAGTTCTCAAAAACTGTTGGAGCTCAAAGGTTTTTTGCCAGCAGGACAAGGAGGGAGCCAGTCTAGCTTCTCTAGAGAAGGAGTTCCTATCTGCTCCTGCACCTTCTCCCAGGTGCTGCTGAAATGGTGTGAGCCAATATGAACTTCTCCTATGGTTTATTCATGTAGACCATGATATCAGCACAGTTGGCATAAACTTGATTCTTAATATTCTTAATAGAAAATACCCCTCAGCGAACTTTCCTGATGCTGATCTAGTTTATCTCTGATGCCTCGGAAGGCTTTCAGATCTCCTAGGATTTTATGTACAGATCAGCACAGCAATCTGGTGTTACCAACAAAAATTTCATTTGCATCACCTGCGAAAAGGTTCCACGTAGACAATGATACATAAAGTTAGAGCTCAAGAAACAAAGGTAGCCAGTTAGTTATTTTTCACTTGGGCCATAGCCCTTCTACTCCCAATTAAGTAAACAAATTAGGAAGCAGGCCAGAACTTAATAAGAAGCGAGCAACAGAACAATAGAATATAGGTATTGTAGGAATTACTCATCCCAAAGACCTCCTCCCCTCTCCATAACCTAAAAGTGGCTCAAAACCATACTTAAACCCCCCCAGGTTTTCAAGGCTTGGTTGGTTCTCACAAGCTCCAGCATGGATCCCCTTGTCACTCCATGCTCTCAGGGACCAGCCGCACCCTGTGCGTTGCTTCCTTCGCTTTCCTGCTTCCCTTCTAGTGTGACAAATGCCCTGCCCTCTTTAGGCTTTGAATAGGGATCCTTCTTTCACTCTTAGACCAAGGTGTGCATGTGCTGTAGGAGCTGCTGCCTGCTTACATGGTGACTTGGCTGCCTGAAGCAGCATTCGTAAGCTCTCATTTCATGTAACAAACCAACCTTGCTTCATTCCTCTTGTCAGTGGGCATGAGGGTAAGGGTGAGTGCATATTCATAACAAACACATATTCACCACAAACACACATTATAGCTCTACAAAAGGTCCTAAACCTCTTCGTGGTGAGTGTAGGAATGCACATGAGCGCTGAACACGCATGGAGGTTCAGACGCACATCTTGTAACACTGTTTCATGTGTTCATGTAACACTGTGGGCGTGCCCAAGAAAATGCCCAGTTTCTTCATGGCCACCCGCTTCCCTTGATCTGCGTAGCTGAAGGGACGGATGTTACTGGACAGAATCTCAACGGGATTTACAAGTGATCAAATCTTCCCAATGCTCCCCATGGTTTTCATTCTTAAAAACAGTGTGTTTTAGAGCCAACTCCCTTGTCTAAACGTCCGCCAGATTCATGAGGATATGCCTTTACTGAGTTTGCGTTTCCAAGGAATGCTCTGGACAGGTGTTATAATAGGGTTCCATACGCAGATAGATGTTGTATTTGGGCAACCGCAGGTAGAGAACATCCAGCATGATTTATTCCAGTGCCCACTATACTCAGAACCCGGGAGACGCTTTCTAAATCCTTTGTCCAGGAAAGCTGTCTCTCCCTGGCAGAGAGGGGTCTCTGGCTGCTCAGGGATGCTAATGCTCCAGTTACTTATAATGTGGCCCTCTTTGTGCTGGGGACAAAAAAGATCAGGAAGAACCTGGACAAAATTGCAGTGAATTGTGAGATTCAGAGGCCTAAATAGGAAACTCTTCTATGCTTTGTGGAGTCCCCAATCAAAACGAGCATCTGCATGTTATGATCTTGATGGTTCAGGCAGTGGCTCTGCTTTCTATGTACTGTATAGTTATATAGATATTTCTTTTCCTCATAGTATTTGTATGGTTTCGTTGTGGCCTTTGGCTAGTCCAGTAAAGCTTATTTTGATGATGACCTGCACAGCTGAGACCCAGGACCCCGTGGACCCTGCTCAGTACCAGAATGGCAACCCAGCAAGAGGGTCTTGCATTGGTGCTCCTAAAAAGATCCCCACCTCAAGTAGCCACTTGAGTTGCTGGTGCCATGCAGAGGGCTCATCCTGGCCCACACACCAACTCACTCCATGCCACCAGCCCTGCCCCCACCCGCTAGCCATGTTCCTGGAGACGAGACGGGCTCTCACCTGTCGTGGTGTCAGGAGCAAACCGGACGACCTGCAGTCCTGCTGCTCTGTCCGTCATGTTGAGGGGCGTGGACACCCGTGGGCCAGGAGGGGATCTTCTTATCATCGTTCCACCCACCGGAGAAATGGGTGAAGAAATGGCTGAAGGAGTGTTATCGCTTGGAAGCCTTCGGCGTACAGTCACCCTGAAGTTGGTGTTGGGGGCGAAGCGGGCTTGCTCCCAGCTGTGGCTGTCCTGGAAGGCGTTGTTGAGGATTGAATCTGTGGGGTTGAACAGGCAGATTAAGATGAGTCAGAGTCCCCAGCCGCAAGCCTGTGAAGCCCTTAGCGATTTGGGACCCACATTTCTGAAATGTGAGTTAAGATCTGCAGATGAAGCTCTCCTAGGAAGGGGGTTCGGTGCAGCGGCCAGCAGCCCCCCAGCTGTGGAGTCGTCTCCCTTCTGAGGTGCAGCCTTCTCCTACATTCCACCTTTGGGGAAGGGGGGGGAGTGCCTGATGGATACTTTATTTTTGCTTCTGGTGCCTGTTTTATTTGATTATTGTTAGTTTTATGGTGGTGATTAATTCACTTCGCTTTACATTTTTATTGTTCATTGTTTACTTGGCTTTCCCCAGGGGGAAGAACAGACTAGAAATAAAATTTATAAATACATTTCCCCAAACTCACAATCCCTTTAGCTGCCAATATTCCCACATAAACTTCTGTTTGTTTTTAACAACTTTCACTGATTGTTTGGGATGGGGTGCTAACCCTCGTTTTGGGAAAACGTTCCGTGCTCTCCCCTCTTCTGCATCCCAGAAGCAGTCCTGCTCCTTGGATCGTGCCCCTCTGCAGACCACCTTCTGGGGCTCCTCCTTGTCCCCTAAGGCCTGAACCCCCCCCCCCCCCGTTGCTCTCCAGAGTAAGATCTTGCCTGGGGGACCAGCCTGCCTCACAGGAGCCCCCCCCCCCCATCAACTGTAGCACTTACTTCTGGCATCAATCCGGGTAGATTCAAACTTGGGGATCAAGTTGGTTTCGTTGTACTGGTTCCGTAGGATAGACTTGAGCTCTTGGTTCTCCTTGAGCATCTGTATGAGGTGCTTCAGCTCGTCATTTTCTGCCACGAGGGCATCAATCTCCTTTTTTAAGTCGTCATAGCGAGCGAAGATGGCCATTCCCTGCGAGATGTCTTGGTGCAGGGATAGAGAGCTGCCTGGGAGTGCCCCAGAAGGGTGTCAGGGTGCCATCCAGGTGTTCAAGCTGCCATAGGATCCCCTCTCCTTGCCACTGCTAGCCAGGGAGGCAAGCCGGCAGCCCAGGTAGCCTGGCGCTAGGGATGACACGGGCGGCGATTGTGATGCAAGCAGCCCCGAGTGTGCTGGAGCTCTCAGGAGCCCTGTGGGGGAGGGGAAGAGAGGCGGGCAGGCAAGCTGCAAGAGAAAAGCAGGGCGGGCATCGCCATCACCCAGGAAATTCCCTGCGCCCTGTTGACCAGCTTTGGCCCTGTATACCTGGAGGTCACCTCCATCGTCCAGCCCAGACCCTGATGTCCAGCTCCGAGGGCCTTCTGGCAGTTCCCTCATTGCGAGAAGTGAGGTTACAGGGAACCAGACAGAGGGCCTTCTCGGTGGTGGCGCCCGCCCTGTGGAACGCCCTCCCAGATGAAGTCAAAACAGATAAACAATCATATGACTTTTCGTAGACATCTGAAGGCAGCTATGTTTCAGGAAGCTTTTAATGTTTGACTTCTTGCCGTACTCTTTATATTCTGTTGAAAACCGCCCAGAGTGTCTTGGGCAGGGTATAAGTTAACAACAACAACAACCACTTTGAGGGGTTTTTTGGTTTTTTTTGCAATCAATGTGTGTATAAATGTGAAATAAAATAAACAAAGCCACTTGTCCATTTTCATTGTCTTTTTCTGCACATTTCCAGCTCTACAATATATGGCGGATGCACTACATTCCAAATGTAGATACAAACTGGACGGTCAGTTTAGCTCCAACCCCTTTGCTGAACAGACCGAACTCCCCTGGAATGTGGCACCAGCTGCCCCCGTGTGGTCTCCATGGGGAACAGCAACTGCCACCCCAACCAAGTCAGGACCACGCGCAGCATCCTTTGCCAACACTCACACGTGTGCCAGCAATTTTATTAGTATTTTACAGTGACTTGGTATTTTACATAGACATAAATAGAAGTATATTGATTTCCAGTGAGCTAATATATTTTAGAATAAGTAAACACGAGCAATCAATAATAAATAGTTTGTGGTGAGCCCACGGGGACTCAAGGTTAACAGTTATGTTATAAAAAATAGAAATATACACCTTTACATTAAATGTGTACTATCAGATAAATAACTAGACCTCTGAGTAGTTTCTGTCAGAGAATATTCCCTTTCTCTGTCAACACAGGCTCTCAAAAACATTCTTGAAGCACTGGGCAGTCTCACATGACATGAAATAGATTCAGATGCCTTCCTTTCTGCAATTGATCACGGAGTATTGGCTATAACTTAATCCAAGTGGTGTCAGATACCATCGGGTTAAAGCTTTGCTTTTTTAAAAAAACACAACACAACTTTCAAATTCACTGCCCAGAGTTGTGCAGTGAATTTTTCCATTTTTCTGTTGGTATACAATAAATTTGATTATTTCCCACTTTAGCTTTTAATTACGTCATGAGGATTAATTCTCTGATTATTCACATAATTAACCAACCCATTTTTTTTGTGATTGCAGCTTTTTGTTTTTTTGTATCTGCAAGGTTTTCAAAACTGTTTCAGTGGTGTATTTTAAATGGTTGTAACCTGGTCAAGGACTTGAGGGGAAAGGGTGGATGGGTGGATAAATCAATAAATATTTGAGACCAATAACTCAAGAACTCATGCCATCTCTGAAGTCTAGATGTGTTATGCCTTATCTTTAAGTTTTTCATAAAAAGTCAGTTATTTCCAATCAATCTCACATTTCAGCTGGTGAACCGCCCTGAGACCTCCGGGTGCAGGACGGTATATAAATCAAATATGTTTTTAATATGTTAACTCTTCTTCCATCACAGACTTTAATTTAGTCATATCTCTTTCCCAGGATTTCAACTAACTGGTCTTTCCCCTCACATTCCATATTCTAAAAGACTGCAGCAAGAAGCAGGTAGCTTGGGATTAACTTGTTCCTAAACTCTCTCCAGATCTTACAAATGACTCTAGTAATGGGATTTGAATTTAATTATTGCAAGATCTTTCCTACTATTATGTCGGACAATTTTAGTTGATAAATGTATTTGTTTTGTGTGGCAAGACTTCTCAAACTATGTTCTTATAATGCCCCAATGTGTAGTAATTTAACAAAGAGTGGTAATTTAACACTTTACATTTGGGAATGCAAATCTTCCTACTAATCACTGTTGGTAAGGGGTTTTTTAGGTTACCCTATGCTCCCCCCCCCCCCAGGAAAGTAAATAAAATTACAATTTCTTAAGTAAGAAATTGCTAAGTGCAATATTTAATAATACAAGGACGTTCTGTGGCATTTTGCTCATTTTTATAACTGGCCTTCCAGCCCAGAAGAAATTCAAATTTTCCAACCTAGGCAGATATTTAATTATTTGTTGCATTCATTTAGAATGGTAGTGTTTGATTAACGCTTTGCAATCTTGGATAATTTCAAAGTTCCTTACTTGTGTCAACCACTTGGATTTTTTAAAATACCAATGCTATATTGCCTGCGCCCAAGTTATTTGTTAAATGGCCATTTCCTCCCTTCAAATGTAACAAGATTTGACACTAGTTCTAGATTTTGCAGTACCCGAAATAAGTACTTCTGTTCCATTCTGTCAAATGCTTTCTGGCTTCTAACTTTAGAGAATTGTTTTTGAAAGGTTTCTGGATATTTGATGTTAAACCTGTGTTTTTTCATAAATCCTGCCTAATTGCCCTGAATATATACGTTCTTTAAAATCTGTTTTATCTTTCAGCCAATACTAGACCAGGGCTTAAAAACTGTAGGTCTGTATGTCCAGCTACCGAGAAATCTTTTGCTGGTGTTTGGGGATGACAGTCTGAGCTTCTTTTCATTTGGCGGAAAAGATGGTGCCAGTGATAAACCATACAAGGAAATGGGCAGGGTGGGGGCAGCGCAAGCATTCCAAGCTGAGATGGGGAAGGGGAACAGAGCCCTTGAGAAAGGCAGCCCTCTTTGCAGAACTGCCACAGCTTCCTCCAAGGAGCGCTGGAGTTGCAGCTCTTTGTTACTACAATAGCACAGCAGCAGCAGCTTCGAAACTTGCTGTATTAACCTGGACACGCCACATTACATCTGGGGCAAATCCAATTACTCTGAGCTGGCTCCCCTAAGCAGCCGCCGGTGCCTGCCAACATGCCAACAGCTGCAGGATGTGTGCATTCCTGTGCTCATTGCAGCCCCTCAATATACAGCAGAGGTTCAGCCCCAGAGATTTACTCCCTATGCAGGCCCAGGACTCTAGAGGCTCCTGGTCTTTGCGTCCCGCCTTGCAGCCTCCTTGCAGGGATGGTTGGCCCTGCAGCATTCCACCCCCAGCGCTGAAAAGAACCTTTCCCCTCCAGCCCCAAAGACAGAACCGAGGACTATCGATATCTGGTACATTCTCACTTTTATTAGGACATCCTATTTTGACAGTTTAGTGCAGAGGCTGGCCCCGGGGGCACGGTAGTGGCTGCTCAGCATGCAGTAGTGCAGGGTCCCCCTAAAGCCAGCCAGATTGCGGGGGGCAGGGAGGGGGGAGAAGAAGGGGAGAAGGAAGGATGGGGTACAGGGTCCCCAGACAAAAAGGGTCAGGAGACTTCACAGCTCTGTATAAAAGCAAAGTGTTTGAGGGCCAGGAGCAAGGAAGGCTTCTTCCCCGCACGCCCCAAGGGGAGCCTGAGAAAAGGCAGCTGAGCAGTCTCTGCCCCCCGAGCTAGAGGGGAGAAACCACCCTACTTTTCTGGACGATATTTGTAAAAACGGACATGGGCATCATCCAGGCACTCAGCCCCCACAGTGGCTGGAACAGGAGAGCCCAGCAACGTGGGAGGCCAGCCTGGGCAGGACAGGAAGCGGCACCCGTATCAGTATCATTCAGGGGTGGGGAACCTCGCTGCCAGCCAAGAGGCAGGGGGCGGTTTGCGTGTGTCCAGAGCCCCAGAACAGCCCTGTACCCACAGGAAGAAGCGGCTGTGAGTGGCACGCCCAAGACAAGGACATTCCTCAAAATTAAATTAGCATTTCTAGACCAAAATACAAAAGAGACAAGCACAGCGTATTTACATCCTCTTCCGAACTCTGCACAGCCCAAGGGAGACGCAGGGCAGAGGAGCCCTTCCTTTCCAAAAACTGACACCAGCATACGGCAGGCTGGAGGTGAGCGCTGCCTCCCCGGTTGGGGGGGGGCATTGGCTACCTTGGACTCCCCCTTCTTTTCAGGTATCCTTCCCCAGAAAAGCACAAGACGGGGGGGGGGGGGGAAGAGGCAATGAACTCAAACTCAAGGGACGGGCAGGAACACAACAAAAACCGGGGCGGAGGGGCGGGGGAGACCCCACGTGGGGGGGGGATAAAAAGGAGGAGAACCACAACAAAAGACAGGGCTTGGAAGGAACTAGCCCCTGAAGGGGTCAGAGGGCGGCCTACTCCTTGGCACGCCCAATGATGGCCAGGATGTAGAGGAAGATGTTGATAATGTCCGTGTAAAGGTTGAGGGCCGCAAAGATGTATTCCTCCGGGCTGATGGCCAGCTGCTTGTTCCCTATGATCATCTGGGTGTCCATGGCCAGGAACTGCAAGGAGAAAGCAGGTCACGTGGGTCACAAGAAGCCCCAGGAGAGCCAAAGGGGCCTGCGCCCCACCCCGCCCCCAGGCCCCCCAGCCTGCTTCCTCTGGAACCCCCACCCCCTCCACTGCTGGGCCTGGGGTGGTGTCTCAGCTGCCTTCAGACCCTCAGCATCCGAGGAAGAGGGGGGGGGCCGGGCAGGTGCTCTTTCCAGCAGCACAGGTGGGTGAAGGGGGGGTGGAGAAGGAGGGGCTCCACAGGGACTCTAACTTAGGGCTGGGGAGATCGGGATCTGCTGACAGATCTCTGGGTGGGTGGCCAGCAGCAGATCAACAACAGGCTCCGACTACCTGTTACCTGACAACTGCAAGAGCTAAAAAGCTCTCCTCGAAATCTGGGGGGACAACCAGGAGCTGTCTTTTGTACAGAAGGCCTTTCGAACAGAGATTGGCTATTGATCCCTGGGCTGAACAGGGAGGGGCCTCAGAGGCACCTTCCTTCCCCTTAATTCTCAAAACCCTTCTGCCCGGCCGGTGGATTTCGGGGCCCGCGCTCGCGGGGAGACTCACGCAGGTGAAGAGGAGGGCGCCCAGGGAGGCATAGACAATCTGCAGGATGCGGTTCCGGATGAAGATGCAAAGGATGGCGAAGATGAACAGGACCACCAGGCAGACGATCAGCACCCCTCGGCACGAGGTGAAGTCATACTTGGTCTGCAAGCGAGGAGAGGAGCCCCGGGACAGAGGTCAGGCAGCACCCCACAGCCCAGGCCCCCTGCCCCACATGCCAGGGTCCCCAACGCTGCCTGACCTGTGGCCCTTCAGCCTGCTTTGCAGGGTCTTATTCTGCATCAAGAAGCCATTGGGTCCAAAGACGTAGGGAGCAAAGCAGAGCCCCAGGAAAGGAGCCCCCGCGCAGCCATCGCTGCCTGGAATCTCTTGGGTGCCAATTCTGCCATCCCCACCCACCCACAATCCAGAAGAGCAAAGGCCTCTTTGGCTTCACAGCCCCCCTGGATGCCAACCCAACAGCCCAAGGTGCGCTTCTGGGCAACCCAGTCGCTCACACTGGGAGAAACAGTGCCTCTTGTCCCCCCCCCCAAGGGAAGCAGAGCAGAGCAGACACACCAACCTGCAGGGAGAAGATCACGACAGTGAAGCAGACGACGGTCGTGATGCCCACGGCCATGATGACGGCGTCCGTGTCGTAGAAGCTGGCAATCATGCCCACCATGTAGGAGAGGCTCAGGGTCAGGATGGACTGAGGAGGAGGAGGAGAGGCAGGCGCCTTCAGCAGTGAGCCTCAATCCAGGCCCCACATCCCCCCATATCTGAGTCAAGGGGCAGCCATCTCTGCTGCCTGCCTGCCTGGCTAGGCCAAGGCAGGCTTCTAAGACTTTTCAAACTCAGAATTCAATCCATGGCAGCAGCAGCTGCCCCCCGAGACCACGCGCCCCCTGCCCCGCTTACCATGGCCACGAGGTTCCAGGGGTGCTTGCGCCGGAACTCCCCACAGCAGCTGAGGACGATGAGGGAGATGAAGAAGAAGACGTAGGAGACGTAGTAGGTCCAGACATTCCTCCGCACGAAGCCCTTGACACCCTTCACGAAGGTGAAGATGGCCACAAAGGCAAAGGTCACCGACAGCTGGATGGTCAGCACCAGGAACACCTGCAGGGGGACAAAGGCAGCCTGCGTCACGCCAGCCAGAGCCACGCAGGGGGGCAGAGCAGGCAGCGCCCAAAACATGGTGAGTGCCCCCCCCTGGCAGCAGCTGCTTCAGTGCCTCCTGCCCCTTGCGGGAGGCAGGGAGCTGGACTGCATGGACCACCTACGGTCATTGCTCAGGGGCTTCCGCTGGTGTCAAGATTTAATACTGGAGATGCTAATTTTGCTGTTATTGATACTGATTTCTGGTATTAGATAGATTAATAATAATAATAAAATTTTATTTATACTCTGCCCTCCCCAGCCAGAGCCGGGCTCAGGGTGGCACACACCAGTAAAATTACAATAAAAACATAATGGGGGGGGGGACCAATTTAAAATACAGGTTAAAATACAATTTAAAATGCAGCCTCATTTTAATAGTAGCCCATAGATCAAGACCATAAGGGGAGGGAAACATAAGGGTCAGACTGAGTCCAAACCAACGGCCAGGCAGAACTGCGCTGTCTTGCAGGCCCTGCGGAAAGATGTTAAGTCCTGCAGGGTCCTAGTCTCTTGTGACAGAGCGTTCCACCTAGTCAGGAACAGTACTAAAAATGCCCTGGCCCTAGTTGAGACCAATCTAACCACCTTGCAACCTGGGACCTCCAAAGTGTTGTCATTTGTGGACCTTAAGGTCCTCCGCGGGGCAGACCAGGAGAGGCGGTCCTGTAGGTATGTGCGTCCTAGGCCGTGTGTGTGTGTGTGTATATAAATTTTAAATTTAATTTTCTGTTTTACAATTTAAAATACTAATTTTACACCCTTGAGATATCAATGACTTCTTCTCTTTCCACGGTTCATTTTACATATCATAAATCCCTGCATATTTTACGAAAACTACACCATTCAGTATTCCATTATTGCATCCATCAAAACTTATTTACACTGTTGAATTTATCTTAATGCTGCCGGTGTTTTCAGCTGTACAGAATTATTTCCCATATATTCAACAAACGTTTCCCAATCTTCTTTAAACGTGTTCTTCTTGTTCTCTTATTCTATATAAGTCTGCAAGTTGTGCATATTCTGTCAACTTACCGTATTTTTCGTCCCATACGACGCTCCGTCCCATAGGACGCACCTAGTTTTTTGGGGGGGAAATAAAGGAAATTTCCCCCCCTTTATTTCCCCCCAAAAACCAGGTCGGGGAAACCAAACCAGATCGGGGAACAGCGGTATGGCGGCACTCCGCCTCCCCGTCCCCCGAGCTTGTGGGGCTGGCCGATGTCTGCCCGGCGCGAGGGGCGCGCTGCTTCAGGGCGCCCCTCGCGCCAGGCGGCAGGCTGCTATCCGCAGCCTAGGGAGCCCTGTGGGAACTCCCGCGGGCTCCCCAGGCTTGTTCATAGCTTCCTGAAGCCTGGAGAGCTAGAGGAGTCGGTGCGCACCGACCCCTCTCAGTCTCCAAGCTTCAGCGAAAGCCTGTATTCGCCCCATAGGACGCACACAGATTTCCCCTTCATTTTTGGAGGGGAAAAAGTGCATCCTATAGGGCAAAAAATATGGTAAGTTGCCGTTCTTCTTTGGTTGGGTCCTCGCTCGTTTCCCATTTTTGGTATTAATTTTAGACCTTGTGTCTCAAATGAAGCCTGGCAACACCATCAGCTCCACCCCGTGAGAATCCTTTGCAGACGAGCGCAGTGCCTGGAGACAGCCGGGTCCTGCATCCACAGCAGTGACCAGAGGAGGAATGGCCACGGGGGGGGGGGGGAGAGCGCAGAGAGAAGAAAGGCCCCCTGGCATCTGCAGCAGCACAACAACCAGACGTCTTCCTCTGCCCCAGATGCAGCAAAACATGTCTCTCCCGTATCGGTCTCCAACGGAGTGACATCACCCCCAAAGGTGGGCTCCTCCATTGTCTCCCAAGACAGATGGATGTCAAGAGTAATGACTTAGTTTGGCTGTGTATGTTGTGACATGCTTTTATTCATTGTCTATTATTGTTCCATTTTTGGAATTATGTGACTCTCTTCATGTTGTGAGCTGCCTTGATTGCAGTTTTAACTAGGGGAAAGTGGCATGCAAAGAAACCCCAATCATTATCAGATCCAGCTTCTTGGGGGTCTGACCCTTCCCTGCCAATGAGGGTCTGCGCCCTGCCAGCCCCTCCTCCTCCTCCACCAGCAGCCACAGCACTTCCAGGGCTTCCTGCCACACTTGGACTGGACTGAAGAGGAGGAGTTTGGATTTGATATCCTGATTTATCACTCCCTGAAGGAGTCTCAAAGCGGCTAACATTCTCCTTTCCCTTCCTCCTCACAACAAACACTCGATGTGAGGTGAGTGGGGCTGAGAGACTTCAGAGAAGTGTGACTGGCCCAAGGTCACCCAGCAGCTGCATGTGGAGGAGCGGAGACGCGAACCCGGTTCCCCAGATTACGAGTCCACTGCTCTTAACCACTACACCACACTGACTGCACCCCATTGCCCGGGCCAGAGGCAGGAGGGAGGGAGGGAGAAGGGCAGGAGCCCCACAGCCCCTGCACACCCACAGCCCGACTCACCTTGCGAATGAAGGCCTGGCGGATGGTTTTGTCCTCCCAGTTGGTGGGGGGGAAATCCGGGTTGTCATAGTAGGAGGGCGGCCCATCCTCATGGTAGTTGCTGTGCACGGGCGCTGGGGACGAGAAGCAGCGCAGCCAGTCAGGCAGGGGCTCCCCACCCGGCAGCTCTCCCTACAGATTCCAGAGGGAGCAACAGCAGCTCCTCTTCCTCCTGCCCCCTCACCCAGCCCGTGGCAGGGGTGATGAGGGCGCTCACCAATCCTAGAGTCTGCGGTGCCTCCTCTCCATACCACATAAACAGGGCGCCTGGCTCCAGCTGGGGGGCACAAGTGCAGCAAGAGAAGAGGAGAGGAGACTGAGGAGGGGGCCACAGAGCAGCGCCCCCTAGGGAACGCTGCTCAGGCTCCTTGGGGGCAGCCCAGCTCCCCACGGAAGCAGCCACAAGGCGGGAGAGTGCTCCCTGCCTGCAAGGGCCAGGTGGTCTTGCCCCTGGCTCACAGGAGCAGCTCTTCTGCCACCCCAGCAGAGACCCCACAGCCCCCCTTCCTGCCCCCCACCATTGCAGCAGGGCGGGCAAGCGGGCTACTTACAGTCTGGGTCCACAGCGACTCCAGGATGCGGCTGGGCGTAGGGCCCCTGTGGATAGGGCCCCTGTGGATAGGGCCCCTGCGGGTAGGGCGCCTGGGGGTAAGGTGCCTGGGGGTAGGGTGCCTGGGGGTAGGGTGCCGCTTGTGGGTAGGGTGCAGCAACCGGGTAGGGGCCCTGCGGGTATCCGGGCTGGCCGTATGCCACCGGCTGGGGCTGCGGGTAGGGAGCCACTGGGTAGGGCTGCTGGGCATAGCCAGGTGGCGCAGGCGGCTGCTGCCCAGGGAAGGGGTCTCCAGACACCAGGAAGCTCTTCTCATGCGACATCTCGGCCGGGTCTCCCACCACTTCGCGGCTGCAGAGGGGAGAGACAGAGGGTTGGCAACTTCAAGCAGTGCAGAGGGAGACCACCCTCAGCAGCCCACCCGAGATTGAGCGGGGGTCCGGGGGAATGCCCTCCCCTTCCGCCCAGAAGTCTCACATGGTGCAAACCAAACAGTACATTCACATATATTCCCACAATTTAAGAGCCCATTTTTCACATAATTTGGTGTGATTTCTTTACAAAGATGGGTGTGAGAGGAAGGAGGGCAGAATGCAGAGGGCGGAAAAGACCTGGGGAAATGAAAGCCGGGGGAGGAACAAGGTTCTGAGCAGAGCCCACCCCCTTCCAAGAGGCAGCCCCTGGCCACAAAATCCAGCTCAGGACTTAGACATTTGACCAGGCACCACCCGTCCTTTCTCAAGCCTACGGACGGCTGCTATTGCTACTTACAGTCATATCTCGGGTTGAAGTAGCTTTGGGATAAGTATTTTCGGGTTGCGCGCTGCGGCGACCCGGAAGTAACAGAGTGTGTTACTTCCGGGTTTCGCCGCTTGCGCATGTGCAGACGGTCAAAATGGCTCTGACCATCAAAAATAATACCGGTCAACTACACTTGTAAAATACAAAACCCCACCAGCCCATCAATCCAGTGAAATACAGTCCAGCCCTATAAGAAACATTTCCAGAACGACACTGTTCATCAAGTGCAACCATTAAAAGCCACACAACACAGGCGGGGTTTCAATCCCACCTAAAACACCGCAACTGAAGAAGGAAACGGAACATCTTAAGCGAGAGGCCACTGCAGAGAAGGCCCTGTCTCTAATGCACGTCCTTGGGGGGGACGGCAAGCAGAGCCTCCAGCACTGATCTGAGCATGTGGGTTGGGTGGTGTGGAGGCCGATGTTCTGATCACCTGGCACTCAGCACCAGCACTTGGAACAGGGATACTGAAGGGCCAGAAGTGCCCAAGATGCTCAGGGACCTGTAAGGCTCCACCCCTGGCATCAAACCTACATTTGCACGGTTCTTCCAAAGTCATACAGATTTTTAGAGCATGAAGTATCGGCTTCACTGGCATCCGGTTCATTTCTGGGTCCAGTTCAAAGTGCTGGCTGCACAACACCAAGATCCTGTCTGCACAGATCTGATTTGTTTCTATTTCAAACTCTCTTCTCCCCAGGATGGCTAACAAACAACCTGCAAAGCACCACAAGGAGCGATGAAAAAGCACTTACAGAGACCAGGGAGAGAAGGGAAGCAACCCAGCAACATCAGCAGCAAAACAATCACAAAAAGCAGCCTCAGCACCCTTGGAAAAGCCCCCGAAGGCGCAGGGAGCAGGCCAGGAGGCAGCTCCAAAGCCTGCCCAGCATCCCTGCCAAAGGCGAATCTGGCACGGTTGGGGACAGAGCAGCAAGGAAGTTGCCAGCTCCGCAGACGCAGCTCAGGCCAACATCCTGGGGGCAGAATTCTGCGCTGCCTGAAGCGTCCAGACTCTCCTCCCAAGGGAGCCTGCAGCAATGCAACCCAGATACGACTGGCTCCTTCGCCACCACATGCCCACCCGAGATGCTCTGGCCGAGAAGGCGCACGGTGGCGTTTTCAGCACTGCACCTGGGGAACTGCCTGCCCCAAGAAATCTGCTGAGCCTTCTCCTCAGGGACGTTGAGTTGAGCCGGTGTGGTATAATGGTTAGAGCGTCAGGCTAGCGCCTGGGAGAGACCTGGGTTCAAGTCCTCCCACTTGGCCATGAAGCTCACCCAGTGAACTTGGGCCAGTCCCTGCCTCTCAGCCCAACCCTGCCCCGTTGGGTTGTTGTGGGGATTAAATGAAGAGAACTCTGTATCCCACCTTGAGCTCCTTGGAGAAAGGTGAGACAAAAATGCAATAAATAAATAAGAAACTCCCCCCCCCCTCCCTTCTTCATAGCTCATAAGTAAATGGGGAGGGGGCAGGGTGGCACTGGCAACTATACAGCAGCCACAAAAGCACACAGCACCCCCCCCCCCGGCATCCAAGGCAGAACACCCTGCAGGACCCCCCCCCATGGGAGGAGGACTGAAAAGCCATGAGCAGCAGAAGTGCACCCCAGTTCACACCTGGCTCCCACCCTCTTCTCTGCTGTCCTCTTTTTAACCAGCCCTCCCCCCAGACAAGAATAAAAAACAGGGGTGCCGGCGTGACCCACACTTGGGTCTTCATCCGCCCTCCGGAGTTTGGTCTCCCAAAGGTACAAGCAAGCGGTGGTTCAAACACGGCAGGAGCCGGGGTTCCTCCTCCTGCTGCTGCTGCTGCTGCTCTGCTCCCAGATCTCCTTGCCAGGGGAGGAGGAAGAGGGTCTCCAGGGAGGGGCTGGTCTCCCCAGGCAGCCCTCAGAATCTGCTGAAAAGCAGAGAACAACCCATTGAAGTGGAGCAACTGGCTTGGGGTCAGAGCGCAGGAGCAGGGCTGGCAAGGCCCAGGTCACACTCACCTACCTTGCAGGGTTGCTGAGAGGGGAACGTGGGGAGGGGAGACCATGCAGGCTGCTTTGAGCTCCCTGGAAGAAAAGCAGGACGCCAAGGGGAGAGGTGAACTCTAAAGTGATCCCCCAGGCCAGCCCCAGCCAGCCGTGTCAGCCCCTGCGCCCCTGGCTCCAGCCCCACACCCGCCCCCAGGGGGCTGCCAAGGGGCAGGAGGAGAAGGTGCTGCCCCCGCCGGGCCACTGCTCAGCTCCCTGGGGAGCAGCCTTCTCCTGGCCAAGCACGGGAAGGGCTGATCTCCACACCAGAGACCCTCTGGGCACACACACAAACCCTCGGCCGCGTAACCAGCCTGCCTCCCTCTGGGCTACCTGGCCGAGAGAGGCATCCAAGACCCCCTTGCCCTGCCCACCTCCACAGCTGAGCTTTTGCAACCTGGGGCCAAGAGGGTCTTTGGGCTCTGTGCCCATGCTCTTAACCACCAAGCAGAAGGCAACTGGAGGGAGGGGTCTTCTGCCATGTTGGCCCAGCCCCCATTTCCACAAAGGCCCTTCTCACCCCCCTGGCAGCAGCTTTCCCTACACTGCTCCGGCAGCCGGCCCTTCTGCGGCCTGCCTGGCACATGCAGAGAGCGCCCAGCAGGCCAGGACCAAGGCGGCCACACCCTCCCCGGCGGCTGGCAGGAGCAGCGCCCAACTGCTGCCAAGGAGGCCGGGTTCTCTTCCTGCCTCTGTTGCCATAGCAGCCACCAACAGCCACCCCTCTTCGTTCTCAGCAGCCTTCCTTCCTGGTGGCTCGGGGCCAAAGCGCTCTTGCAGGCTCTGGACCCCCACCAACCAACCCCCCACTCTGCCTCCTTTGGGGCACTCTCATGAGGAGCACAGGAAGGGCAGACAAAGGGGAGGATGTGAAGCTCATCAAAACAGGGTGTGTTGAAGTCATCAGCGCAAGACGGCTGCAGGAAACTCTTCTGGGCTCCTTAAAGTCAGGGTCTGTGTCCTGAACTAGCCGTGGCATCTGGGAAGATTCTGGACAGACCAAAGAAAGTCCTTCTTCATACAGTGGAGAGTTCACCTGTGGAACTCCCTCCCCCAGGAGGCAGGGATGCCACCAAGTGAGACGGCTTCCAAAGAGGACTGGGCAAAGGAGGCCATCCGTGACTACTAGCCAGGACAGCTCTGCTCTGTCTCCACAGTTGGGAACAGTATATGCTTCAAAATAGCCATTCCTGGAAGCCGCAAGAGGGGAGAGGGCTTGTGTTTGAATCTGACCTGTGCGTTTCCCACAGGCATCTAGCCAGTGTGAGAACAGGAGGCTGGACAAGGTGGGCCTCATCCAGGGTGTTGAACCAAAGCTGAGCTGTTCTGAAAGCTTCCCTAACGCCATGATGGTAGTCAACCCCACAATTAACTGGTAGTGGTTGTAGCAGTGAGCTCATATATGCTCATATTTGCTTGCTTTGACACAGGCTAATAGACTGGCTTGGATGTTCTCCTTATCTGTGGGCTTTGCGGTGCTGGGCTGAGCCCAGAAAGGGGAGCTGATGGTAAGATTTGGCTATTGCTGCCTCTGCCCTCTGGTGGGCAGGTGAAGCAACGGGGAGTCCTAGGCAGAGGGACGGATGCTGCTTTGTGTATAAAGGATGTGTGAACATTTTCTAGGGTGCGGACAAACCGAGGTCTCCTTGCTGTGGTGTCCATCCTGCGTCTGCAAAGGCTGGGAGACTTGCTGTGAGTCTACCCCTTTCTTTAATAAAACAGGAGACCGGATCTCTCCATTGTCTTTTCTTTGGTATTCCTGTGCCCAGCCAATCCCAGGAGCCCTCCTTTGGCTCTTCTTCTGCTCTTATGACACCTGGAGACTCTCCTCCGCCAAGATGCTCTGCTTTCACACACTTCTCCTTGCCTGAGACCCTCAGAATCACAGCAACTGCCGCCTGCAGTTCAGCGCCAAAGAAGAAGCCCAAAACACCAAGCTCTCCACCCCGGGGACCTTCTCCTTCAAGTCCAGACTCCATGCAAGGAGAGAACACAATCGGTGAGGGGTCCAGATCTTTATGCCTTGCGAAAAAGGAAGCTGGGGCCTCTTCCTAGTGGACCTGCAATTGCCCAAAGGTTATTTCCAGGAGTGGGGTGTGGGGTTGCACCCTGTCCTTTTTGCAGGCTGCTTCTGGACCTCTTTAGAACATCTTCCGCTGCCTCATCAGGCGGCTATCAAGGGGAAATGCCCCACTTGCTTCCAGTGCAAAGACTTTACACAACCATCTGTCTTCCCCACACATTCACAAGAACAAGTAATCACAGAGTAATTGTTCCTGGAGATTAGCAGCTGGTGCAAACTTGCCTTCTAAGGAGTTGTCATGGGCAATTCAAGCATATTCTTCAGGCACCTCATGGGACACCCAGTTGCTCCTCAGAGGACACCCCATCCCAGTACAGCTGAACCTCAGCATCTCTTGCCTACACCCGGCTGGCCAGCAACATCTCTGGCTACCAATGCCCTGCCTTCACACGCCTCCTGTCTCCATTTGGAGAGGCGGCAGAGGAAACGTATTACGTGGAGCACTTTGGCCACTCAGACAAAGCTGGACTCCCAACTCCCTTCAGCCATGCTGGGGGGTGTGTGACAGGAATTGCAGCCCCACATCTGGAGGGGAGCAGGTTGGGGGAGGCTGAGCAGGGAAGCAAGGGAGGTCCGGCACACTTCCTGTTCCCGGCCTGCAGTGGCCGACCAGAGGAGAACAGCCATAGGACTGGAATAACTTGCAGGCACTCTACTATAATTGGCAGCAGGAAGAAGAATAACTCTTTGCAACTGATTTCCTCATTTTAGTTTCTTCTTTTGAGGTTAATTGTGACCAGATTTTACTTTCTTTTGCACACGTGCCAAGTTTGTTAGGACCAGGTCCTTGTCTAAGTTGGAGGAACAGCAGCAGCTGCGGCGGCAGATAGTGAGCAGCTGTCCCTCCCCACTTGGACAGGGCTCCTCTTTGCCCACAAAGAGCCCCCCCCCCCCCCGTCAAATTCAATTCAGCAATGCTGTCAACTGCAACCCTGTGAACCTAGAGAGCCCAGCCTGGCCCCAGAAGACAATGACCCCACATTCCACTGTCAACGACTTACAGCCGCATTAGCCATTTCCAGCAAGGGAGGGTCATTGGTTTTTCTTGGGAATCTCCGAGGCCTTAAGAACATTCTAGCAGTAAGAAGGAAGTGTCCTGAGTTTTCCTGCTTCCCTCTTCCCTCCACATTTTTCCTTTTCTTTCGTGGGACCTGACATCTCCACCATCTGGAGGCGCATGCCTAGGGATCCTTGGATCTCGACTAATACTCCATCCTGTAGAATTCTATCCATTATATTTTATCTGCAGAATCAGAATGAATTTCAGGAATCAAAATGCTTTTTCTGTGCAGTCTGAGCAGGGAACAAAGTTATAGCTAATTATTGTCATTTGTCTTCAGTTACCCCACCCCCCTGCTCACAGTTGTGCATAATATTCTTATGTTATGAATGGTCCTTGTCACCATTAAGAAAAAGGGGTAGGAATAGGCCGGTGTATAAGTTGACTGTCCCTGGGCCAAGTGACTTTTCTTCTTTAAGTTCTCAAAGTTCTTAACCGAGCTCAGGGTTGTCATTGGAACCAGCCAGATGTTTAACTGAGAATCAATCACAGTCAGTCCATCCGTTGAAAAATAAGACTTTAGTCTTGCCCCAAAATGGCAAAATTCTGTTTTTGGCGACTCTAACCTTGGTTTAAAGAACCATTTTGGCACCTAGCTTATATATCTGAGTTTCTAACACTGATCAAGTGCCATCATTTAACTGTGCTCTGCAAGAAGGAGGACTTTATTGTATTGGTCCTCAATTTTCCAACATTCAGTTTCATTGGACGTCCGTGAGTTCTGGTATTAGGTGATAGAGGGGAAGAACATTTCTCTACCCACTTTCCACAAGCCATGCATAGTATCACAAACTTCTGTCATGTCCCTTTTCTTTAAACTGAAAAGTTCCCGGTGCTGCAGCTTTTCTCCATGGGACTCCATCCCCTTTGATTGGACTTTCCTGAACCTTTTCCGACTCTATGATGTCCCTTTGGATGGGAGGCAACCCAAACTGTACAAAGTATTCCATATGCAGCTGCACCATAGATTTGTATATTAGCATTACAATATTGGCAGTTTTCGTTGCAATTTCAACAATCCCTGCCAGTTCAGACCCCAGGGACATTTATGTGGAATTCAGATTTATTTATTTTTTGCCCTGATGTGCATCAGTTCACACTTTCTGACATTGAACTGCATTTGCCATTTGCCACCCATTCACTCCATTTGGAGAGAGGGTTCCTTTTGAAGTTCTCCATAATCTCTTTTTGTTCTAGCAACCCTGAACAATCTGCAAACCTGGCAACCCCACTGCTCCCCGCTAACTGACCATGAACAGTTAAGAAGCACAGGTCCCAAGACTGATCCTTGGGAGACTCCACTTGCTACAACTCCCTATTTGGAGGCCTGTCCATTTATTCCTGCTCCTTGACCCACGAGAAACCCTCTCCTCTTGTTCCACCAAGGCACACATCCTGTTTCAGAGGGTAGCAGCTAAAAGTCAGATGTCCCCAACACCCAGGTGGACAGAGAGGGTGCTGAAGCCTATCAGATGCTCCTCCCTGTTGCCCTTTTTCTTCTAAACCAGGGGTTGGCAAGGTTTACCTCACCTGGGCCGGTTCACTCCAGCGGAGATCCCTCTGTGGGCCAGACTGCACTTGCGACCGCAGTTTCCGGCATCTGCGTCTGCACAGACACGATTTCCGGCGCTGCGGAAGCGAGTCCCCGTGCCGTACTGCACCAGTTTAGCACAGAGCGGGGGGACTCACTGAGCAGGAGGCTTGGTTCGGGGGCGGTTAAACGACCCTTGTGGGCTGCTTGTGGCCCATGGGCCTTAGGTTGCTGACTCCTGTTCTAAACTCTTCCCAGTGTACTTTCTGAATTAAAGTCCTGTCGGCTTTCCCAAAATGAGCTTGGCCAGGGGGCAACCCAGGGATCCCTAAGGACTTATCCTCATGCCTCCACAGTACCCCAAACAGATCCCCTGGGCAGTTCCTCATCTCCTCCTTGAGAGATAGATAAAGTCTGGACAGTCCTCTGCATCCAGCAGCCATGCCCCCCCCCTTCAAGCTGTCATTCTGGGCACCTCTGGACTGTTGCAAGCCTGCCTGCGCATCAGATAGCCACTCCCAAGGCTGCCAGGTCGCTCGGCCGTCCCCTCTTCCCCACAAGGCCATTGTCTCTCCCTAGAGATGGGCTCCCATAGGAACTGCAACGGGGAACCACCCTAAGGGGTGGAAGAGACAGAAGTGACCAGCCCCTCCTTCCCTGACGCTGCCTCCAGAAAACTCTTCATGGTGCCAAATGGAAAGGAGGGAGGGAGGGAGAGAACTGAACTACCGATTAGTACTAATAGTTTTAGTTACTCCTGAGCAGCAGGTGACTCATAAGAGCATCAGAGTCATGGCAGAAAGATCAGCTCCTCCACACACAGGAACACAGCCAGGTTGGGACCGGCATTCAATGAGCGAGCTTAGTTTGGGGGTTTAAAATAATGTGGAGCAGGAGAGGAAGAATCAGGATCGAGGCCACTAGACTTTAACATTTCCTCCCAAAGAAAGCCACTCCCTATCAGAAGCTGCCTCCCCCCCCCCCCCGCCAGAAGGAACAATTCCCTTGGGTGCTTTCCAGCCAGGGACACAGAAGGGAGGGTTAAATGCCCCCAGCCCGTTTGCTATGCCCCATTCTGACTTTCCAAACTCAGATGCCAGGCAGCTGACATCTTGTCTGCCTTGGATCCGAGACGGAGGGGAGGGAAAGGGAACGGCCTGGATTCAGTCCAGGGCCAGGTGCCCAGTTCAAAGGGCAGGGCAGGGCTGCTTTCTGTTCAGCTCCGAGTCAGCCTTTTGCCCACAGGGATGCCAGGGCCCAGGAGGGATACCGGAACGGTTCAAGGCCACCAGGCAAGGCTGGCCTAATCCTGCTGGTGATCCCAGGGGTCAAATGTCCTCCTGCCTCTCCCCGCACCGGGTGTGTTACTCTGCTCTGGCTAAGGTAGGGCGTTGGAGGAAATCTGAGCTGTTTATCTGGAACCTAATGCAATCTTTCACCAGATACTTCCGGGTCCCTATGTAAGCGAAGAAAACAAGGACTCCACCGTGTCTTGGCGGCTGGCTGAGTGCTGCACAGTCTAGCATGAAGATTCCCCCTCCCCCAAATCAGGTTGAGGATGGTCCTAAATGTATGCTAAAATGCACATCCCGTCTTCCAGCTCTTAAGGAGTTTTCAAGGTGACGAACCATGACAGATTCAAAACAAGCCTTGTTTACAGATAATGCCAAGCCATGGTTCATTTCACCTATGGTTTGCTTGGTCACCCAAACCCTGCCCAGCGGCTTAACCATGGTTTGTTGTCAGCTCACAACCATGGTTTCTGTCAACTGTGGCTTGATGTCATGTGCAAACCCAACACACTTCCTTGACAAGGAGCAAGAGCAGCTGTAAACAGAACAAACTTGGGGGAAAGCAGCAACTTGCAGTGGCAGGTTCTTGGTCTGCCAAGCCGTGGCTTGGCACTATGTGTGAACCAGCGAAGGAGTCAGGCAGCAAAAGCAGCAGCAAAAGCAGGCAGGCAATCCATGAAACGCAGCTGGAAGAGAGCAGCCCAGGAGCAAAAGATCACGGAGTGACCTAATTAAACGCTCACAAGAGGACAAAAAACATGTTAGCCTTGTGCCTCAAGTCCAGAGTCTGGGAACCAGCTGAGCCACAGTAGGAAGAGCACACCAAGATAATATTAGAGCCCTTCCCTTCCAAGGCACCCCCCCCCCACATACTAAGATATCTGAACCAAGGGACCACTATTTTCAAGCACTGCCCTCCTCACTTCTGAAGGGATGTTGACTGGGAGTAGGAAGAGCCTGGAGAGGGCCTTCTGATAAATACTCTAAAGACTGGGGCGGGATCGGGGTGTGTGTGCAAGGGGTCCTCCTGATCTCAAGCTGCAGAGGGCTTCATGGACCAAAACCATCCCCTCAACCTGAGCCTGCAAAAGCACCAGAAGCTGCTCCACATTTGTTTTATGCTGGCAAGTAAAAGAGTTTGGATTTGATATCCCGCTTTATCACTACCTGAAGGAGTCTCAGGTGAGTGGGGCTGAGAGACTTCAGAGACGTGTGACTGGCCCAAGGTCACCCAGCAGCTGCAGGTGGAGGAGCGGAGACGCGAATCTGGTTCACCAGAGTCCACCGCTCTTAACCACTACACCACACTGGCTCACAAGTGAGAGGCCCATCAGCTCACTCCAGTTAATAATCTGACCGCTGCCCTCTGGCAGCCTCAATGTCTGGCTGGCTCCTCATGACACAAGAGGTCTCTGAGACCAGCCCTCACCTTGGGAGCACGACAGCAGCCTCCTTAGCTGCCAACGTGATCCTCCTGGGGAAGAAGAACCCCCATCTGCTCCCAGTTCCCACCCCACCCCTTGGGGAGAGCTCAAGGCCCCACAGGATGGAAAGCAGAGCCAGAGGGAAGCCTGTCTACCTGCGGGAAATGGAGCAAAGGGTGGTTGGGTGTCCCCCCCTCCAATTCCCGGAACTAGACCCCTCTTTCCCTCCCACTTGACCCACGACTGGGCTGGCACCTGCCCCCTTCCCTCCCTCGATTTCTCTGGACTTGCCTGTCCTGCCCAGCTGGCAAATGTGCTGTGCCACACACTCTCAAAGGGCAAGCAACACCACCAGCCCCGTGTGCAACAGGCCGGACATTCCTGCGGGGGCAGAAGCTGCAAAAACGCTCCTGCTTCCCCACTTGTAACTTTGAAAGCAATGCTGGAAAGGGGAGCATCTTCCCACCTCCCTGCCAGGAAGCTCTCGCTTCTGGGGACCAGCATGAGCCTGCCCTGGACCCCCAAGCTGAGCCCACCACCAGCCTCAGAGGCCACACGCGGCCCAAGGTGGAGCCCCGTGCTTCAGCCCAGCTGCTCACAGGAGCCTTCTCTTCTTCACCAGCCAGCCTGGATCAACAACATGTGCCTCTCCCTTTCCCCTGTGGGGTCCAATGACAGCCACAACAGTCCTCTGCAGAATCCCAGCTGAGCCCAGCAAAGCCTCCTTCTCTCCAGGGAAGCTGCTCTCCTCCTGCTGCCATGAAGGGCCTGCTGCTGTCAGCCCCTCCATCTCCTCAGGGGATCCTGCATCTACTCCTCTCAAGATGCGATGGAGGGGGGGTGACCCTCTTGACAAAGCAGCAGCAGGACTCCATCCCTAACTGGCAGTGACAGACAGGAAGCATATGGGGGGCACCCTCTTTATGCTTGGGCCTCAACGCCTTGCCAAAATAGCCACTTGCAGATGCCCTTCAGGATCCTGGCAGCCCGACCGGCACAAAGTCTAGAGCAGCCTTTCTCAACCTGTGGGTCCCCAGATGTTGTTGAACTACAACTCCCATCACCCCTAGCTAGCAAGGCCAGAGCTCAGGGATGATGGGAATTGTAGTCCAACAACATCTGGGGACCCACAGGTGGAGAACCACTGGTCTAGAGCCTGCTTGAAGAAGCTGCTCAATTTGCCATTCCCGGAAACAGGTCCTGAGCTCCGCCTCAAGTCCACCTCCTTGGAGCAAAGTCCTCCTTCAGTCAACAGGACTTCCCTCTTAGTAACGATGCCCAGGATCAGGACGCAAAGCTCGCTCTGGTTTTTGCTCTGTCTGCAGAGAAAGGGAGGATTTCAAATAATCCCAAGGACACAGCGGATTCAAGGTGCGCAATTTGCAAGCAGAGTGTGCAGGTTCAGCCTCTTCTTCCAGCAAATGAGAAAAGCTGCCGGGGTTGCCAGCTTACCAGGAAAGAGGAGCACACAGGGGCGCCTGCTGCGGCCCTCCTGCTCCGCTTCTCGCCGGGGCTGAGCAACAAGCCAGAAAGTGCAACGGACCTTGGCTTTCTGTGACATCTTGAACCCAGGGTTGCACTTTCATTCTCCCCAGAAAGTCTGAATCACTAGCTGGCCTCCGACAGTGTCTTGTTGCCGCCTTGTAAGCCCTGGCTTGTTAGGGAGAAGCCAGCCGGGCTCCCCGATTTGGGGGTCACAGGAAGCGGCAGTCAGTTCTCCAAGTAGTGGTGCAATAGCAGGAGTCATTTTACAAAAGAGTCACAGGCAAGAACTGGGGAGATCAAGGTTCAAATCACCACTCGGCCACGAAGCGGACTGGGTGAACATGAGTCAGTCTAGTGTCTCAGCCTAGTCTACCTCACAGGGTTGTTGGGAAAATAAAAGGGGCAAGGAAAGGTGGCATATAAATTAAATAAATTGCGGTCTTGTGCTTTGCTTCTTCCCCTCACATCTGGGGAAGAGTGGCCGGGCAGAAAGGAACCCCCCCTCACTTGCTCCCAAGTGGACACAGCTGAGCCAGCCACCCGGACTTCTTGCAATGTGCAAACGCGGCCAGGCCTGGCTGAAGGCGCACAGTGTGCGAAGAGGGAAAGGGGTGTGTGTGTCACACAGTCTGGGTTGTGTGTCCCTTGAGGAGGCAGCGCTCTTCTGCCTTTGATGAGCACAATCTGAACTACTGTATACGCAACAAGACCAAGCCGATGAAATGCTTTATTGGCCCCAAACAGTAAATATCAAGTGCTTGAGTAATTGAAGTTGTTCGGATTAGAGGAGAAGGCTGTTTCCTTGGATAGACTGACAGGGGCCAGATTGTCTCTTGGGCCTTGACTTTTGTTTTGCAAGACCAAGACAGCTGTTATGAAATGGGCAAATTGCACCCACCATGTGACCCTTTCAGGGCTCTTTCACAACCAGCATTGAGTGTGACACTGTTTGCTCACTTTTCATGGGAGATCCACTTTACACTGTCATGCTAAACTTGTGCTTTCCCAATTTTGGACTTTCCCAGATGACAGGAACTTGTCGGAGGAACAGATGAGGACCACAAATCTGCCAGGGCAGATGTCCTTAATAATAATAATAACAAAAAATTATTTATACCCCGCCCTCCGCAGCCAAGACCGGGCTCAGGGCGGCTAACACTCGATATAAAAACAAATTGATTGAAATACAACTTAAAAACAAGATTAAAATACAACATTAAAATATTAAAATACAGCCTCATTTCAATGGAAACTCAAAAACTTTTTGGGGGATGAAAACGTCAAGTCTTCACCAAGGCTAACTTTCCAGACTGGTCCTACATGGGCCAGAAAAAAGCCAGGGAAGTCCCCAAGTAGGAGTTCCTTAGCAGTGCCTTCTGTCTTTTTTAAAAAGGCATGGCTTTGATGCAGACAGCGAAGTGTCGGCAGACTGAACCCACCGCAGCTCAGCAAAGGTCCATTGCAACATTGGGGGGGATGTCCTATAATTCCATTTTTGTTCTTTTGATTCAACAGTGCTACACCTCTCTTTCATTAAAAAAGGCGGGGGGGAATGTTAACTATGATTAAAAGCTTTATTTTAAAAATTAAAACAGGGTTGTAAAATCACCCCCACTGGGGTTCTGGTGAACGTGTGCTGAGGTCAAAGCCCCCCCCCCCCCCCGCGCAGCAGACGCAGCTTGCCTGCTTGTGTGAACAGAACGTAGCAGGCAGAGCCCAGCACTCCCCGCAGTATGAAAAGGCCACTGCAGCACTGCTCCTCCTCCTCCTCGCAGCTGGCAATGGAGCAGCAATGATTGGGCAGCTGAAGGAAGCAGCCTGAGCCTTGGCAGGGAAGCTGGCCCTGGAGCATGGATTTAAGGAAATGAAAGTGGGAGACCACTCACAAGACGCAAGGCAAGGCAGACCCCAGATAATCGGGAAGGGCAAACAGATAAGCTAAGGAGGAATTCTGCATGGAATGTCCTGCTCAAGGACCCCAGATAGCAGCAGCAGCAGTCCATGATAACGCCCTAGCAAACTGGGGGTGTGTGTGTGTGTTTCTCCCTCCCCCCCTTCAGACCAAGCAGGGGGGCTGGTGAGGGTGCACAGAGAAGATGCCAGGCTGTGCCAGCGGCAAGGGACATGTTATTCCACTTTTGCGGTCCACAGCTACGGGCACAACTTGGTTGTGCCACTTAGCCAGGAGCTGCAAGACAGAAGGGAGGAAGGAAGGCAGCATTTTGCGCACGCACCCCCCCCTCGGGCCCCCTCCCCTTAGTCCCCATTCCTAGCACTTGTTAGCTTCTGTCAGCAACTAGGAGGGGACCAGGCAGCTGTTTGTAGAAAAGGAAACTTGGGCTCCAACGCTTTCCCAGAGAACTGAAACAAGGCCAGGGTGGTGCAGGTTGGCTGGCTGCACTGGGGGAGGGGGGAGGCTTGGGGGGGGCTGCAGCTGGCCAAGAATTATGCCCCTGCTCCTTGGCCCAAGAGGGACCCCAAAGCAGCCCCCTGGGCACCCAAAGGGGTTTCCTTTCCCCATCCCCAGAGAGGGTGCTGCTCCAGGCTCACTGAGAACGGATGATGGCAGACTGGGAACTGCCGGGGGGGGGGGAAGGAGGCACCCCAGTCAGCTGGGAAGGAAGGAGCCCTTGCTGGTGCCACTTGCAGCACCAAGAAGCCCCTCCAGCAGAGACGCCAAGCCCAAACAGGGGTCGCCTGGAAGGAGGCCGGCCAAAGACCCCCCTCCAGGGAGGCTGTGGAGGGAGAGGGGCCAAGCGTCCCAGCAACATCCCAGTGGCCACCACTTGTCACCTGTCACTGCTGCCGCTGCATCACCAATCTCCGCGTCCACGCAAGGCGCACAGAGACCCCTACGGGTGGCAGCGCCAGCCGAGGACGGGGGGGGCTACGGCGTCCCCTCCCCCCCCGGCTCGTAATCCGCTTTGAGCTTAAGGCGCCCTAATTCCCGGCCGGGCCTATTTCTGGCTTTGCGACCCTAATCCCTTCGCTCGGCCCACCCACCACGGGGAGAGGGCACTGAAATGCCCCCGGCCGAATCAGCCACCAGGAGCGGAGGGCAGCAAAGACTAGGGACCTTGGATCTCTCCGCCTCACCTAAACCACAGAAACCCCAAGGGCCCCCCCTCCCCACCGGCAAAGAGCAAAAGCAACATCAGCTGCCCCCTCTTTTTAAAAACGAGGCTTGCGGCAGGGGGGTATTCTGGGGGTGGGGGTCCTTTCCGCAAAGGCGGATAAGCCATTGCCAAGGGAAGCTCTAGTGGCAAAGTTCCTGGGTCCGGCTAGATGTCCCCCTGCTGCCCAGCGCCCCCACAAGGGCTCTTGGGTCCTAACTGGCATCCCTGCCAGGAGCTAGAGCGGTTCGCCTCCTCTGCTGGGCCCACGGAGGGCAGCATTTCTCTCCAAGCCCAACCCAGTCCTGCGGCCTTTCATTATGGACTGGGATTGAAGGGCCACTGAAGAGATTGGCAGTGAAAGACCAATTCTTGGGGTGTCCCGCCTGGCCAGGGGGAGACTGCAGGGCCAGTCCGGGACAGAGGCCTGGCAACGCACAACACAAACCCACAAGCTCAGAGCCACAAAGGGACCAAGGCCAAAGCAGCTCTTCTGCAGGAAGGGCCCAGCCAGCAGGACAGGATGACCCACACAGAGAAGCTCCAAGGGGCACACAGCTCCACTCTGTACCTCCTCCCATGCCCTGGCCAGAGGGACCAGCCTCACACAGCGGCTGAAGGCTCAAGTCATACCAGTGGGGGGGGGGAGACCCCCTTTCTGTGGCCCCAGAAGCCCCCCTTCAAGTGCAGGGTTCTCCTGAGTTGTCTAGCCATGATTTCCCCTCTCAACTCTCAGTGTCTTGCACTCTGGAAACTGTGCTTGGAGACCAGGATGACAGACGCCGGGAGCCAATCCAGAAATGTGTTACGTGACGTCTGGCATTGTGGGAACCAGCCAAGAGACTTCAGGGCACCGACCAGCACCTAAACCCCAAATCCAGCCTAAGCACCTAGAAAGAAACCAAACCAGAACACAGGCTGGGCGGGCGGCCCTCCAGATGTTTTGGCCTACAACTCCCATGATCCCTAGCTAACAGGACCAGTGGTCAGGGATGATGGGGATTGTGGTCCAAAACATCTGGAGGGCCGAAGGTTGGGATGCCTGCCTTAGAAGCACCTCCACATCCAACACAATAGATTCTCCGGCCCTCCCTTCCCTCCCTCCCCGGAGATGGAATGTTTTATGTGCGCTATAATATATGGCAATGTGCCTCTCTCTGCACATTTTGCGGGGTTGTGCATTGACGCCGTGCATGAAAAGCAGCCCCATTTAGCACACGGAGCGTGTGACTGCACTCTTCCCTCCCAGAGAGATCCATGCACAAGAAGATATTCCCCCCCCCCTCGAGCGAGCAGCATGTTCAGTGTCGTCACAGGAGAACATCCCAGAATTCTCTTCTGCCATCTGGAGAGCAACAGCCCCTCGCTTTATCTGTGGCGGAGAGCATCGCCTGGCAAGGAATGTGCTCTGTTCATATTCTGCTTGCTTTCTTTTTTAAAAATAAAGCACACATGCAAAGCAGCTTCCAAGTGTTAATAGCTCCAAATGGCTCCAAGGGGCCATTAAACAAACTGGGCCCCGAAGGCACCTGTTTCTCCACAAGATCAAGCTGCTTTCCCTTTGTCCCCCACACAAGGCCCCAATCCCTCCTTCCACCAGACACTCTCCACTCTCTGCCTATCTGGATCCCATCTCCCTTCTATCTCACCGTCCTGGACAGCCCCCCCTTTTTTTACAGAGACTCCAGAAATGCAGCAAAATCTGGAGCAAAAGGCTGCCCCTTGTCTCATTTCTTGAGAAGTCTGAGCCAAGGGTCGGATGCTGCACTCTCATTGCTGACATGGTTGCTCTACCTGGCAAGGAGATTCTTCCCCTCCCCTCATCCTTTGCACACCTAGGTGATTCAAGGCAGACAGAAAATGGTCCAATGTAGAAGTTCCAACCCTCAATCTGTCTTGCATGGTACGCCTTGAACACCTGAAGAGTTCAGTATAGTCTGAAACCTCTCTCCCAGCTTCAGAAACACAGGCAGACCCCCTAAAATGTGGCCCCGCTCCCTCGGGGTCCTTTGCTCTGTGGGACCAGCAAACTTGCCAAGGACCTTTAGCTGCTCTGGGTGAAACTTGGGGTCCCTTCCAACTCTTTGAAGGGCAGACTCAGCGCCACACTCGGCTTCCATTAGGGACCCCAGTCCTGGGTGGGCTGCTCTGCCACCCCCCAGCCGCAGCAGCACGGGAGCCCCTTCCTCCTCCTGGGGGAAGCCAGCAGCTGGGAGGGGGCAGCAGCCTCCTCTTCCCAAACACTGAGCAAGGCAACCTTCTGGTGCAGCACCCGTCCTCCCTGCCCCATCAGGGCACCCTGGAGCCACCGCCACACGGACCCAAGTCATCTGGGCCCTGGGCTGCCGCATCCTGGTTCTGCGCCACTTCCCCACTAGCCAGCGTGGCAAGCCAAGACCCTTTGCCCAGCCAGCGCTGACAAGAGGCAGCTGCTGCATTTGGGACACACATCAGCCCCCCCCCCCCCAGCTACAGGGAGGACATGTGCCAAGGCCCAGGCACTCAGCACAGGGGCTCTGATCCTGCCTGCCCACTCCTGGGACCCCAGACCCTGCACCAAGGAGGAACTGGGCTGTGTCCAATCACCCACCATGATTGTAGCACACTGGTAAAGGTAAAGGTAAAGGGACCCCCGACAGTTCAATCCAGTTGCAAATGACTCTGGGGTTGTGGCGCTCATCTCGCTTTATTGGCTGAGGGAGCCGGCGTACAGCTTCCGGGTCATGTGGCCAGCATGGCTAAGCCGCTTCTGGCAAACCAGAGCAGCGCACGGAAACGCCGTTTACCTTCCCGCCGGAGTGGTACCTATTTATCTACTTGCATGTTGACGTGCTTTCGAACTGCTAGGTGGGCAGGAGCAGGGACCGGGCAATGGGAGCTCACCCAATCAGGTGAACTGCCAATCAGGGCAAGTCCTAGGCTCTGTGGTCTAGACCACAGCTCCACCCGCATCGCAGCACACTGGTACTCTCCAGCAGATGCTGTGAATGACACCTGCCCTCCCCCCTGAGGCCAAGTTCCCTGGGGCAAATGGGAGTTGTGGTCTGACACATCTGAGGGCCCCCATGCCAGTCAACTCTCCTCTCTCACAGCAAGGCTGAGCCTGACTCCTGCAAGGCCAAGCCAGCTGCAAAACCACAGGAGGGGGGCAGCCAGTGGGGGAGAGAGATTCACCACCCCGTCTTTATCAGACTCTCTTGCCTGCCTGTGTCCTGCCTTCTTCAAAGGGGGGGGGGACAGAGTGGCAGATCAAGGATATAGCGGTAAGAACCAACAACAGGAACCACACGACTTCATTTTCCTCCTGGCTTCTTCCTCCCACACCCACAGCCTGGGGTTTATTCCCTGAACCCCCACCTGGTGCCAGGACCCTCCTTCCCTCCACCCGCCTTCTAAAAAGACAAAAAGGCCTCTTCATTTACAAATCATTCCCCTCGGAACAAACGAAAGGAAAAGGAAAAGCCAGAGAGCAGGGGTGCCAACTTGAATAAAATACCCGGGAGGGGCGGGTAAGCCCAGGCCCACATAATCGATCACAAGGCAGGGTTCATGCACACCACTTGACTGCCAATGCCCATCAACTGGGGGGAAGCTTCTCCAGTATTTTATGGGGGGGGGGCAAGGGACCTCGGCCCCCCGGAGTTGGCTCCTATGCCAGAAAGCCTTCAATACTGGAGGCAGCCAACCTGCCCTGCCCGCCTGCATCTCATCTGGGCCAGGTTTCCTTTACGATTTAATCCCGTGTTTTCGGGGGGGGGGGCGCTGCCTCTGCTCTGATGCTGCTCAGGCCGCGCTGGGTTTTTCGGCTACCTTAGGGGGCTGCTGGAAAGGCAGGTGAGGCTGGAATTGGTTTTAATGGGGGGGGGGATAAAATCTCCGTCGCCCCTTCCTCCTTCCTCTCCGGCTCCATCCATCCTTCGACGGAGCCCCTCCAGGGTCACCTGCGCTGCTCGCCCAACCCGGGAGGGGGGTGCCACGCCCGGCCCGGACCCCCCTCCCGCCCCACCGCATTGCAGGCCTCCGGGGAGAGCCAGAGGGGCTGAGCCCCCCCCCCCAGGAGGAGGCTCGCCCCCGGCCTCGCCTTCCAGCCCCGGACGCCGCGGGGCAGCTCGACGGCCCCCGCCCGACAACACACCGCGACCAGGACCCCATTGCAGGAATGGGGGGGGGCACCAGGTGACGCGACGGGCTCCCGCTGGTGTGGCGCACCAAGGCATCCCTCCCCGGCGGCAGGTTGCATCCGCCCCCCTCCCGCGGCTCCTCCGCAGCATCACCTCTCCGCCCCCGCGGGGGCTTAGGATCCGGCTAGGGCCGCGCAGCCCCCTCCGCAGCGCTGTTGGCCCCCCCCCGCCGGGCTCACCTGACGGGCTTGGGCGCAGCTCCGCGGCTCGCCTGGCGCAGCTCGGCGTCGAGGGATGGCGGCGGCGGCGGCGGCGCTGCGCGGGAGGGGGCGGGGGGGCTTTCCTCCCGGGCGGGGGCGGAGCGTCAGCGAGAGGGGGCGTGGCCAGGAGGCCAAATGCAGTCGGGGGGGGAGGGGGAGGCGCAGCAGCGCCGCCCGACCAGAAAGAGAACCCCACGCGCCCGCCCGCCCCCTCGGAGAGGCTGGCTGCGGCTCTGGATTCCGGGCAGGCAAGGGAAAGCGCACCTCGGAGGCAGCTTGCGCCACCAGCCCGGCGGGCGCCGGATCCGGCCCCAAGGCAGCGCAGGGGGCTTCTCGGGCAGCCTAAGCTGCGCTCACGGGGGGGGGGACCGAAGCGCCCCGATGGACGCCCCTCCGCCTGCGCGGGACCCGAGCGCAGCAGCAGCGCTGTCCCTGCGCGGCATCCGTGGGGGCAGCCGGCTCACCCGTCCCGCCCCACTGCAAGCCCAGGGCAGCCCAGGGGGGCCCCCCCCCACTCCCGCCCCCCCAGCAGGGCTCTGCCCCGAGCCGCTTCCCAGCCGAAGCCCTTTCCGCCGCCAGGGGGCGCGCTGCTCTTGGCGCGGAATCACCTCCGTGGGGAAAACATGGTCCCGAACAATCAACCTGTGCGCTGATTGGACCCGGCAGGCTTGAGGGACGCGGCGTCTGGCCAATCAGCCGCTCCCAACGAAGCCGAGCTAAAGTCAATGTTGGGGCGGGATTAGGGCGCTTGAAGCGACGGAGGCAACCAATGGGAGGGAGGGAAGAAGGGAGGCAGCCGGACCAATCAGATTCTGGGGCTCGGACTGACAGCTAGAGGCACCAATCCGAAAAGGGTTGCGTGGGAAAAGCTGGTCGACGTGAATGAGCCGGAGCGAGCGCGCGCTCACCTGCTGCGCGCGCAGCCGGGGCTGAAGTTCCAAGGGGGGGGGCCGCAATTTGTAGTAATTTGTAATAATGATTTATTATTACAACCTCCCGCTTTGAAAGAGAAGGGTCCTATTTATTTCCTGTTTAGGGAAGCTTTTAATGTTTAATAGGTTATTGTATTTTAATATTCTGCTGGAAGCCCTGGGGAAACCCAGCCAGATGGGCGGGGTATAAATATCATCATCATCATCATCATCATTATTATTACTACTATTATTATTTATTTGGTTATCCAAAACAAAACATGCAATTCCTGAAGCCCTTCGGAGCGGGAGGGGAGCAAGGAGAGCGGCCAGCCAAAATGGAGCTGCCAAGCAGGGCAGCTGTGGGGGGGGATGGGGAAGACAGGTTGCAAAAACATGGACTCCAGTTTCTTAAGAGTCCTGTTTCAGGATGGGTTTTCTGTTCCAGGGCTGGACAAAACCTGACCTTTAAAAAGATGTTGCACATGTTGCCTTTTCCTTTTCTCTTTGGTAACGAAAGGGCCGGGTTGAGGTTTGATGAGGCCCTCAGCTCCTGAAGGTAATGGGGCCCTTTCTATGTCCAGCTGTCCTTTGTCAACAACAAATTGTCGCTGTTTTTTGTGTTGAATATATGCTATATGGTAATGTATGGACCCAACAGGTATCTCAAGCCATTTGCCCATGTTGCCCTGCAATCAGTCCATGCAGAATGGAGGCACCCTATATATAGAAAGGAGCAAACTAGGGATATTTGAGGGAGCAGGCTAGCAGGTGGGGGCCATTACATCATAGGAGCCTACACAACACAAAACACTGTTGCTGTATGTAGGTTTTATTGTATTTGTTTTTTATCTTATATTTTAGAAATGTACATCCAGTTTTTTTCCTTTGATTTTTTTGGGAGCCCCCAAGAGAGTGGGGCCCTAAGCTATAGCTTGTTTAGTTTATACGTAGTTTATACAGCACTGGTAATGAACGTGGGCCATCAAAAGGCACACACCCACATTTTCTGGTAACATAGGAAGCCTCCTACAACAACATAATAAAGGATCAGACTTTCTAGCCATTTTGCTCTTTATCAGACTTGGTTATTATTTCCTTTTCCCTTCCTTTTACTCTGACCGAGGAATGAATCTTGAGGGGTGGCAAGTCCCTTGAGTAGGGCTGAACCAAGGCGACCCCAATTTGTATAACAGGATGATCTGGAATGGGGGGCTTTACTTGCAGCGGAAAAGGAAGTTGGTAACTTCCAAGGTTGGGCCTCAAAATCATCTTCTTTGGCGATCACTCGTAGCTGAGTAAGACTGTCTTCCATAAACACAGTTGTAACAATGAATCCGTAAGTGACTGTGGAGGCCAATTCTGGATCCACACGTCCTTCCATAGTGGGGACATTGGTTTCCGGGCAGGAAATGATCATGGTGTGGATTTGCCAAGCGTGCCTTCCTCTTAGCCCATTTCTCCCTTGTATCCTGAGTTCGAGTGTCTTCAAAGCCCAGGACACCTTTGGAAAAGGCTGTTCTCCAATTAAAGCGCTCGCAGGTTTCCCAATTGTTGGTGCTTATACTACATTTTTTAAGATTTGCCTTGAGACTGTCTTTAAACCTCTTTTGTTAACCACCAGCATTACGCTTTCCATTTTTAAGTTCGGAATAGAGTAGTTGCTTTGGAAGACGATCATCAGTCGTCCGCACAACATGACCAGTCCAACGAAGTTGATGTTTGAAGAATCATTGCTTCAACACTGGTGATCTTTGCTTCTTCCAGTACACAGATATTAGTTCACCTGTCTTCCCAAGTGATGTGTAAAATTTTTCGGAGACACCGTTGATGGAATCTTTCGAGGAGCTGGAGATGGCGTTTATAAGTGGTCCCTGTTTCACAAGCATATATAAGACCAACTAAGTTAGTTCTTGGTATGAGCTTTCGTGTGCAAGCACACTTCTTCAGATACCTGAAGAAGTGTGCTTGCACACGAAAGCTCATACCAAGAACTAACTTAGTTGGTCTTAAAGGTGCTACTGGAAGGATTTTTTTTATTTTGACTATGGCAGACCAACACGGCTACCTATCTGTAACCACAAGCATATAGTAAGGTTGGTAGTACAAGAGCTTTGTAAACAAGCATTTTGGTTTCCCTGCCAATGTCCCAATCCTCAAACACTCTGCACTTCAGTTAGGAGAAAGCTGCACTCGCAGAGCTGAGGCGATGCTGGATTTCGGCATCAATGTTGGCCCTTGTGGAAATATAACTGCCTAGGTAGGAGAAGTGATCAACATTTTCCAACACTACACTATTGAGTTGGATTTGTGGCGCTGCAGAGGGGTTATTTTGTACTTGTTGGTGCAGCACTTTGGTTTTTTGGATGTTGAGTGATAGGCCAAGCTTTTTGTAATCTTCTGCAAAGAAATTTAGGATGGTTTGGAGGTCATCCTCTGAGCGTGCGCACACTACATTGTCATCAACATACTGAAGCTCCATGACGGAAGTTACGGTAACCTTACTCTTTGCTTTCCGCCTACTCAGATTGAAGAGCTTTCCATCTCTTCGGTATATGATTTCTACTCTGGTGGGGAGTGTCCCTTCGACAAAGTGTAGGATCATGGTAATGAAAATAATGAATAGAGTTGGGGCAATAACACAACCCTGTTTAATGGTTCACTTTGAGAGCCATTGTTATCTGTGATTGTTGCTGTCATATCATGGAGGAGCCGAATGATGTTCACAACTTTATATGGGCAGCCAATTTTCAGAAGGACAGTCCACAGGGCATTATGATTTACAGTGTCGAAAGCCTTAGTCAGGTCAATAAACGCCATATACAGGGTTGGTCTTGCTCTCTGCATTTTTCTTGAAGCAGTCGAGCGGTGAAAATCATGTCCACTGTCCCCTTAGAAGGCCGAAAACCATTTTGGGATTCAGGAAGGGTCACCTCGGATATTGTTACGAGGCGGTTTGCTAAGATCCTTGCAAGAATTTTGCTGGTCGCAGCTAATAGAGAGATGCCTTGATAGTTTCCACAATCAGTTCTGTCACCTTAATTTTGGCATCTCTAAAGTCTGCTGGGATTTCTTCTCTTTCCCAGATTTTTTCGATGAGCTTGTGAAGTTGTTGTGTAAGTTCAATTCTGCCCACTTTGAAGATTTCGGCAGGTATCCCATCAGGTCCACTGGCTTTGTTGTTTTTCATTTGGTTAATAGCTGTACACAGCTCTCCTGATTTGGAGATACTGCAAGCTCATCTCTAATTTGTTTTTGCGGGATTTGTGAGAGGACCTCAGCAGCTACGGAGGAGTTGCAGTTAAGGAGATGTTGGTAGTGTCCTTTCCAGCACAGTGCAATAGCTTTTTATCTTTTAGAAGTGTGGTACCATCTGCTGAGTGTCGGGGGCATATGCCATGACTTATTGGCCCATAGGTGGTCTTTGTGGCTTTAAAGAAACTCTGTGCATCATGAGTGTCGGCCAAGTGCTGGATCTCTTGAGCTTTTTTTATCCACCAGGTGTTCTTTAGTGCTCTGGTTCTTAGCATTGGCATAGGGTTTTTTTCTTAGTGGTACAGTTTCTATCTCTTTGCCAGATCTGAAAGGTCTTCCTTTTCTTGTCAATCATGCGTTCAATCTCACTGTCATTCTCATCAAACCAGTCCTGGTGTTTCTTGGTTTGGTATCCAATAGTTTGTTCAAAGGCTGCAATAATGGATGTTTTTAGCTTGGTCCAGTGTTCCTCGATGTTATCAGGGAATTCTGAAAGCAGATGGTCCTCAAGAGTCGTTTGGAAGCAATCCCGCTTAATGGGATCTTGAAGGGCTTGAGTGTTCATTTTGCGCCTTGGTTTCCTTCCTTGAAGCCTGTGTTGAGGTATAATCTTGATACCCATCATGGAGCGTATTAGTCGGTGATCTGTCCAGCAGTCGTCAGCGCTCGTCATAGCTCTGGTAATGAGCATATCATGGTGATCTTTAGCAAGGACAATAACATAGTCTAAGAGGTGCCAGTGGTTTGACCGATGATGCCTCCATGAAGTTTTAAATTTATTTTTCTGTCAAAAGAGTGTGTTGGTAATAACAATGTTGTGCGCTGCACATATCGTCAAAAGTAAGATTCTGTTCTGGTTGCTGTTGCTAACTCCTTCTTTCCCAATAGTCCCAGGCCACAAATTGAAATCTCGCCCAACTCTTGCATTAAAATCACCCAGGAGGATAATTTTATCTTCATTAGGCGTCTCTAATAGGACAGTATCCAGCTGAGAGTAAATTTTTTCTTTAATGTCTTCATCGGCATCCAGTGTTGGTGCATAAGTGCTTATAATAGTAGCCTGTTGGTTTTTTGTGAGCTTTATTTGAAGGGTTGAGAGTCGCTCATTAATGCCGGTAGGGACTTCTGACAGGAGCTTCACAAGGTTGTTTTTGATAGCGAAGCCTACCCCATGTATTCGATGTTCTTGTTCAGAGAGACCTTTCCAGAAGAATGTGTAGCCTCCTTTTTCTTCCTTCAGTTGTCCCTTGCCTGCTCTTCGAGTTTCTTGAAGCGCTGCAATATCGATGTTAAAACGTCGCAGCTCTCTTGCAAAGATGGCAGTTCTGCGTTCAGGACGCTTGCTGTCTGTGTTATCTGACAAAGTCTGTATATTCCATGTTCCAAAGTTCATTTGTCTTTTACGACCGCTAGGTGGTGACCCCACTGGGCAAAAGGGAGGCAGACTACGTTTAGGGCACCTTTTCTAGCCCCTCCCCCTTTTGGGGGTGAGCCGAGTGGATCCTAAAAAGGGCTGCTCGGTCCTGGATACAGCTGCTGAGCTGCTCAACTGCCTCGTTCCTTGAGTCAGAACGACTGAATCTGTATCCACCGCCCATGTGCCGGATCATGACTAGGGGCTTCCAGATTTCACGATCCTGCCTCTGTTAGCATTTGCTGATCTCCATGGGACTTTGGGGGTTTGGGTTGGGTTTTTGGAAGATGCCTGTGCATGAATTTGTTTTGTGTGTGTAGATCAGTGCACACTGACCAACGCACAGTCTTCACAGTAAGGCTATTCCGATGGCATGAAGTAGTCACGACAAACCGGTAGATTCCTATCTGCTGCAGCCTTCATCCGCCTTCACAGCCGTTGTAACATACCGCTTGTTATCATCCGCCTGTTCTGCTGTTGAGGACTTCTTGGATCATTCTTTGTCTGGCTCCTTCCCTTTGACCTTACGGAGTACGAGATTCCTGACGGCTTCGCTCACAAGGGTCATAGGAACATGCAACCCACTCACCACGACAAGGTGATGATCCAGCAAGTGGGGCCTCAAAATACAGTCCTGTTGGCAGAGCACTTCCTCTGGCTGGAGGTGAATTTCTCCCCTTTATACAGGGCGAGTCTTTTAAAAGAGGCCCCGTGGAACATGTGTACTCTGTATCCACGGGGCCTCTTTTAAAGGACTCACCCTGCACATCATTTATGGTAAGCCTGGGAGTAGGCTGAGCTTCTAAAGAAAGCCAAGCCAGGTGGCACTTCCCATTCATGTATGGGATGGAGACCCAGGCCCTTTAGCTGCCAGATTTCGTAGCCCTGGGAGTAGCTTCTGGGACACCCCCCCCCCGACTGGACAAGTCTCTCACGGCCCACCTTGTACCTTCACAGACCCCAAGCGATGCCTCTCTGGTCCAGTTCAAGGATGTCATCAGCACACTTTTGGAAAATATTATTATTATTATTATTATTATTATTATTATTAATTTATTTATACCCCGTCCATCTGGCTGGGTTTCCCCAGCCACTTTGAGTGGCTCCCAAAAGAATATTAAACAGACAATAAAACATCAAACATTAAAAATTTCCCTAAACAGGGTTGCCTTCAGAAAGGGAGGGGTCCCTTGTTTTTGCCTAAATGGAGACTTCACAAAGGCACATTCATCAAACCTTAAAAGGGAGATCCTAGTCCATGGGGTCAGGAAGAGTCGGAGACGACTAAACAACTAAACGACAACGGGCAATAAACGTCTGACCAGGCTGTGTGTTGTTGATTCAAGGACTTAACTCTCTCTTTGACATTTGCCTGCTGCAGCCCTTGCTAAGCTTTGCCCAGCCAGTTGCCCCCCAGCCAGAGGTTTCCCCATCCTCCTGCAGCAGCAGCAGCAGCACCTGAGGAGGTGCAGAGGAGGACTGTGATGGGCAAGGTCTGGGGAGAGTCCCAAGGGCCAGACCAAGGGAAGCAGGAAGCCCACCTGTCGCAGGTAAAGGAATCCCTTCCAGACCACAGAGGTTCCCACCTGCGTTGCCACAGGCCTGGCCTGAGAGGGAGCAGCTGGTCTGGTATCCAGAAGGAAGCAGGGAGGCCGCCATGTTGCCTGGATAGAGCCAAATCCTTTATGAAATCTGGATGGCAGGGAATGAGGTGCAGGCCGCAGAGGCTGAATGGTAGCTTTGTCGTCGTCGTCTTCTTCTTCTTCTTCAGCAATCACTCATAGCTGAGTAAGATTGTCTTCCATAAGCACGGTTTTAACAGTGAGTCCTTAAGTGACTGTGGAGGCCAGTTCTGGATCCACACGTCCTTCCACAGTGGGGACATTGGTTTCCGGGCGGGAGCTGCTCCCGGTGTGGATTTGCCAAGCGTGCCTTCCTCTTAGCACATTTCTCCCTTGCGTCCTGAGTTCGAGTGACTCCTTCTTTAGTCATGAGAGGAGACCCACAAGGAAGAGACAGAGGGGAAAGAGAGGGGAGAGCTGCTGAGCAGGAGCCCCTGGAAGCTTGCTTGAACAACCTGCCTGTTGTGGGGAGGCAGAGAGATGGATTAGGGGGGCATCTTTGGCTAGCCAACTTTTTATAAAAGCAGACTCCTGGTTTTTATTTCTGTTGCTTACCAATACATTTGAACTAGATGACCGTCGGTGTCCCTTTCCAACCTTACAATTCTGTGACCTGTTCCATATCCGCTGTTGGGTCCCCAGAGCACAGATTCACACAAAGCGGCAAAACGTCCTTGCAGGTTATTAACAAGGTTTTATTTGAAATGCATATGCAGAACAAAGGTACAGAGCGATAAGCTCGCAACCTGCAGACCTCGGTAAGGGTGCGCCCACTTTTTATACCCCTTAGAATGCACAGACACGTGTTCCCATGTAAAACATGTGATTTCCACTAATAGCAATAAGATGGGGCTTTGTTTCTTGTTTCTCCCTCCTCCTTTTCAGCCTCCCCCTGCCTGGGGTTGCAATCACACCCATTCAGCCTTGCTCTTATCTCCGCCCGCCTCAGCCAGACATTCCAGAGAGAGAGAGGCCCATTTTCACTGTAACATCTTAGAGAGGAGAAAAAGCCTGGCTCTTCTGGCTGCTTGTCAAAACCTCCAGGCTTGAAAGGAAGGGGTTCTGGGGATAACATATGAGAGAGGAGAAAATGCCTAAAAGAGTTTTTGGGATCATAGAGAGACCACTATTGTAAGGGCCCTTCACTATGATTCTGAGTTCTAGTGTGGAAGCTTTTCCCTCATGGCCAGCCCGCCTCGGTTGAGGGTTCGAAACCCCGCTCCGCCCGCAACTCAGTGGCCGACCAGTCGCGATCTCTGGCCTCACCTGCCTCCCAGGTGTGGTGAGGATGAAACGGGGAGGAGGAGACGCAGGCCGAGCACCTGGAGCTCCCTGGCAGACAAAGGGCGTCTGAAAGTGAAATGAACCAAGGGGACCCCTCTTGACGGCACCCCCCCCCCCGCACTGGGCAGGGCAGCGGCCCCTCCTCGGTAAGCTGTGGGTCAGCAGCATCTTTCAAGGGGAGGGAGCGCGGGCGCGCAGTGGGATCCTGAGGGTGGGCGCCGGAGAGCGAAAGGGCGAGAGCCGGGCAGGGCCCTTCCGGATCTGGCTGGCCGGGGGGGGGCTCTTGCTCGCCCCGGGTCCGCCCCCGAAGCAGCCTCCTCCGGCGGGCAAGGGGGCGGGCAGGTGCCGCGGAGGCTTGTGGGCCTTGTAGTCCGGGGCTGCCGGCGGCGCGCAGCTGGGCCGGAGAAGCTCCCCGGCCGGCGGCGGCGGGACGGGCGGCTGGCTCTTCCCTGGGCGGCGGCGGCGGCGGGGATCCCGGGCGCCGAGTCCGTCGGGGCTGCGCGCGTCCGCTCGGGGCGTCGGGGCTGCGGGGCTCTCTCTCTCTGGCGCGCGTCCCCGCCCCTTCCTGCGCGCGCCGCGCCGCTTTCGCTTTCGCTTCCCGGGATGGCGGCGGCGGCGGCGGTGGAGGTGCGCGGGGTCCCCGGCGACGTGGCGGACGAGCTGCTGGTGCTCTACTTCGAGAACCGGCGGCGCTCGGGCGGGGGCGCCGTGCAGAGCTGCCGTCGGAGGGGCGCCCGCGCCACGCTCACCTTCCAGAGGGAAGAGGGTGAGTCGCCCGCCGGGCAGCCCAGGGGCGAGACGAGCTCTGCCTTTCAGGGGGCAAGCAGAGCAGAGGGCACCAAAGGGAAAGAAAAGGTCTGGGGTCTTTGGCAGCGTCCCTCCCGCTTTACAGGTGAAAGCAGGAGCCCCCTGGCACATGGGGGGGGGAGAGTGCGCCCCCGTGGGGGGCCTGGCAGAGTGGGGCGGGGCTGCCTGCTTTGCCCAAGTGCTCCCCGGAAATGGAAAGGGGTTGCAGGAATTTATGTATAGGTTGGGGGGGGGTTGCCCCTCCAGCAGATCTCATGCACATGCAGCCCACTATGCTTTTGTGACTTGTCCCCACATCACAGTTTCTTCCTATCTGTTCAAAGGGCCTCTGCTGCACAATACAAATCGATAAATGTATCTATGTACTGGCTCACTGGGAAAACTTCAGAAATCCCTATAGACATGTGAGCTCAGCTCCTCAGCAGCCCCTCTGCCTGAGGGATAATCCCTGGCATCCTGATACCTGAGGGCCAGACAGGTAGCCATTCCAGAAATAACAAACCCAGATGAAGACAAAAAGGTGGGATTAACTTGGCTGGGAAACAGGGAAATGTAAACATCTCTTTTGTTTCACTTGATGGGTGTTTGGTGGAGGGCAAGGGGAACCATGGGGCAGGGTCCAGGATGCTCAGATTACTGCCACCAGACCTCCCCTTTCATCATGTATTAGTGATGTATGAGTGATGTAGTTTGGGGGGGGTGTAACATGGGGATTAGCAGCTAATAAAAGTTGGGGTTTTCTTTTGTTTGGGGCTTCCATCTTGTTCCACCTGGTGGCAGGTGGGAGTCCCATCGCGACAGTCTTCAATCAAGACCAAGCCGACTGGCTGCTGTTTTGCTCTGGGATTCCTGGCTGGTGTCCTTGTTTTTTGTCCAAGGGAGCCCTCAGATTTCTCCGTTAACAAAGGGAACCCCGGGGGTGCGGCAGCTTGGCTGGCTGGCAGGAGACTCCTGCCATCCTTTGCGGTTCCTCTCCTTGGAGACTGTTGCTCCCGTTTTGTAGACAGCGCTTGTCTCCCGCAGCCACGCCAGAAAAATTATTTTGGTCTGCAAACATGGAAGAAAATTTGTATTGCACAAAAGAGGTGGGGGGAGCAATTGTTGTCAGGCTTACTGTGGGAGAAAGGCGACTCACATCATCATCATCATCAATTTATTATTTATACCCCACCCATCTGGCTGGGCTTCCCCAGCCACTCTGGCTGGCTCCCAACAGAACACTAAAAACAAAATTAAAATTAAAACATTAAAAGCTTCCCTAAAGAGGGCTGCCTTCAGATGTCTTCTAAAATCAGTATATCTGAAGGAGTGTCTCCACCCCAGTCATTCAGTCCGGACACCAGGATCCATCTCCCGAGGGCCTTCTGGCGGTTCCCTCGCTGTGAGAAGCGAAGTTACAGGGAACCAGGCAGAGGGTCTTCTCGGTGGTGGCACCCGCCCTGTGGAACGCCCTCCCACCAGATGTCAAAGTGAACAACTACCAGACTTTTAGATGACATCTGAAAGCCGCCCTGTTTAGGGAAGCTTTTAATGTTTAATGTATTACGGTATTTTAATATTTTGTTGTAAGCCGGCCAGAGTGGTTGGGGAAGCCCAGCCAGATGGGCGGGGTGTAAATAAATTATTATTATTATTATTATTCCTTGACATCTGATGGGAGGGCATTCCACAGGGCAGGCGCCACCACCGAGAAGGCCCTCTGCCTGGTTCTCTGTAACTTCACTTCTCGCAGGGAGGGAACCGCCAGAAGGCCCTCAGAGGAGGACCTCCAGAAGGGGAGCTAGAAGCGGGCCTTTACACAGCAGAAGAGCCCTGCAGCTGGATCGGGCCCATCTAGTCCAGCCTGCTGGTCCCTCAGTGGCCCTGCGGATGTCTCCATGGGAAGCAGGGGTGCCTGGCCCTTGGCATGTGATCTGGGAGTTCAGATAATCCAGGGGTGCTTTGCTGCGCTGGTGTTGCTGTAGCCCAGAGTGAGCGGGCAACCTGTGGTGCCCTCCAGGTGCCGATGCAACTCCCACCCACCCTGACCATTGGCTGTGCTGCCTAGAGTGAAGGGGGTCCTGCGGCACCTGGGGGCAGCAGGTTCGCCCTGCCTGCTGCTGCCGCTCCAGCCTCTGGGCCCCCCAGGAATGGAGACCCTGGGCTGCTGGCTTGGCGCTTTCTCTTCTGCAAGGTGACCTTCTGGCCTCCTGCTCTCTCCATCCAGATGCCCAGCGGGTCCTCTCCAGAACGGACCACCAGCTGCAGGACGCCCGCCTGACGGTGCACCCGGCTGCCCCTCGGGATTATGGGAAGGTGGTCCTGCAAGGCCTGAACCCCCAGACCAGCCGGGACCTGGTGGAGCTTTACGTGGAGAGGATGTTGAACTGCGAGAGTGGCGTCTGCTCCGTCTTCCGCAGCCCCAGAGGGGATCAGGCCCTGGTGCAGCTGCCCAGTCCGCTCAGCAACGCAAGTACGTGTGCGTCTCTTGCTTCCCTCCTGTCTTCCTCGGGGGGGGGGGCTCTTCTTCCTTCCTCTGGGCTTCTTCCTCTTCACTCGGTCTCCTCTCCCTCTCGTCCTGGCAGAGTACCTGGCCTTGGTGGAGCATGTGGAGAGTCGGCCTCTGGACGGGGCCCGCCTGGCGCTGGACTGGGTGGAGCAGACGGACGGTGTGCTGGTGCAGTGGGGGGAGGGCCCCCGCCCCAGCCCCCTCAGCCAGGACCTGCTGGAGCTGTACTTCGAGAGCAAGCGCAGCGGTGGGGGGCCAGTGCGGGCCATCAGACTGCTTGCGGGGGCCACGGTGGCTGTCGTCTCCTTCCAGAGCCCGGAAGGTAAGGTTCTCTCTGCCTGGAACTCTCCTCAGACTCACTTCCTCCAGGAAGGCCAGGGGGTGTTGCTGGCATCCTCTGTCAACCTGAGGGGGGCTGTGTTAAAAATTCAGGCTGCCAGACCTGATGGGATTCAGTTATTTATTTATTTTATTTGTACCCCTCCCATCTGGCTGGGTTTCCCCAGCCACTCTGGCTGGCTTCCAACAAAATTTTAAAATGCAGTAATGCATCAAACATTAAAAGATTCCCTGAACAGGGCTGCCTTCAGATGTCTTCTGAATGTCAGGTAGTTTATCTCTTTGACATTTGGTGGGAGGGCGTTCCACAGGACGGGTGCCACCACCTAGAAGGCCCTCTGCCTGGTTCCCTGTAACTTGGCTTCTCGCAGTGAGGGAGCTGGATGACCCTCGGACCCCTTCCACCCCTACCGTTCTGTGATTTGGAGTTTACCCGCAGTCGCGGTGATGGCACTTCACCCTGTCTCCTCTCCCTCTTCCCTTGCAGTGGTGGAGAATGTGCTGCAGAAGACCCACCGCCTCCAGGACCACAGCTTGGCTGTCTCCCCCCACTACGACTTCCTGGAGCCCCCAGAGCAAGAAGGGGCTGAGGTGGACGGAGCCCCTCCGGGGGACACAGGGACCCCCTTCGCCCTCCTGCCCCTCCCGGAAGCCTTCCCCCGGCAGCTGCTGCAGGTGGAGCTGGTCCTCCGGGAGCTGAACGCCCCTGCCCCGGAATGCGTGGTCGCCCTGGACGAAGCCGGCCTGCGCGTCTCGGGGGGCGACCCGCTGCGCCAAAAGTGGCTGCTGGAGCATGTGGAGGGGGTCTTGCAGAACGTGACCCCCGAGCGCCTGCCCTTCTCCGCCTGGGTCCTGGACTTCCTTCGGCAGGAGGATGTGCGGCGTCGCCTGGCGGAGCGGCTGGCCGAGCGGGGGCTGGGCGCCTGCTTCCTCCCCGCTGCGGACGAGGTGCTGGTGGCGGCCCTGAGGCCCGAGACGGCCCGCCTGGCCACCGAGCTGCTGGGCGCCTCCCTGGGCCGCTTTGCCCTGCCCTTGTCAGAGAGGCACCTGCCGGCCCTGGCCTCCCCCCGCTGGGCCCAGCTGCAGGAGACGCTCCCCTGCTGCCTGGTGCGCCTGGAGGAGGGCGGGGAGCGGCTGGAGGGCCTGACCCTGGCCGGGATGGAGGCCGAGAACCGGGCGCGGCTGGCGGCCTGCCTGCAGGAGAGCATGCCGGATGAGGCCCTGGTGGCCATGGAGCCGGGCGCCCTGCGCTACCTGCAGAGGTACTACCAGGAGGTGCTGGCTGGCATGGGCAGCGTCACCCTCCTGCCCCTGGAAGGAGACGACGTCACAGGCTTGCGGGTAAGAGAGGGGCTGCTGCTGCTGCTGCTTGGGCCCGCGAGCATCCTGCTTCTCAGTTTGTCTTGTATTATTTTATGTACTGTGGCTTGCCGTTGTTTTATTGATTACACTGGTCAACAACAAATTTGTTGTCTGCGTTTTTTCAGTTGATTTAGGACGAATCTGATGCGCTGAATCCAAAAATCACATTGGTTTTGCTCAATCAGGTCAAGTTTTTGAGCTATGGCCACATGTCGTTTTTTTACGTTTTTGTTCACATGTACGCTTGTGTGGAGCATTTTAGAAGAAGTTGGTGGGGATAAAATGCCATGTCGAATAATTGTTTTGATTGGAAATGATTATTTTAATGACAAGAAGTATTCAGGTCCGATAGTTCTGGGTGATTATGTCAAAAAGGGATCAGTTTAAAGTCATAAAACCTCGAAATCTTCCATAAATTGGTGCGGTAAAGCATAAAGTTGGGGGATCAAAACTAAGTTAATGGGGCAGCCGCCCCACGAAGTGTATAGGAAACTCCACCCGCACATGCGCCAGCTTATGACTAATTTGAAGGGGAAAAGCCTCCTCTCTGACAGTGCTCGCATCAGCTTCTTCCGCAACAGGCATCAAGAGTACCTCCGTTTTTTCTCGGAAGAGAAGGACTTGGCGTACTGTGCAGATATTGCGCAGCTTCTGCTCAAGCTTGGAGTGCCACAGTACGAACCCAAAGATTGGAGACTGTTCATTGACAGCAGCAAGCAATCACTGAAATGTGTTCTGCTACACAACGGCAACCAGTTTGCCTCTATACCCCTGGCTCACTCGACTACACTGAAGGAGAACTATGAAGCGGTGAAGTATGTGCTGGAGAAAATTGGTTATGATCAGCATAAGTGGTTTATTTGTGTTGACCTGAAGATGGTGAACTTTTTGTTGGGACAACAGTCTGGCTTCACCAAGTACCCATGTTTTCTGTGCACGTGGGATAGTAGGGACCGTGCTCAGCATTACACGAAGAAGGACTGGCCTGTGCGGGAGGAATTGGTGCCTTGCAGAAAAAGGAACGTCATCAACGACCCTCTGGTGGACAGAGACAGAATACTCTTCCCACCGCTGCACATCAAGCTCGGCTTAATCAAGCAGTTCACCAAGGCTCTGGACAAGGATGGTGACTGCTTCACTTACTTGTGCCAGGCTTTTCCAGGATTGACCATGGAGAAGTTGAAAGCTGGCATCTTTGACGGTCCTCGGATCCGTCAGCTCATCAGAGATCCAGAATGCGGAAACTCAATAAACGAAGTGGAACTGGAAGCGTGGAAGGCATTTGTTCTAGTAGTGAAGAACTTTCTTGGCAACAATACGGCCAGAAACTACGCAGAACTTGTCAACAACATGCTGACTGCTTTCAGAAACCTGGGCTGCAACATGAGCGTCAAGATGCACTACCTATTTTCACATATGGACCGGTTTCCCGAGAACCTGGGTTCAATGAGTGACGAGCAGGGGAAGAGATTCCATCAGGACATGAAAGAGATGGAGACCAGGTATCAGGGTCGCTGGGACGCAGTCATGATGGCTGACTACTGTTGGACTCTGAAGAGAGACCTCCCTGCCGCTGAGCATTCCAGGAGTTCCAAGAAACGGAAGTTCAAGCCCTGAAGTTTGAAAAATGGTGAAGCAACATGCAATTTACGTGTACTTACCTTTATCAATGCCCACCATTCAGTTTACAGTAAACCTGACCTGATGGCGAGAAACGGATGCCATTTCCTGATTCAGCAGTGCAAAAATACCCTAAATCAGTTGTAGAAATCTAGACAACATTCAAAAAGTAAAAAATTGTTGCCCAGTGTTATCGTTCAGAAATTAGTTATTGTAACTGTTGAGTGGATTTCTGTTTAACTTTTATATGTTATTACCGTATTTTTTGCTCTATAAGGCGCACTTTTCTCCTCCTAAAAAGTAAAGGGAAATGTGTGTGCTTCTTATGGAACGAATGCAGGCGGGAGGCTCTGCTCAGCGCTCCCTTTCACGAGCCGCATGGAGCGTGTGCGCAGCTCTTGCTGCCCTTCTCCCTCCTCGGGGAAAAGCCTGCAAGCGCCGCACACACGCTCCACGCCGCTTGTTAAAGGGAGCCCTGAGCAGAGCCTGGGATGCAGACAGGCTCTGCTCAGCGTTCCCTTTAAAGAATTTTTTTTTTCTTGCATTCCCCCTCTAAAAACTAGGTGCACCTTATGGTCAAGTGCATCTTATGGAGTGAAAAATACAGTATATGTTTTATATGTTATTATTATTATTATTATTATTATTATTATTTAATATTATTGTAATGATTGTTGAATGTTACTTTTTGATGTAGCTTGCCTATTTTAAAGTTTCACTATCACATTTTTGTATTGCATTAGATTGTTATAAGATGTACATTTTTGTTTCTTCAGCTTGTAAACCGCCTTGAGTATTGTAAGACAGAAAGACGGTATACAAATTGAAAAATGATGATGATGATGTCCCCAGCAAGGTGGGCCCCCGGAGCCAAAGAACTGCAGAGTGGGGAGGGACCCCCAAGAGGGAAATGCAGCAGCCAGGTCATGCTGCCTCCATGCCCCCCCTTTTTCAATTCCCACCCCCTCCCATGTCGTCTGGCACTCAGAAGCCCTTTCCAATTATTTTGAATTACTGTGCCTCCTGAATTGTATTAATGTTTTTGCTGAATTTTTTTGCTCACTTTTGAGACTCCAGTACCATTGCATCCTTATCTGTGTGATTTCAAACGCACCTGGTTGAGTTCCTGCAAGTAAAATACGAGCAAGACAGAGAGCTTAGAAGCTCTTTTCGCGCTGGAAAAACCTGGTGCAGAAACAGCTTCTAAGCTCTCTCTGCCTTGCTTGGGGAGGGGGCCAGGCTGTCTGGGGCGCACCAATTCTGAGCTGCCCTCACAAGATCTGGCAGGGCTTCTGAGCTCCCGCAAGAACTTGTGCAAGCATCCCTAGTTTTCCAGACCAATGTGTTGAGCGGCCAGCAAGACAGAGAGCTTTAAAGCTATTTTTTGCAACTCATGCATGGCTTTTGTTTTTCCCCAAGGATGCAATTTGAGTACAGTTGTATCTTGGTTCTCGAATGCCCAAAACTCGGAAGTAAGTGTTCCGGTTTTTGAACGTTTTTCAGAAGCCACACATCTGACGCAGCTTCCGCTTCAGTGTAGGAACTCCTGCAGCCAATCGGAAGTTGCGCCTTGATTTTCGAACGGCTTCGGGAGTCAAACGGACTTCCAGAATGGATTAAGTTTGAGAAACAAGGTTCCACTGTGTGTGTTTTTTCATATGTGTGCCCCTCCCGGAACGTGGCCCCTGTGCAAGATGTGACTGAACCGCCTGGCGATTGCCACGCTTCTTGTTCTGTGACGCTGTTGTGATTCTTCAAGCTGCTTTGAGCTGGATCTTTGTGGAATGCAAACGTCTCAGTTGCCTCTGCTCTCCTCCTGCTGTGCAGCTGAGTGGGGAGGCCAGAGCCTGCCAGGCGGCAGCTGAGCTCCTGCAGAGTCTGCTCAGCGCCATCCACACCCAGACCGTGACGCTGGAGCTGCCGGGCATCAGCCGCTTCCTGCTGGAGAAACGGGGTCAGGAGACGCTGCAGGAACTGGAGAGGCGCTTTCGTTGCACCATCGGCCTGGAGAGGGTCCGCTGGAGCCCCCCAGAGACGCAGGTGGGTTCAGGTGCACTTTTTCCGGGGGGGCAGGATGCCCTGGAAAAGGGGAGCTCAGGAGGAAAGCGGGAAGGAGACACCCCCCGTGAATGTGAAGGCCAAGCGGCTTAGTGGTGGGGCCTTTTCTGCAGTGGCTCCCCTTTGATGGGACTCCCTGGGGAGGCTCACCTGCTGCCTCCACTACATATCTTTGGTTTTTAAACCGTCTGTGGCCACCTTCTAAATGCACCTTGGGGGGCAGAATTTTTTTTTGGTATTATTACATTCTGCACTTTATGTTCTTATGTCTTAAACCGCCTTGTGAATTTTGGATGTAAGGTCGTGTATAAATTTAACAAACAACAACAATAATTTTCCCTGGGGGCGAAACCATATTCCAGCTGAAGGTGGGTTTCCAGTACCTCTCCCTTTTTCCTTTATACTTTCATGGTTTACTTCATTTTCATGGCTGGGGTATAAATAATAAAATTATTATTATAATATGCTATGTGCCTTTTATTTTCTGGTACGGTGCATAGAATCATAGACTTGTACGGTTGGAAGGGGCCCTGTGCATCATGTACTCCAGTACGTTTCCGAGCACAATTCAAAGTGTTGGTGCTGACCTTGAAAGCCCTAAACGGCTTCGGTCCTGTATACCTGAAGGAGCGTCTCCACCCCCATCGTCCAGCCCGCACACCTGGGTCCATCTCCAAGGGCCTTCTGGCAGTTCCCTCGCTGCAAGAAGCCAAGTTACAGGGAACCAGGCAGAGGGCCTTTTCGGTGGTGGCGCCTGCCCTGTGGAAAGTCCTCCCACCAGATATCAAAGAGAAAAACAACTACCAGACTTTTAGAAGACATCTGAAGGCAGCCCTACTTAGGAAAGTTTTTAATGTTTAATAGGTTATATGTATTTTAGTGTTTTGTTGGAAGCCGCCCAGAGTGGCTGGGGAGACCCAGCCAGATGGGTGGGGTATAAATAAATTATTATTATTATTATTATTATTATTATTATTATTATTATTATCATCATCATCCAGCCCCCGGCAATGCAAGAATCTCAACATGTGCCCCCCCCCTCTGAAACCAGACCAGACTCTGCTTGGCTCTTCAAATGGTTCTGACTTTCCTTCCCCCAATTTCTCCCCAGCACGAACTGGAGACGTCTCAGGAGCCGCTGGCGGTGAGCTGCCCACGAGATGCCCCCTGTGGGCAGGAGCGGCTGGGAGCCCCAGTGGGCGCAGCTGGTGAGCCGAGTGACGCCAACCTGGGTAAGATCCTGCACCCTTCTCCTGCCTGCCTGCTCTTCCGGGGACGGAGAGGAGAGAGGCGCTGTGGGGCTGGCGCGATGGAGGGGGGTTGAGCTTCCTGCCCTTTCTTGCCCTCTGGAGATCCCCCCCCCCCGTAAGACTTGATTTAAATCACTTTTTTACAGAAAGACTCATTCTTGCTGGTATAATCTTAATATTTACAACCAGATGAAGGTTTCATTTTTGGAATAATAAATTTTTAGAGTAGTTTTTACAGTTATATCAAAAATTTCTGATTTGGTTATACTATTAGAAATACAAAGACAGATAATTATGAAATTATTGTGAGGTTTAATAAGTTAACTGTTTATATTTGGACAATTTTTCTTCTGGACTTTATTGGAAAGAGAAAAAGTATCATTTCCTTCATAACAATTTAAACAATTTATTTAACTAAAGCAATAATGTTGTAGCATATGTATCCATGTTTGTTAACTGATGTGGTTAAATGATTTTTCTAACAGAAGACTTAGACTGAGTTTTAGCACACATGAAAAACTTAAAACAAACCCTTATTTCCTGATGAATAGCCTTTGGATTATAATGTAACTTAAATAGAAAACTATCTTTAGAAAGATTTTTCCTTCGAAATCATTTTGTTTTAAAAATCCAATTTAAATTTTAAAAATGCGATTTAAAATGTAAAAAATCTGATTTTTATTCTTATTCTTATTTTAAATCATTGATTTTTATCCACCCTGCCAGAGACCCAGAGGAATAAATCATAAAGTCACTATTATTATTCAGATTCCTGCATTGCAGGGAGTTGGACTAGCCCTGAAGACCCCTTCCAACTCGTATTTACAGGACCGCCTCTCCTGGTCTGCCCCGCAGAGGACCTTAAGGTCCATGAATAACCATAGTTTAGAGGTTCCAGGCCCTAATGAAGTCAGACTATCCTCCCCCAGGGCCAGGGCCTTCTCAGTGATGGCTCCGACCTGGTGGAATGCTGTGTCCCAGGAGACCCGGGCCCTGCAGGACTTGATCTCCTTCTGCAGGGCCTGTAAGACAGAGCTATTCCGCCTGGCCTTTAATTTGAATTCAGCCTGATCTTTATTTCCGTTCCCTTCCCTCACCTGCTCTGGGATCCCACAGCTAATTCTCCCCTGGCCTCCTCACTGGCCCAAGTAGGACCAATTCAGCCAGCTAGCGCTGGGGATTATCTAATTGATTTTTGAATTTTATTGTTATTCATGTTTTTATACTGTATTTTATGCTGCTTTTACAATGAAGTTTTTTAAATTTGTTGTTAGCTGCCCTGAGCCCGGTTTTTGAACCGGGAAGGGCGGGGTATAAATAAAAAATTATTATTATAATTACGATTCTAAGATGGGGGGGGTCTGTGCCTCCTCCCTCGAAGGCCCCTGTTCAGAGAGGCCGGCTTGGGGAGCCCCTCTACCTGGGGGGGAGCGTGGGTCGGCTTGTGGGGCTACAAGGGGAGTGAGCCCCCTCCCTGCCCACATTCTGCCCTCTGACGACCTCCTCTCCCTCCGCAGAAGAGATCAAGGGTCTGCTGGCTGCCCTCCAGCCTCCCCGGGGGGCTTCCCCAGCTGCCGGACGGGGGTCCTGGTCCTTGGAGAATGTGGAGGTGGAGGAGGAAGAGCAGGAGGACCTGTACACGGCCCCCGAGCAGCCCTCGCAGGGGGCAGAGACGGCCCTTGCAGCTGCCAGGGCGGAGGAGGAGGAGGGGGCGCTGGAGGAAGGACCCCTGGCCCTGCGGAGCAGCGCGGCCGAGGAGGAAGAGGAGGCTCAGCTGCTGCTGGCCATCCAGCAGTCGATGGACAGCGCCCGGCGCGAGGAGGAGGAGCTGCGCCGGGCTGTGGAGCTCTCCCTCACCAGCTGGGCGCAGGAGCAGGCACCCAGTGCCGATGCCACCCTCCTCTCTGCCCTCCACATCTCCCTGGAGGACGCCAGGCAGGCGGCCGACTCGGCTCAGGTGGCCGTCTTCCTGGGGGCAGAGGAGGACGCAGCCCCCCTGGCGCGGGAGCTGCAGGCCGCCCTGCGGGCCCAGCTGCGGGAGGAGAGGGTGCCCCACGCTGCCCTGCGCTCCCTGGCGCCGCCCTGCCTGGCCTACCTGGCCCACCTGGAGCGCAAGCACGCCGTGCGCATCTCGCTGGACGGGGAGGTGGCCGTGGTGCGAGGCTTCGCCGACTACCCCCTGGCCGCCACGCGGGACCTGGCGCTGCTGCTCACCCGGCTGCTGCGCACGGAGGCTGTGGGGGACCCTGGCGACGCTTGCTGGGTGCACTGGGACCCCCAGGGAGCCTCCGCCCCCTACTCTGCGCAGGCCAGCGCCCTTCTGGAGCAGGCGTGGGGTCGGGGGCTCAAGCGCCTGGACGTCTTCTTTGACGGCCGCCCCTTCGCCATCGACTTCGAGCGCATGGAAGAGTACGATCTGGGCAGTGCCCGCACTGTGCCCATTGGCCGCCTCCCAGGTAGGCTCTGCCACCCAATTCAGGTGTGGTCTTCCTCTCCAGGGCTGAATGGGCTGCCTCTTGGCCCAAGAGCGGCCGTGGTGTGGGGGGAGGGCCCCTCCGAGCCCACGCTCTCCTCCTGACGGGCAGTGCCCCCTCTGCAGGTTCTTCTGCCCCTGTGGGGCTGGACGACGGGGAGGCGAGGCTGGTGCAGCTTGTGGAGGGAACAGAGGAGTTCCGGGAGACGGTGCGCCATTTCTACGACACCCTGGAGGACATGCACAACAAGATCCGCATCGTCAAGGTATTGGGGGGGGCACTGGTCTGGGACAGCCGGGGGCATGATGCTGCGGAGCAAGGGGAGCCAGCGTGGCGCCCGTGGGCACTCATGTGCCCCTGCTGGAATTAGACTAGCAAGAAGCTTGACCCGACAAATGGCCGTCCAACCTCTGCTTTGAAACCTCCAAGGAAGGAGAGTCCAGCATTTCTTTTGGGAGTCTGTTCCTCTGCTGAACAGCTCTTGCTGTGAGAAAGTTTTTCTGTATGTTTAGTGGGAATCTCTTGTCAATTTAAGCCATGGGTTCGAGTCCTACCATCCAGAGCAGGCAAAGATAATCATGTTCCCTCTTCCCTGTGACAGCCCCTGAGACATTTGAAGATGGCTCTCCCATCTCCTCAAAGTCTCTTCTTTTCCAGGCTAAACATCCCCAGCTCCTTCAACCGTTCCTCATCAGGCCTAGTTTCCAGATCCTTGATCATCTTGGTTGCCCTCCACCGCACACATTCCAGCCTGTCAACATCCTCCTTAAAATTTGGTACCCAGATTCCACTAGGGGGACACTGTAACAGTCATAAAGTTCTTAAATACTTTACTTCTTCTTTGAGTCCCCCCAATTCACCAGAAAGATAACAGTCTATCTTAAACAGTTACTTTAAGACCAGGAGATGCCTATCAGCAATATTGTATCCAAATTGTATTTCAAGTGCAGGACTAGCTGTCAAAATATGTTCAAAGACAGTACCTTTTCTCCAGCTTTTTATTGTCGCTGGGAACCCGTTCCCAGGGGATTGAGCGGTGGTTTTTATCTTCTCTTTCTCACTTCTTCTTAATGAAGTGACATTCAAAGCTTCCCCCCCTCTTCCCTCAAGTTGAGGGGGGAAAGTCCTGGTTAGATGATTGGATTGAAGTCCTTTTATGCGTCTTTTAAAGCTTCCGCTTTCAAGTTCAATGCTTTGTTTTATCTACAAAAGCAGGAGGCAGACTTCCTTTTTATACCTCTCCGCTTCGGCCAAATTCTTTTCAAATTTGTACAGTTCCTTAATTGCGTTAAAAATCCTACTCACGGATCGTTGTTTTCAAAGCCAAATTTTCAAGGAAGAAAGGCAGCGCTCTCCGGTAACAGCTGTGCGGCTTCACTCCACAGAAGAAGCAGACGACTCACAGCACAGCGCTGCTTCCCCCGTTCCGTTCCGGAGCCCGTTGCCGGGTTCCTTCACGCATTGGGGGGGCGCAAAACGTGCCCGCTGAGTCCCAAGGTCACAGGCTTCACCCGCCTGTGATTTCAGGGGTCCCCCGCTACGCCGAAGCGGGATCTGACCCTGTTTCCGTGGAGCGGTTCCCTCCAGATTAGAGGGAATCCGCCATTAACCGATGGCGCCACCTCCGGAAGTCCTGACTTTATGACTGTTACAGTGTCCCCCTAGTGGAATTTGGAACTTGTTACTACTAGTTACAATTGCAGCTGGCCTGAGGATTTTCCCACATTGTCTTTTTGGAACTTTCCACTTCAAAACAATTCTGAATTCAACTGTGTGACTGACCTTGAGTTTTATCTAGAGGGGGATGGCAGATGGAAAAGAGAAATTAGAGTCGCTACAAGCAACAAGGTCGGGCAAAGTTTTGCGAACAGACGGTGGATTACAAAGAAGAGCTTCGACCTCTGGCCCCTCTGGGGTTCTAACAGCAGCCCCATCGGCACAACCCAAAACTAAAGGTATGGCAAGTGAAGATGCCTTTGCTCAGGTTTTGGCTAAAATTAATGAATCTTTGGACAGAATAAGCAGACAAGTAGCAGAGGCATCAGACAAGATTGATCAAAATACAACAAGTATTAATCAAAATACAACAAGTATTAATCAAAATACAGTAAATTTAAATAATTTGGGCCAGAAAGTAAATACTAATACAGAGACTATTCAGAAACTATTAGAGGAATCGGCCTCAACACGTCAGATTGCCGAAGAGGCTAAAGAAATTGCTACAGCGTCTGTTGCAGAGGTTCAAGAGAAGATACCACCGTTACATAAACAACTTGAAGACCATAAGTTAACCCTGTCTATGATTGAGTTGAAAGAGAAACAAGTGAATTTAAGGGTCAGAGCAGTACCTGAAGTGGAGAAAGACAATTTAACTGATTTTTTTACGCAGGAATTCTTAGACTTTTGGAATCCAGAATTGGTAAAAGACAGTTTCAAAATAGTGAATGCTTTTAGACTTGGAAAAGGAGGAGGAAAGAAGGTGAGAGACTGTTTGGTTACTCTCCGAACAAAAGAAGAGAGGGACAAGATCTTGGGTTTGCATTTCCAGAAGACACTGGAAATACATCAGACAAGAGTGGAGATATTTAAGGACATTCCGAAACACCTTCTGGATCTCAGATCTAACTATAAAGACTTGGTCACTTTGTTGAAAAGTAATAGAATTAACTTCAGGTGGGAATTTCCTCAAGGCCTATCTTTTAGTTACAAAGGAAAGAAGAGGAAAATAAGATCGGAAGACGACAAAGACAAATTCTGGAGAGACCACGGAGAAGACCTACAAAAGAAAGTCACAGGAGAGCTAAGAACAATTGCAAGAGAAACTTTAGACATACCAGGACTATCTCTGGAACTAAAAGACCGCCTGAAAAACGTGATACCACCGACGGAACAGGAACAGGCATTAGGTGCCGTTGGAGGAGAACTAAAATAAACACAGCATGGCCCTGCAACTACTAACCTGGAACTGTCATGGTCTGAATTCCCCTCAGAAAAGGAAATCAGTGTTTCACTTATTAAAAAAGGAACAATTGGATTTGATCTGTCTACAAGAAACACACATAACAAGATTACACAGGAAATTGTTGATAAATAAAAGACTTGGTCAGGAGTTTATTTCATCGGACAAAGTTAAAAAAAGAGGGGTTGTGATTTATGCAAAGGACAGACTATCACCGAAATTTATTTTTAAAGATGACCAAGGAAGATTTGTGGCAATTGAAATTCAAACACAAGGAGAAAAATTTTTGATAGTAGGAATCTACGCACCAAATGATGGGAAATCTGAATTTTTTAAGAAGTTGCATGAGACCCTGATGGACTATTTGGACTACAACATGATTTTGATGGGAGACATGAATGGAGTGGTATCTACATATATGGACAAGGCACAAAGACAGGTAGTCACTAAGGATGGTAGACTACCGAAAACCTTTTTTGACATGACAGACAACTTGGACTTAGTTGATATCTGGAGAATAAGAAACCCCATGGCTAAAGAGGGAACCTTCTTCTCTGAAGCCAAAATTACATGGACAAGAATTGACCAAATTTGGATAACTAGAGGAAAGGCACCAAAGACAAGAAAGGTGGAAATCTGCCCGAAAACTTGCTCCGACCACAACGCTGTTAAGATGGAAATGAGATTAACACCAACTGGCTCCTTTAGATGGAAGATGAATGACACCTTATTTAGAGATGAAGAAGTGCTTAAGAAGGCCCAAAAAACCTTGAGAGATTATTTTGAGATAAATTTGAGTACCAATGTGGAGAAAAGAGTAATCTGGGACGCAAGTAAAGCGGTTATGAGAGGGTTCCTAATACAACAGAACGCAGTAAAGAAGAGAATTCAAAATGAGAAGAAGGATAAGATATTGGACAAAATAAAGGAAGTTGAAAAAAGACTGAGAGTAAACCCAAAATCTCAAGAGATTTTGAGAGAGTTAAAGTTATATCAAGTACAATACATGAAAATGATGAATCAGGAAATAGAATGGAAAATTAAACAAATGAGACAAAAGACATTTGAGTCGGCTAACAAATGTGGTAAATTGTTGGCATGGCAAATGAAAAAGAGACAAAAATTAAACACAGTTACGAACTTAGAAGTGGAAGGAAGAAATATACAGAACCCAGCAGAGATTAGAAATTGTTTCCAGAGGTACTTTAAACAACTATATACGCAAGGGCCACTGAAAGAAACAGATCTAGATCAATTTTTGAAAACAAATGGATTACAAAAAATATCTCAAGAAAACAATCTAATGTTGAACTATAAAATAACTGTACAAGAGGTAGAAGGTGCCATTCAAAACATGCAATTGGGTAAGTCTCCAGGACCGGATGGACTGACTTCTAGATATTACAGATCTTTGAAAGAATGGTTAATACAACCTTTGAAAGAGGTCTGTAATGAAATAATGGAGGGGAAAAGAGCACCAGAGTCGTGGAAAGAAGCTTATATTACACTTGTATCGAAAACAGAGACTGAAAAGACACAGCTTAAGAACTACCGCCCTATATCATTACTTAATGTGGATTACAAAATCTTTGCTGACATTTTGGCCAAGAGATTTAAAAAAGTGTTGATGGAAGAGATTCATAAAGACCAAGCGGGCTTTCTCCCAGGAAGACATCTGTCTGACAATTTGAGGAATATAATTGATATTCTGGAAAAACTAGAAGTGAACATAAACACTAAAGCAGTTTTGATATTTGTGAATGCGGAGAAAGCCTTTGACAACATTTCTTGGAACTTTATGAAGAAGAATCTACAGGGTATGGGGGTAGGCCAAGGCTGTGAGAATGGTATAAGTGCAATTTATTCAGAACAAAAGGCTAAATTAATTGTAAATAATGTTGTGACGGAAGAACTTAAAATTGAAAAAGGGACACGACAAGGTTGCCCAATTTCCCCACTCCTTTTTATTTCGGTCCTGGAGGTTTTGTTGAACATGATTAGAAGGGACCAGTTGGTTAAAGGTATACAGGTCGGAACTAAACAGTACAAACTGAGAGCATTTGCAGATGATTTAGTATTGACGTTACAGGAGCCAGAATCTAGTACTAAAAGAGTTTTAGAATTGATTCAAGAATTTGGTCAAGTTGCAGGATTTAAATTGAACAAGTTAAAAACTAAGGTTTTAGAGAAAAACTTAACACCGATTGAGAGAGAGAGGTTTCAGAATGAGACAGGCCTAACAGTGGTTAAGAAAGTTAAATACCTGGGGATTAACATGACAGCAAAAAATGGGAATTTATTTAAAGATAATTATGAAAAATGTTGGGCGGAAGTGAAAAAAGATTTAGAAATTTGGTCAAATTTGAGGCTTTCACTGCTGGGCCGTATTGCTGCGATAAAAATGAATGTATTGCCTAGAATGTTGTTTTTGTTTCAAACTTTGCAAATTGTGGACAAAATGGATTGTTTCAAGAGGTGGCAGAAAGATATTTCTAGATTTGTCTGGCAGGGCAAGAAGCCCAGAATAATATTTAAAATACTAACGGATGCAAAGGAAAGAGGTGGATTTGCCCTGCCAGACCTTAAACTTTATTATGAATCAGCAGCTTTTTGCTGGCTGAAAGAATGGCTGCTTCTTGAAAACACTGACATTTTGGACCTAGAAGGGTTTAACAATGTATTTGGATGGCATGCATATCTGTGGTATGATAAGGTCAAAGCACATAAAGCATTTAAAAATCACATTGTCAGGAAAGCACTATTCAATGTTTGGATAAGATACAAGGATTTATTAGAAAATAAAACTCCAAGATGGCTGTCACCAATGGAAGCGAAAGCCTTGAAAAAACTCAATATGGAGGTCAAATGGCCAAAATATTGGGAAATTTTAGAACAAGATGGAGATAGACTTGAAACTGCAGAGTTTTGAAAAATTAAAAAACAAAGTGCGAGACTGGCTCCATTACTTTCAGATAATGGAGGCATTTAATTCGGACAAGAAAATTGGCTTCCAGGTGGAAAAATCAAAATTAGAAACTGAATTGTTAGAACCCAAAACTAAGAATTCGTCAAAGATGTATAACTTGCTGTTAAAATGGAACACTCAGGATGAAACGGTGAAATCGGCTATGATTAAATGGGCACAAGACGTTGGACACAACATCATGTTTGCCTATTGGGAGCAGTTATGGACCACAGGTATGAAATTTACGGCATGTAATGCCTTAAGAGAGAATATTATGAAAATGATATACAGGTGGTACATAACCCCAGTCAAGCTCGCAAAAATCTATCATTTGCCCGATAATAAATGTTGGAAATGTAAAGAAACTGAAGGTACATTCTTTCACCTTTGGTGGACGTGCCCAAAGATTAAGGCTTTCTGGGAAATGATATATAATGAATTAAAAAAGGTATTTAAATATACCTTCCTGAAGAAACCAGAGGCCTTTCTCCTGGGCATAGTCGGCCAAACGGTGTTAAAAAAGGATAGAACTTTCTTTATGTATGCAACAACAGCAGCAAGAATACTTATCACAAAGTATTGGAAGACACAAGAGCTACCCACACTGGAGGAATGGCAGATGAAAATGATGGACTATATGGAATTGGCGGAAATGACTGGTAGAATCCGTGACCAGGGAGAAGAGTTGGTGGAGGAAGATTGGAAGAAATTCAAAGACTATCTACAGAAATACTGCAAAATTAAAGAATGTTAGAGTGATGTTGGATTGAAAATAAGTGGCTTCTAGCTATACAGGCTTTAAAGTTATATATAGATCAAGATTAAGGATTAGGATTTAAAAAAAAAAGTTAAAGGAAATGGAAATTTGGCTTTTAAGAGGTAAAAATTCAATGTTATATTATATTAAGATTAAGGATTGGGATTAAAAAAGAGGGAAAGAAATTGCTGGACAAACAAATTGAATTGGAATACAAAAGAGGGAGGTATGAGGAGGTCCAGAAAATAAGTAAATTTAAAACTGGTGATGAAAAGGCGGTATTGTTTTTAACTGTTTTCTTTTTTGTCTTTTGTTTTTTGTTTTTTTTGGATTATGTACAGTGGTGCCTCGCAAGACGAAATTAATTCGTTCCATGAGTTTTTTCGTCTTGCGATTTTTTTCGTCTTGCGAAGCACGGTGTCGGGAAAGTTTTGGAAAAGCTTCAAAAGTCTTCAAAAACCTCAAAAAAGGGGGGTGCTTGGGAGGGAGGGAGAGGCGGGCGTGGGGCGTGGGGGGAGGCAGGGCAGAGGTTGCTGCCTGAGCCCCCGGGATCAGTTCGGCTCGCCTTGCTCCGACCCTTTGCACTACAGTCGGCACCGTCTTGCTGCTGCTGCTGCTGTCGCCGCGGTAGTCAAAACTCCTACTGGCCTAAAAGTTGTCTGGTGCAAAATCCCTTCTGCAGCAGCAGCCCGAAAGAAAGCGAGAGCGCCAGCCAGCCAGCCGCCCGCCGCGGGCAGGAGGGAGGGAGGGAGCGTCGGCGACGGTGGATGCCTATTGCCCCTGTTGCTGCTGCAGCCGGCCAGCCAGCCAGAAGCGCGCGAGCGGAGAGGGGTGCATCCAGCCCGTTGGAGAGGAGCGTGGGGGCGCGTCCCCGGTGGCTCCCGAGCTGACCTTGCCTGGCCCGGCACCTTCCACGCTGCCAAAGGGCGACTCACCTGCTGCCTGCGCTGCGCCGGGACTAACTCGAGCGGGGCGAGGAGAACACACACTCGCGCGCACACACACTGAGAGGCAAACTTGCCGCAGCCGTAGACGTCGCGGGGTTGGAAAGCGCCCGGGCAGGCGCTCTTGTCACCGCCGGGGCGCTGGGGGGGGGGGAGAAGGAAGGAGCCCCGTCCGAAGAGCCCCGGAGCCTGGCCTCCCTAACTGGGAGTTGTGGGGAGGGAAGTGTGCGCGCCTTGCTATTTTTCGCCGAAACAAAGCTCCCTCTCCCTCAGAACCCGCCTTCACGCGTTCTTGCCCCTACGGAGACGCACACCGCGTGCTATGAGTTGCTCCTCGAAGTCAAGTCGCAACTGTATTAACGGTTTTAAGAAAAAGGAAACAAACTTGCAAGAGGTTTCCGTCTTGCGAAGCAAGCCCATAGGGAAAATCGTCTTGCGAAGCAACTCAAAAATGGAAAACCCTTTCGTCTTGCGAGTTTTCCGTCTTGCGAGGCATTCGTCTTGCGAGGCACCACTGTATTGTATATTTTTGAACTGTGTACTTTTCTTTTTTCTTTTTAATTTTTTATTGATGTGTTCTTTTTATTGGAAACTCTAATAAATATCATTTAAAAAAATAAAAAAATAAAATTCGGTACCCAGAATTGGATACAGCGGTGGGGGCTGACACAGTTGTTTGACCCACCTTTCAATCTTTTCTGGATGTTCATGATGCCTTGACTAGCAAGTAGACTGGGTAGCAGTGAGTTGGTGCAGGATCACAAATTGTCAGAGAGCCGACTGAGGATTACAGCTCTGAGGAGGAACGGTGGGAACCTCCCCCTCTTCCTGCTCCTGACCAGGATCCTGAAGCTGCCCAGGAACAGTGGAGCAGCATAGATTTAGAGAACTGGTTTGCAGAGGGGCATAGTTTGGAAAACAACAGCTGGGCAGAACTGAGTGGCGAACAGCCAGGAGAAGCAGAAGAGGAAGAGAGAACTGATTCCCCTTCGCTAGACAGTGTCCAGCCTCTCTCTCCCAGGAGTGCTGATAAGGTTGCTATGCAGAAGGCTCAGTGGTTGTGAGATCAGGTTGCAAGAAGGGGGAAGTGATGGAGATAATTTGGGGGGTAGGAGTAGGAGGAAAGCTTAATTGGGAGCACCTGCGCTTTGAGAATGGCTGCGTTTCTCCAAAGCCTGGCACAAAGAGTGCGCTTCGTGGCTGAGGTCTGGCCCAGGTCCTCGTCCAGCACTCTAACCACTGCACCACCGCTGCCTCTGCCTTCATGGTCCCTCCTTTTCCCTCCGTGCCCGGCAGGTGGAGAAGCTGCTGCACCCTCTTCTCTACCAGCAGTACCAGCTGAAGAAGGTGGCCCTGCTGAACGTTTGCGGGCGCCGGGATGTGGAGCGCCTCCTCTTCCACGGCACCACGGAGGAGTCCAGCCGCGAGATCTGCCTGCACGGCTTCAACCGCAGCTTCTGCGGAAAGAACGGTGAGCCAGGGGTGGGGAGGGGCTGTATTCAGGGAGCCTGGAGCACCCAGGAGGGCTCCCACAAGGGCCCCAGATCTAGCAGCTTCCAGAGTTTGGGCCCCAACATTGGGCAAAAAAAATCTGAGAGTCGTGGGCGAGGGGCAAAAGATTCCTGCCTTGCAGGGGGTTGGACTAGATGACCCTCATGGTCCCTTCCAACTCTACAATTCTATGATTCTCTGCTCTCCTTCGGACCTCCCTGGGCACTTGCTCCTGCCTGGAAATGGACACCTTGCCTAGAGTGTCGGACTGGGACCTGGGAGAGCAGCGTTCGAATCCCCACTCAGCCGTGAAGCTCCCTGGGTCACCTTGGGCCAGTCACCATCTCTTAGCCCAGGGGTCAGCAAACTTTTTTGGGAGGGGGCCAGTTCACCATCCCCCAGACCTTTGTTGGGATACTGCCGGGAAGACGGAGGCATCAGGCAGGCCCCAGCTGGCTCCAGCCACCGGCCGGCAGCTGGTCTCCCTTGGAACAGCATCAATCAGCGACACGAGCCTCAGATACATTTAGAGACCCGTTCATGCTCTGAAAGCAGAGTGCGTAAATCTTCTCACAGCAGAAGAGGCGGACAGAGAGATGTGCAAGCATAATGTACAACATTTTATTCAGCATAGTTCAGGAACAGAGGAAAACATGTCTGCTTCCCTTCGTCTCCAGCAAAACAGCAGCAGTGCAAAAGCCATATACAAACGGAAGTTCCCGGAAAGCGCTGTGCTGGAAATGTGAACGGGCATGTGACACACAATAGTCATGTCTGTCCCTTTTAAGGTGGAACGGAACTATATCCTAACGACCTTGTGGCGGGCTAGACCCCACGCGTGTGGGGCAGAGGAAGCTTCTCTCTCTCCCCCAGCCCCTCCCCTCCCCCTGCCTCCCTATGCTGCTGCCGTCGGCGCTGTGCTCTCCCAACCGCAGCTCCTGTGCCTGCCCTTGCGAGCGGCAGAGGGATGAGTGGCCCGAAAGTGCTGGCTGGCTCCAGAGAGGCGCTGCCCAAAATGGCGCTCAGCCAGCTCAGCCCAGCCCCCTTCCTCCTCTACGCAGGGCGGGGAGAAGCCAGGAGGAGGCGCCATGGTGTGCGAGAGGGAGGGGGGGAAAGGGTGCCAGAAAAAAAATGGCACCAAAAACCCCCAAACAGAATCGCCGATCCACAGAACATCCGCAGGCCAGATCCTGAGGGCAATTGGGCTGGATTTGGCCCGTGGTCCGTAGTTTGCCGACCCCCGTCTTAGCCTAACCGACCTCACAGGGTTGTGAGGATGAGATGGGGAGGAGAAGAGGAAACATTAAGACCCCCTTGAGATCCTTGGTAGAAAAAACATGGTCTATAAATGTAAGAAATAAACTAAGTATATAATAAACAGAGGGAAGGTTTAGCTTTTAAAGTTTGGCATTGCAAGAGGGTTTGATAGATTCACGGAGGAGGGGGCTTGCAGTGGCTGCTAGCCAGGATGGATATGCTCTGTCTCCACGGCTGGAGGCAGCAATGCTTGCTGGGAACCACAGGAGGGAAAAGTTCCTCTTGGGCACGGATCCTGCTGGAAGGTTCCCTATAAGGGGCATGTGAGAACACTACTGTCCTGTTGACTTTTGGACTGACCCAGCAGGTGAGGTTTCTTCACCAGCCATGCTTTGGAAACAGCAAGGCTTGTCCCTCCTTGGAGAATTGTTCTGAGCAGAGCCCCAGGTGGACACATGGGGAACTGCAGGTCCTTTGCCTGCTGCTCTGGAACTCCCCAAGCCTTGCAGGCGTTAGGCAGCTTGCAGGAGGTGCTTTGGGGCTGGGGGAGACCTCAGGAAGAGCCAAGGGGTCCTACACTGCCTGTGTCCCATTTCCTGACCCCAGCCCCCTCTCCCTTCCTCTTTGTCCCTCCAGCCACACGCTACGGCCACGGGGTCTACTTTGCCGTCAAGGCCGTCGTCTCCGTGCAGGAGATGTACTCCCCCTCCAGCAGCGACGGCAACAAGTACATCTTTGTGACACGGACGCTGACCGGGGACTATGCGCTGGGCAACCCGAGCATGCGGGCGCCGCCCCTGCGGGAAGGGGACGCCGTGCCGCGGCGCTACGACAGCACCGTGGACAACCTCCGCAACCCAGGCGTCTTTGTCATCTTCAACGACACTCAGGCGTATCCTCAGCACCTCATCACCTGCCGCTGGTCCAAGCAGCCCTGAGGGGGGCAAGGGGGGGCTGCTGTTCCCCTCTCCCCCAGGGCTGCCAGGCGAAACTGAGCAGGGGGTGGGCAAGGATGCCCGTGGCCAGACTGTCTGATTTGGGCCTTCCCGAGGGGGCAGAGACAGCAAGACTCCACTGGGCACCAGCCTTGCTTCAGACTGGATCTGCTACGGACCCTGCTTTCAACATATTACCTCTTTTTGTGTGGGGGGAGGGGGGCTGCTGATTCTGCTGCCACCTACTTGGGGCATCACATTGGGGGTGGTTTGAAGGATGGAGAAGCCATGCATTAAAAGGCACACAAGGAAAAGTCAGAGCAGGGCCTGTCTTGCTTGGGTTTTTTTTTGGGGGGGGCTGCCCCCTCCACCCCCCTTCCTTTGCTCCTTGGCTTGGCAAGAGCAGCAGAGGCCAGCCTGGCTGGGAGAGTCTCAAGCTTTGCAGGTTCTGGGCAGGATCCAAGGGCCGGTTGGGTGGGGCTGGGGGGCAGGGGAGATGGGCTGCCTCTGTGCATTTGCCCCAGGCTGCCTGTCCCCCAAGAAGCCCAGCGCCCTGCAGACAACTTCGCCACGTTGGCGCATGTCCTCTCTTCTTCGATTCTTGTTCCAGCCTTTGAATCTGGCTTCCCTCCCTCCTGCAGCCTGAGAGTAGCCTGGAGGGGAGAGGAATCGGAGAACTGTGGAGCTCAAAGGGACCCCAAGGGCCATCTAGTCCAACCCCCTGCAATGCAGGAATTGCAGCTCGATTATCCCTGACGGATGGCCAGCCCATCTGTTTAGAAACCTCCAAGGAAGGAGTCTCCACTGCTGAGCAGCTCTTGTCCTCAGAAAGTCCTTTCAAACGTTTAGTCAGGATCTCCTTTCTTGTAATTTGAAGCCATGGGTTCGAGTCCTTCCCTCCTGTTACGGAAAAATCTAGGTGCGAGGCTGCTCAGTCCCCCAGCTGGTCAGGCTGAGCCCGCGGGTCCCTGCGGAATAAAGGAAGGAGTCTAGCCACCAACCGGCGCAAATAGCTGTGGACCAAAGTTTATTGCGCAACAGGTTCAAAGAGGAAATTTGAACCCTGAGGATGGGGGGACAAGGACTTTTAAAACGTTCCCACCATATCCCAGAATACAGTTTGTACAGCATCATTGATACATCAGATAAGGGGAGGGTTATACACAATTAACATAGGAGGAATGTGTTGGGGCAACAGGCGGATTCAGGATATGTGTTGGGAAGTACATTCTAAGCAGCTGCTACAAAGGGACAATAGAAGTTGGGTTTGCCTAGTCTGCCCCCTGGCCAAGTCCTGAGGGGTGCCTTTGCCCAGAGATTGACACCTATGAGTCCCTTCCTCCGACTTGAGGGATTATGGCAGGGACTGAGTGGTTTCCAAGTCCTTGGCCAATGAAGCAAATTGGCGGTGGAATGAAGGAAACTGGCAAAGGAGTTGATTTTATATGATTTTTAAAGCTAGGTAACTTCCCTGAGCTGTCAAGTCAATGGGATACGTTTATGCGTAATATTTGTAACATTTAATAACTTTAAAGATGTGCCCCCACCCCCGTAATTTCCGTAACACTCCAGAACAAAAGAAAACAACTATCTCCATCTCCTCACCCTCTTCTTCAGGCTAAACATCTCCAACTCCCTCAACTGTTCCTCATCAGTTTTGGTTTTCCGGGAGCATAATCTGACCCGGGAAAGAGTGTCCTCCTGTTTGTTTCTGGAGTCCAACGCAGCCGTGGCTCTGCTTGGCCTCAGACGGAGACCACGGAAATGGAGAAAGCTTTTTCCGTTGCTACAGAGTGTGAACAGAAGAACTCAAACTAGGGAACTTGCCCTCCCAGGAGACGAGTGATGGCCCCCGACTTGGATGGTTTCAGAGGGAGGTCAGAAGCCACAGGATGAGAGGGGGCTGTGTGTTTGAATCCTGCTTGCAGGCTCCCCGTCATGGGCACCTGCTTGGCCCCTGTGAGAAGAGGAGGCTGGACTGGATGGGCCCTGGGCCTGATCCAGCAGGCTCTTCTCCTGAGCTTCCTCCTGGGCCTGGGGCAGCACTTGTTCAAGCCGTGGGGCTGGGGGCTTCTCCCTCCTGGCGCTGCAGAGCTGAACTGGGCACCTCCTCTGGCCAGCAGGAGTTTCCCGTTCCTTCGCGCACCACAAGGGGGTGCTCTTGTCACACCCACCTTGGCCGGTTGATGCCAGAGGGGTGTGGAAGCTGGCTGTTTGTGGGCAGGGCTGGGGGGGGTGGCAGGGAAGCTGGCAGTTCCTGCACAAGAGGCATTTCCGGCCCTTTGTGTGGCTGCTTCAGGAAGCGCCAGCTCCCTGGGGCCCATTCTTCCCCGATTGCTCATTACTTGGGGAACATGAGAGGGGGGGCAGAATGTTCCAAGCAGCAGAAAAACAACTGTGTTGCTGGTGAAAGTCTCTGTGTGTGTTGTTTGTGTGTTTGCTCTGACAGATCAGATGTTTTGAGGTCTTTTTTCTCTCTGGAGAAAATGGATCTGAGCCTTGGAGGTAATGGGAGGAGAGAGCCTGGTGGGAGGGGGCCAACAGGGCCCTGTTGCCCCCAGTGCAAAGGAAGCATTTCCCAGGTGTTTATGAGGTAGAGCCCCCCCCCCGCCAGCTTAGTGATGGGCTCACGGGGTGACCTGTGGCTTTTTATGGGTGCAGTGGGGAGAGGAGGGGGCCACCCCAGGCGGGCAGGGGGCATCACAAACTTTGGTGGGGGGGGGAGAGACCCATGATGGTGGGCCAAAGCCTCGGGGGGGGGGCTTCAGCTTGAGTACAACACTCCCCCTGCAAAAAAGTCTTCGGCTGCCTCTCCCTCCAATTCAGTGCACGTGGTGGGGTGCGGATAAGGGCCCTTTCTCCCTCCCTGGGGGGTCCTGCCCCCTCCTCCTGTTCCCTGGAAGCTGCTGCCCCACCAGATCAAAGGGGCCGCTATGGGGCGGTGCCAGGGCTGCGGTTTGGGAGCAGAAGCTGCTTTTCATGTAATGAAAAGGGTTGGTTTGAGGCAGTTTTTCCATGCAGAGGAGGGAGCGGCCGGCCGGGAGCCTGGGGCTTAACCCTTTGTGTGCTGCAGCCCTTCTAAAACCAGCCAGGGGTGGTGGCGCTGCTACTGGGGGGGGGCAAGGAGTGGGCCCCCCACCCTGTGCTGTAGCAGAAGTTGTGCCAGGCGAGATCGGGGTGGCCCTGGCTCAATGGTGCTCCCGATGCCTCATGCGCACGCCAGGTCACTGGGTGGTGGGAGCCTTCATAGGAGGCGGAAAGCAGAGCTTTGCAAAAATGCCCACTTCTGTAGCTGAATATTCAGTCCCAGGATTTTGCAACTGACACCTGATGCCGCCAACCACTATTTTGCCCTTGAGTATACGCAGAATAAGGTACCAAACCAGTTGGGACAGTTTCTCCCCACATGGCGGAAATGCTCACCCTCAGTCCAGCCAGGCTTGGGCTTTGGGGCTGGCCGGTCTGTTCTGCTGTGGCCTTGCAGAGCCCACGAGGGGGCCACTTGCTCAGGGCCCCCAGAGGCCAAGCTCCCTCCTGAGCCAACTGGCAGCGGCTGGGCACTGGGGGGAAGGGGCACCTAAGCCAATGTGGTTTCACTTTCTTGCCAGGCAGCTCCACAGGCCAACTTCTTATAGGAAGAAAGGACAATGGGAGCTTGTTAACAACTTGGCCTCTGATGGTGCCCCAAGTCTTGGATGCAAAGGCCTCTCCCCACCCCCCAAGCACAGCATGTCCGAAACGGGGGGGGGGGATGCAGGGGGAGCTGTGCTCATTCTTCGCCCCAGATGAACTTGGCTCCCAGCGCCTCTGCTGCTCTGAAATGCCCCCCCAGAATGGAACACCCAAAAGGGGGTGAGTGGTTGTCTCCAGGAGTCTCTGTGAAACTCCCCCCCCCCCCCGGGTTCTGAGCCTGAAAAGATGGGGTCCAGGAGAGGCGCCTCAACCTTAAGCATAGACGTACGTCGGCTCCCTTGTTCCCTTGGCAAACCCTCTGGGCCTGCGCCCTTGACAGGGGCCAACCATGCCAGCCTCTGAGCGGGGGGCACTGCTACCTACAAACTTAGTGGCTGCCAACTTACTCCAAGCAGGAGGGAACAGAAGGTGGGGAGCACAACAAAGCCCTGTGGGGGCAGCAGAGTTTGGGAGGAGAGCCCCCCCCCTTGGGCGGCCACGCTTCCAGTCCATGCCCAGCTGCTTCTCAGCTTCCACATCTCCCTCCAGGGAGAGCTTCTTCTGCAGGGACATCAGGCCTTTGCTACTGTGGAAACGTCCAATTCCAGCCATCTTCGTCTGCAGTCAAAATATAAATCAATGACAATAATCTGCAAAGCATTGCAATGTAAGGGCCAGTAAAGAAATTTGAGAATTGCCTCCATTTGATTCCAGTAAGCTGAAGGCCTTCTGCCATAAAAACACCCCCTCTTTTGTTTTCTTTTTCTGAAAAGAGGAGGGGACTTTCTCAGGAAAGCCCTTTTGCCTCTCCTGGTCTTTGGGCCCTGGATGTGGAGGGGCAGAAAGAGACCCCTGAGACACACCAGACCCCCGGAAAACTTCCAAGTGGGGTGGGGTCCTCCAGATGTTCCTGGACTCTCGCAGCCAGCATGCCCAATGGTCTGGGGTCATAGGACTTGAAGTCCAGCCATCGTGGATGAGCTGAAGGCTTCTCAGCTGCTGCTTGAAGGGTCCGCAACCTTGATTTGGGGCCGGAGGCAAACGGGGAGCAGATGCAAAGAGGGGCGATGCCTTTGCAGCAATGCACACCTGTCCATTGTGGTTCCTCGTGGCTGAAGCTTCTGGACTGCTTTACTACATGTTGTTGCTGTTGTTGTTTAGTCATTTAGTCGTGCCCGACTCTTCGCGACCCCCTGGACCAGAGCACGCCAGGCACTCCTGTCTTCCTCCCGCAGTTTGGTCAGACTCATGTTGGTCGCTTCGAGAACACTGTCCCACCATCTCGTCCTCTGCCGTCCCCTTCTTCTTGTGCCCTCCATCTTTCCCAACATCAGGGTCTTTTCCAGGGAGTCTTCTCTTCTCATGAGGTGGCCAAAGTCTTGGAGCCTCGGCTTCAGGATCTGTCCTTCCAGTGAGCACTCAGGGCTGATTTCCTTAAGAATGGATACCTTTGATCTTCTTGCAGTCCATGGGACTCTCAAGAGTCTCCTCCAGCACCAGAATTCAAAAGCATCCATTCTTCGGCGATCAGCCTTCTTTATGGTCCAGCTCTCACTTCCATACATCACGACTGGGGAAACCAGAGCTTTTACTATATGGACCTTTGTTGGCAAGGTGATGTCTCTGCTTTTTAAGTTGTTTTTATTACATGCACTGTACAACTTTATCTCACTTTCCACCCAAGAAACTCACGGAGGTGTCTAGGCAGCGCAGCCCCCGCCCAAGTGCGCAAGAGACTGGACCAAAATGGGAGGGCTCTCTCACCTCCCGCAGGTGCAAATGGCCCTCGCGGCCCACGCCACCCCCAAGACAGGCAGCCCCCCACCCGGGGTGAGAAGGGGCTGCGCCGCAAAGCCGCGTTTGGCGGAGGGCTCCTGGACTCTTTCCAAAGCGCCTGGCTCTGGCAGGCAGCTCCGGGGCTCCCCGCCCCTCTTCGCCAAGGGCGCGCCCTCGGAGCCCCGCTCCGTCTCCCCTGCTGCTTGCGCGCGATCCTTCCTCCCGCTGCGAGGCTCCTCGGCCCGCGTCGCCCTAGGCTTGCCCGTCCAGGGTGGGCGCGCCCTGGCGCACCACCAGCGGGCATCAGGCTACGGGGCACCCCAAGGCCCCTCCCACCCCAGAAAGCGCCCCCCCCCGTCGCGATCCTCCTCCACTTGCTCCCTTTTGCCCCCTCCCCGCCCTGGGAGCCGAGCGGGGGCCAGTCGGGCCACCCCGGGCCGGAGGCGGCTCCTCCTGGCGGGCTGCTGCGCTTCCTGGCTCGGCCTCGAGGTGGCAGCAGCAGCCGCGCCGCGGGAGGCCAGGATCACTTTCGCTTTCCGAATCGGGCGCGCGCCCTCGCCCCTCCCCCCCGCACTTTCCCGGCAGCCCCGCCCACCCAGGGGAGAAGGGCGGGGCGGGAGCCTCTTTGGGGAAAGAAGCCAGGAATCCGAGACTCCGAGGACTGGAGAGTTGGAAGGGACCCCGCGGGTCATCTAGTCCAACCCCGGCCATGCAGGGAGCCTGCCCACAGCAGTCCCTGTCAATCACTGTGTCACAGGGGAATATAACCAGCCCCTCCCTCAGTTTGGTACTCCAGATGTTTTCAGAAACTGCTAGGCAGCTGCAGTGCCCCCCAGGAGATCTTGCATGCCCCCCAGCCACGTGGGGCAGCCCCCGCCTCTCCCTCCTCGGGCCCTCCAGCCTTTCTCCCCCCGCCCCTCCTTGGGAGCCCAGCAGGGTGGGGGCTTCTCTCGCCAAGCAGCCGGCTGTCCCAGCTAACCAGGGCTGAGCACCAGGAGTGGGTGGACCTCAAAGGAAAGGCGAATTCTTTGCAAGGATCCGAAACCAAACTGTCCGTGTGGTAATTCTGCTATAAAAGTCTAGAGCGCATTTGGAACACTGCGTCCTGTTCTGGGCGCCTCGCCTCAAAAAGGATATTGAAGAATTGGAAAAGGTTCAGCAAAGGGCAGCCAAAATGTCCCAGGGTTTGGGAGCTGCTCTGCTATGAAGAAAGTTGCAGCACTTGAGGCTTTTTAGTTTAGAGGAAAGAGGCGTTAGAGGCAGAAGTTTCAAACTATTCCTTAGCCTGGAGAAAGTGGAGGGAGACAAGTTTTTCTCCCTCTCTCACAGCACTAGAACTTCGTGGGGACAGATCAAATAAAAGGCCTTCTTGCTCCTGCAGGAAGGAGGCAGAGATGGCCAATGACTTGGGTGGCATTTTAAAAGTTGGTTGGTATCTGTCTGTTTTGGGAAACAGCGGAGGAGGCGCCTTTGGGGGTGAAGTCAGACTGCTGGAAGGTTGCTGGGGCTGTAGAGACCGATGAGACATGTTCTGCTGCAGCCGGGGCAGACAAGGGCATCCAGTTGTGCTGCGGCAGATGCCAGGGGGCCTTTCTTCTCTCTCCGCTCCCCCCAGCAGCCGTTGCTCCTCTGGTCACTGCTGTCTGGAAGGGGTTCCCACACAGTGGGGTGGACATTGCCAGCCTTCATGTCACCTTTGCAGACATCTTTGGAGCACAGAACAGGTCTGCCAACGGGGCTGGTGCCAGCATGTCCTAAATTAAGGGGCGATGAGGCTGTCCCTAGCCAAGGGCCACAAGGGCAGTCGCAGGAGGCCTCTGAATATCGGATCCTGGGAATCACAAGGACAGGTTGACCTGTTGCACCCAGGTTCTGTTTGGAGCTTCCCAGAAGAGGCTGCGCTAGCTGGACCCACTTTGGAGGAAGACCTTTGGAGGCAAAGCCCCCCCCCCCCCAGTCCATGTAGAGACACCAACACAACCGTGCCCCCCCCCCAGGCCTGCCTGTCCTGCAGCAGAGGGCAGGGGCTGGTGAGCTGAGAGGGAATGGGGGCTGGGGCCCCCTCTGCCCTCCCCACACTTCGCATGTGCCGCCTGAGCCTGTCCGCTCGCTCTGGATCCTGGCCAGGCCATCCCTGTGGAGGTTCTCTCCGGGCAGAAGAGAGAGGCGCTCAGCAGAGCAAGTCTGGCTGCTAGTTCAGAGGCCTCTTCCATTCTCCTTCCTAATTTCCCCCCAAAGACTTCTGCGTCACCAGAGAGATTGCATAACAGCCTCTGGTGCTGTTTTTCACGTTGTGACATCCCCAGCTGAAGGTATTTTTGAAATTTTATTTATTGAAGCAATTTGCATCCCACTTTTCAGCAAAAAAAAAAAAAGGCTCCCAGAGCAGCCCCCCCCCCCGAGATCGGTAAAAAGGCAGTCCTGCCCCCCCCCCTTATGCCTACAGTCGAAAAGATACAGCACAAAAGGGAAAAGGGAAAAGGGTGGGGAGGGAGGAGAAGGCACACAATGACTCCCACTCCCAAGCAGACAAGTCTCCTGCTGTGAGGCACTTCACAGTTCAAATCTGGGTGCTAGAAAACTCCAAGAAGACCGCCTTGCATCTCGACTCCTCTTCCTCCCAGGGTAGGTGGCACTGGTCCTGGTTCGGGGGTCCAATTGATTTTGGTGAAATGGGAAGTGGTTCACGGAAGGGTGAGGCAGGGAGATTATTATTATTATTATTATTATTATTATTATTATTATTTTATTATTTATACCCCGCCCACCTGGCTGAGTTTCCCCAGCCACTCTGAACACCTCCCAACAGAGGATTAAAAGCAGAATAAAACTTCAAACATTAAAAACTTCCCTAAACAGGGAAGCCTTTTCTTTTGGACCCACTATGGGGCCCCTGGGCTACTTGTGAAATGAATAGACCTAACCCGTTTAGAGAGGCTGGGTGGGGAACAAGATAATAATAATAATAATAATAATAATAATAATAATAATTGTGCTGCAGAATCCAGGGGCCCAGTTTGCGCTGGCAAGTTGGAGCCCTCAAAAGGCGGTGATGAATCCTGCATGCAGAAATGTCCAGAAGGGAACTTGAGCTGAGCATTTCCCTTGACAGGCTGTTTTTCCCTCTGCAGAGGAAGGATCCCCAAAGGCCACCGTCTCCTGTCATGGGGGGGGGGGGGCTACCAAGGACGGCTGCCGGCCCTGATGGCTCAGCTCTGCTTCCACATCTAGAGGCAGCCCTGCTTCTGAATCCCAGCTGCGGCTGCTCTTGTGCTCGGATCCTGTGCATGAGCTCCCGCTGGTGCTTCTGGCTGGCCACTGTGAGAACAGGAGGCTGCACTCGGTGGGGCCCATGTGGCCTGATCCAGCAGCCTCTTCTGATGTCGTGTGTGCATGATGCCATGTGGCAAAGGCTGCCCTTCCCTTGGGGGTGCCCCACAGCCCCTCCTGCCTCTGGGACCTGCTTCCAGGGTCCCAGCCGGGGAAGCCACAGGGGCCTCCGTGGGGACTGGGGCTGCCCCTCTTTCTGGGTGAAGGCAGAACAGAGCGTCAGAGGCAACATGAGTCAGCCCACCCTTCGTTTCCAAAAATACATCTTGCTTGAGTTTAGAAAGCTGAATCTAGAGGCAGCTGAAAAGAAAGGGGGGAGGAGGAGGACGAGCAGAATAAATCATAGAATCACAGAACTGTAGAGCCGGAAGGGACCCCAGGGGTCATCTAGCCCAACCCCCGGCAGTGCAGGAACCGCAACTAAAGCATCCCTGAAAGGTGGCCTCTCCACCTCAAAAGGAGCACAAAATGCCTCCTTGGCCCTCAGCTGGAGCTGAAAGTCTTGCCCCGGAGGGGGCTCTGAGACTCCCAGGCCCTTTCTCGGCAGAGCCCCCTGCTGGGGGAGGGGGCATTGGAGCAACTAGGCAAGGGGGCAACAAGCCACGCTTGTATATGAGCCAGGCCTGGGGCCAGAGACCCGCTTTCCTCCTCCTCAAAAGCCCTTTGATTGACAGCACAAAGCCCTGAAGTTGTTGTCCTCCACTTCCAGGGGTGTGGGGAGGAGAAGGGGGTCCTCTGTGCCCCCTCAGGACTCCTCTGGCCCTGGCAGCCCTGGCCGGTCCTGTGTTCCCACTGAGGGTTAAGAGCCTGCCCTGCCCGTCTGACTCACCAGGAGCGGCCCAGCTGTGGGGAGGGAGGCAGCGGATGGGGCCTTGCACATCTGGAACCCATCTGGGCCGCGGACAGGCCGGCGAGGGTTAACGGGGCCGCTGCTGCTGCTGCTGCTGCCGGCACACCCTCCTTCCTTCCTCCCTCCCTCTCGCACCAAAGGCAGCGGCTGGCGTGGCACGGCGGGCTGAGTATGGCCTCCCTGAGCCCGTGGGCACTGAGCGATCCTGCCTGGCTGCGCGTGGCCTGGGTAGCTTCCCTGGTGCTGGGCTCCCTGGGAGTCTGGGCTCTCTTCCTGCTCTGCTCCCTGCGGGGACGCCAGCCCCCCAGTCTCTGGACAGGTAGGTGCTGGGGCCGCCCACCCAGCCCCCTGTGGGCACGCAGGGCATCCTTGCCAGGCAGGGGAGCCCTTCCAAGGGGCTGCAGGAGGGAGGGAGATGCTCTGGGCCTGACCCCCTCCTCTCGCTTGCAGGGGGGCAGATGGAGGGGCAGCAGGAGGCAGAGGGCTGCGGGGCCTTGAGACCATTTTTTGGGGTGTCTGTTGCAGCTTTGGAGGGGGTGTTATTTATCATAATACTTGGATGTGATGCATTTATTTATCTCCCTTCAAAGTGAACTGGGGGGTGAGCAATATGGGGCACACTCCCTCTGCCCTTCCTTTGCCCCTGCAAGGCAGTTCCTGTGAGCAAGGTTCTCCTCCAGTCCTTCCTGACTCCAAAGGGCTTGGAGGCTTGGCTCCCTGCGCTGGTCTAACATGTAGCATCGCTGCTGCGCCCATTTCACAGACATGTCTTTAGCCACAACTTTTCAGTGGCTCACCTCACTGGACCACGCTGCCGTCCCATAATGCCCCAGCTAATGCAGCGATCTTCTCCCTCCTTTGACCTTTTGCCAGTGTCTCTCCTTCAGGAAAATAAGGGCTGTGGCTTATTATTATTATTATTATTCCCATTATTTGCTGGCTTAAAGCATGCAGCCGGCTTAAGATGATTTCTGAGGAGCGAGAGGCAGAAGAGGCCCCTGTGGGAACACGAGGCTGCGCCCAATGGACCTCTGGCCCGGATGCGGAAGGGCTTGTCTTGGTTCCTCTCTGCCTCCTGCCCCCACTCCCAACATTGCAATTTGGAAGGAATTTGGGGTTAGTTCATCCAAGGTCAAAACTCGATGTTGATGCAGAGCAACACAGAGACAGAATGGCCGTCCAAACAGCAAATGTGAGTCCATGCAAGAGAGCGTAAAGTGAGGCACTTGAGAATTCAAATACTCTCACGGGCTCTGAAGGGGGTGATTGACCAGGAATGAGACCTTGGGGTCATGGGGAATGGCCCTCTGGACCCGTAAGAACATCACAAGAGCCGGCTGGATCAGGCCAATGTCCCATCTTGTCCAGCCTCCTGTTCTCCCCGATGCAAGCAGGATTCAAGCACAAGCGCTCAAGTGGGAGTGAGTTCCATAGTTTAACGGTGCACTAAAAGGATTATGAGACAAATTCATGGAGGAGAGGGCTATTGAAGGCTACTAGCAGGGTGCCGGTGATAGGGGGCAGAAGGGGCTTCAGTCCCTTCAATATTTCAGGTCAGGGGGCTGAGCCCCCACCCATCTTGAGGGTGCCACCACCCCCGCTGCCTGTGGGGAATCTTGTTGGCCGCTGTGGGAACAGGATGCCGGACTAGATGGGCCCTCTAGGCCATTTCTACTGCCCTTTATTAAAGATGTCTGGGGTGGTTTATGGTGAAGCACAGGAGCAAACGAGGTTGTGTCGGTTTCGGAGAAAGTATTCTGGAGCAGAATCCAGAAGAGCAACTGCCTTGGCCCCCTTTCTGAGGCCTTCCTGAGGTGGCAGGTGATTTCCTGTGGCCTTCTGTTCCGCAGGCTGCTTTGTCTGGTGGATAATCAAGGAGCACCTTGTCCCTCTCCTTTCTCTGTGTCTGTTATTTGGGCCTCCTTGGGAACTGGGCGCAGGGCAACAGCCACGAAGCCAAGACAAGGAGCCAAGGAAAGGCCCACCTGAGAGGGGTGCCAGTCCTGAGCCCCCTCCTCTTTCTTCACATCTGGAGGAAGTGTTGCTTCTGAATCTCAGTTGCTGGAAACGGCGGGGTCTGGGTTCCAATCCTGCTTGCCCCGCTTCCCATTATGGGCAACTGCACAGCCACTGTGAGAACAGGATACTGGGCTTGCTGGGCCACGGGCCTGATCCAGCCTGCTCTGGCTTCCATCCTGCCCTCTGGCTTGGAGTGGGGTGTTCTCTTTTCTCTTCACTGCTGGCCTAACTCTCTGCCCCCCACTCTCTCCCCCCAGGTCAGCAGCTGGGAGGAAGCAAGTCCCAGACAACCTCCGAGGTGAGTCCAGGCCTGGGTCTGCTCCCCCAGCCCACCCTAGAGCTCCCTGCTGGGGCTCCCCTGACCCTCAGGCTTTGCAGCCTCTCCTGCAGACCCCTGGGCCCCACACCTTACCCAGCCAGATGGACGGGGTCATAAGCATAATCTTGCCTTCTGGCCCCCACACTGGCCCTGTTGGCAGTGGCCTCTCCTGCCAGCCCCAAACCTTCCCCGAAGCATCTTGGAGCCTGCTGCTGCCCTGCTGTGGGGCTGCAGGCGGGGCAGGGGAGGGTCCTCCTTCACGTGATAGGGGGCAGGCAGGGAGCCCTCAAGGCCCCCATTGTCTGGGCACTTGACAAGGGCACTCACTTCGCCTCCTCACCATGCCAGCGAGAACAGAAGGCTCTTGGTTGCAGAAGGAGGAGGAGGAGAGGGAAGAGAAAGACGTCCACGGCAGGCTGGCACGCAGCCACCCTGCGCCCCTTCTGGCCTCTGCCCCCTGGGGGCACTGGAGGGCAGGGGGTGCGCCTGCGTCTCAGGGCTGCTTGCAGGTCCCCAGACCTCCCTCTTTTTGTCTGCCACCTCCAGAAGCGCCGGAAGAAGAGTGCCAAGGGAAAGCCGCCACCCAGTCAGAGGAAGGAGCAGGCAGCACCCTCTGGGCCGGACTCTGCGCCCCTGGCAGCAACAAAGCAGCAGGTGAGGATGGTCAGGGTGTGCCCGGCTAGGTGGAAGCCCAGAGGGTGCCTCTCCCCGCTTTGCACCTGCTGCTCAGGCCCGGCCCAGCTGCCCCTCACCCCCTGTGCCACCCGCCTTGCACCTGGCATGGGAGGTGCTGGTTGGCTACTCTGAGGAGCCTCTGCTGCTGCTGCCACCACCATGAACTTCTCCTGGCTGGATCCTTTCGCCACAGGCCAGAACCCTGGGGGGGGGGGGGACACCTGGGAGCTGAGGGCCCTCAGGGGGCAGGTGGAGAGATTCTGCTCAGCTTCCTCCCTCCTCCACTTGCTTCTTTCCCAGGAGAAGGAAGAGGTGTGTTTTATGTTGATCCAGCTCAGGGCTTATTGTGGGTGGATATGTTACTTATTGCTGAATGTTATTTGCAAACCGCTTTGAACATTTGGGATGCAAAGGTAGCTCAGGGGCAGAAGAGGCCGCTCCCACTGGCCTTCCTATTGCAAAATATTCAAGCTCTGAAGATGAAGCGTGTGATGGGAGAGGCTTGCAGGATGAGCCCTTCCAAAACCCTGTTTGAGAGCCAGTGGCCGTGTGATGGTTGGCATGTTGGGTTGGGAGAGACCTGGGTTCAAGTCCTCCCCACTCAGCCATGAAGCCCACCTTGGGCCAGTCACTGCCTCTCGGCTTGCTCTACCTCCCAGGGTTGTTGTTGTGCAGATTCAATGAGGAGGGGGGAGAACCATGTATATGCCACCTTGAGCTTCTGGGCGAAATAAACAAATGCAATCAATCAATCAATCAATCAATCAATGGCCGGAGGGTGAAGGATGCATGCAGCACTTTTCCAACCTGTGCCAAGGGAGAGGGAGGCCCCCCCGTTTCTCCCAGTGAGTTTACGATCCCTGGAGAGGCAAGAGGCTGGGGGGGGGGGGGCAGAACTGGGCACCAGAGCAAACCAGAGGGGTCCCCAAAATTTTCTGAACTTATTTCGAAATCTACGCAACTTTCATGGATACTGCAAAATTCTCGTTTCAAATAAGAGAATCTGGTGCTCAGAATTCCCCTTCAGAAAAGCACAACAGGCAAAAGGTCTCCTAATATTCTCTAACGAATAAACACAACTCAAAGCAAACAAACGAAGCAGGCAACTCCCCCTAACCAAACAAATAAATGTGAAGAATGTGAAAGCCACCTTCTATAATAATAATAATAATAATAATAATAATAATAATAAACACCTGGGAGGGACAGAGTGGCTTGGCAGATGCCAAGAAGGATGTTTGAAGGCACCAGGTGCCCACATGTGCCACATTGAGGACCCCGGGCATCCCAGGGTGGAGAAGAGGGGTCCCAAGAGGCCCAGATCTTGCATAGGCTCCTTTTTCTACTTCACTCCTGCCTCTGAGAGACAGGCGTGCAAAGAGGCTTGTTATCTGAGGGGGATGATGGTGAGCACAGATGCTCCCGGCTCCCTAAGGAGTCTCTCCTGGAGGACCCACCACAGTTGTCCCATGCGCAAGCCATGGGAGCGGAGCCTGAACACTTTGACCCCTTCCTCTGGGCTGGGGCTGTTTGGCCAGTTGTGAAACTCTATAGGTCAATGTACACAGTTCCTGATGTGGATCTACACACAGGGGAAAACCCCCACTATAAATAAGTCAGAAATTAGATGGTTATAACAACAAACAAACAAACCCCTATATAAAAATGGGTATAAAAATGTCCTGCTCTCTGGCGACATCTGGTGTTGCATGTTTATAGCGCATCCAAATTGTTGTTTCCTTACTAATGTAGCTGAGTCCCTGGAGCCGCCTTGTGGCAGTGAGTGCCGCAGGATGACGCCTGCCTAGGACTCATCCTTTCATGGATTCGTTTGTGGGTGCTGCCATTTCCCAACAGCCCTTCTCCGTCTCTGTCCCTGGAGCGTAGGAAGAAGGTGCCTTATACAGAGTCAGGCCGCTGGTCTGTCTAGTCCAGGGTTTGAGGCAGGGGGCCTGGAAGCTGCCACTGGTCCGCCTTGCTCAGTTTTGTCTGCAGAAATGGCTCTCTGGGGTCTTGGGCAGGGGACATTCCCAGCCCGACTCGGAGAGAAGAGAATCACAGAACCGTAGGTGGAAGGGACCTGAGGGTCATCTAGTCCAACCCCACAATGTAGGTGAGATGCTGTTTGGGACTGAACCTGGGACCTTCTGCCTGCCGTTCCCCTGCTGTGGGGAACCTCCTTTTAAGCAGAGTTTGGGTGGCCATCTGCCAGGGATGCTTCCGTTGCGAGTCCTGTCTTGCAGGGGGGTGGACTAGATGACCACTGGGGTCCCGTCCAGCTCTACCCTTCTCTGGTTCTATGATGCAATGTCCGCCAGGAAGCCTTGCTGAGCGCCTGCCCCGGGGCCTTGGGTGGGGCTGCTGTGGCTCCGGACAGCCTGGCCTTGTTCTCTGTGCCAGATCGACAAGGCACCACGCGGGTGGGTGGGCAGGAAGAGGCCTTTCCTCTGCTCCTCCTCCGCCCCCGCTGCCCCCTGCCATTTAAGCCTGGGCCGCTTGCTGCATTCGGCAAGACCCACGCTGCCCACGAAGAGCCACTTGGGGGCCCTGGCTCCATCCTGGGGGGTCACATGCAGCCGACCTTCACCCGCCGCTGCCTGGCGTTCTCTTCCTGCTGCTGCTGCTGCTGCTTCAGGAGGCCTGTAGGTAGCGCAATGGGGGCTGTGGGTGGGGGGAGCTGTGGGTGCCACCTTCTTCCAATGGAACGGGCTCCTCTACTCCCAGGGCCAGCTCTTGCCTGGCTGCATGGAGCCCTTTTGCATCAGTAACAGGGCCCCTGCCTGCCTCTGGGCTTTACCAGCTCTTATAAGGGCCACAAATAAGGGAAGGGAAGTAGCTAGCTGAGTGGCAGAGCATCTCCCGGGTTCATACCCCCCCCCCCCCGTGGCATCTCCAGGTAGGACTAGGCTAAAGTGCCTGCTTCCAAGACCTCTGCCCATCTCTAGGCTTCAGGGCTTGCTGTTATGGCCTGCGGGACTCCCTGCCACCTGCTTGTGGAGTGCCCACGAAGGACTCTAGCACAGCCTGGACCAGCAGCTCACAAGCAGAGGCCCAAGACCTCACAGCCTCTTCCGCCACTTTTATTTCTTATGGGGGGGGGGGTTGGGCTCCTGAACTTTTAGCTGGGGTGTGACAGGCAGGCACTAAGCAGCTGTTTCCCCACCAGTGTGTCTCCTGGCTTTTGGAGGCTGCACCAGTTGAATGCCTGACTGTTGCGCGGCTCTTAATAGCACTGGGGAGCCAGGGGCTGGGGGTCTGTAGCTGCCCTGGGAGGGGGTCCTGCGCCTGGAAGATTGGGTCCTTCTTGCCCTAGGTGACTCCCATGGGTGGCTTCCTTTCGTTTTGGGCACCCCCTCCAAGAAGGGAAGGGGCCACTTTGCAGAGAACCCCGCTCCCCGGCCTACGTGGCACATTGTGTCTCAGGGGGTGAATAGGGCTTTGGAAAACACAAGTGTCACCCCCCCCCCATCTCCCCATGTTACCCACGAAGAACAGGGTCGAGCGGAGGGTCTCTCCAACCGGCAGAGGCTTCGCGCTGGGGGAGAAGCTCGGCTCCCTTTTGAGCATTGCTGGGGGGGCAGAGAGCAGCGGCGCCTTCTTGGCTTCGCCCGAGCTCCTCCTGGGTGGGGCGCGGAGTTTCCTCGGGCTTGTGGGGAACGAGGGTGGGGCTCCCAGCTGCCTGCAGTCTCCGCCTGGCGGAAGGCGAGCGGGAGATGTGGGGGCAGCAGTGGGGTGTGTTTGTATGGGGTGCGGGCGAGGCCGGGGCTTCTCTCTTCAGAGCGGGGCATAGCAGCTAGGGTGGGGGTCCTGTGCCCCCAGCCCCACAGTGGGAGGGCAGGCAAAAGGGGAATCAGGAATTGGACAGCAGGAAGGCCGGGAGGGGCGGTGGTTGGGGTGCAAATGAAGCCGCGTGGTGTGATCTGAGTGGGGCTCCCCAAGGGCAGAGAAAATGGGGTGCGGGACCCCCAACTTCCTTTTATTTTCCGTGGCCCCCCCTCAGGGCTGCTGTCACTTTTCTCTAACCACATCTTCCAGCGGGATGAGCAGGGGCTGAAGGTGGAGGGGGGAAGAGGGGGCTCCCGATATTCCCCTAAGTGCGCGCTCTATTTACTCGTTTTGTTTTCCCGTGGAAGGCGACATTGCCCCGGGATTGTGTGCTCAGAGGCCCCGGATATCCCTGTGCTTGTGGGTCAGGCCAGCCGAGGTCAGAGAGCGGCCCTTGCCTGGCAGAATTCCTTGCCTGCCCCACCCTGGGGGAGATGGGGGTCCCAGGGGGGAGGCCGGCGGGGCTCGCCCAGTGGGCCAGGGACCCTGGGGGCAGGATCACTGCCTCGGGGTGGGCAGGCGAGGAGGGAAGGGCGCTGTGCCCCCCTGCTTGGCAGGCCCCGGCGTGGGTCCGGCTGCCAGGGCGCTCTGTCTTTGTGAGGCTGGCAGCGGGGCGGGCGGATGGGCTCCGTCCATTGTCCGGGTCTGAATGGGCTCTGTTCTGCTGCCAGCCTGTGCCCTGGTTAATAATTCAGCCGGCCCGGCCGCTCGGCGCTGGGCGGGTGCGGAGGCGAGATAGACACTCGCCGGCTCTGTCGCGCACGCACACGCGCACACGCATGCACACACACACACGCGCGCACACACCCTGCAGGAGCTGCAGTGCTCAGCAGAGCGGGAGGCGGAGCCTGCGCTGCAAAAACGGCTGCATGTTGCTAAGGCGAGCCCAACTTATCGCTGCCGGCGCTGCTGCCGGGCTCCGCGGGACGCCTGCCAGGCGCTGAGCCCCCGCCGGGGTCGCCCCTTCCCCATGCCGCCTGCCGCCTGCCAGCTGCTCCCTGCCCATGCCCGGCCGGCTCTCCTGGCTGCCTTGGCAAGGTAGGCAGACATGCTTCGTGGGCAGGAGAGGGGCAGGACGCACCCGCGCACCCGGAGACGGTGAGTGGTCGGGGGTGGGGGGTCTGCCGGCTTGCCCGCCTGCCCTCCTTCCTTCCTAAGATGCGGCAGGAGAGTGCCAGGCTCAGGGGCCGAGGGATGCCAGGACGGTGCCTCCCCTGGCCGGCTTCTGCTGCTGCTTCCGCTGTGCCCTGTCTGTGGGTGTCGTGGGGAGCCGGTCTGTGTTCTCTGCTGGCCTGGCCTGGCCTGCAGCAGATGTCCCCAGGGAGCAGAGTGGGGCAGAGCTGGGCGCCCCCTGCAGACTCCGGGCCCTGCTGTGTGGGCAAAGCAAAGCAGAATCCATGGGGCACTGTGCATTTTCCAGGCAGAGCCCCTTGGGCAGGGGGAGGGTGCTGCTGTGGGGCATGGGCTCCCTGGACACCCACCCCCTCCCTGCGGTTTCCTCCCAGGCCTCCGGGGGTGCTGGAGTTGGGGGGTGGGGAGAAGAAGGTGGAGAAGCCAGGCCCCCAGGGGCGGGAACCGGTTAGGGGAGCTGGGCCTGGCCTCTGCCTGCTGGGCTGGTTCCTGGCCCTGAGGCCAAGCAGTCCAGCTGGGATCTGGAGCTCCTGCTCACAGCCAGCCTTCCTGCCCTCCTCCAGTCCTTCTCTAGGGCAGCGTGCAGCTTCTTGCGACCCAGAGGAAGCGTGAGTGGGGCTGTGGGATCCACAGGGGAAAGGCCAGAAAGGGGCCAGTTTGCTGAGCCCTTTGGGGAGAGAGGCCTTTACGGCACAGGGAAACCCCTGTGCAGGAGGGGTGTGTGGGGCAGGGGGTGGGGCGCCTCCTGATTTCACCTGGGCTTGTGCCCCCCTGCCATCTTCCTATTGGTGCCCAGGAAGCTGTGTCCATGGCAACCACGAAGTGCCAAGTAGAGGCAGAGCTGGCACTGTCACTTCAGCCCCCAGCCGCCCTGGAGGATGCTAAACCACCACCCCCCCCACTTCCTGGCAGAGGCAGCCTGATGTCAGGCTCCCCAGTGCAAGAGGCAATTGGGGATGAAGGGGGTGCACCTGAGAGGGGGCTGCATTCTGTGCCAGGGTGGGAAAGGGGGGCCTCAGGGGCCTGGAATTGGCTGCTGAGATGAAGGCAGGCAGCAAAATCTCACAGGGTCCAGAGGGCTGGCCGTGCTTAGCCACGCTTTCCCTGGAATGGGGGGGGGGGGCGGGCTCCAGGTCTTCCCCCTCTCCCCACCAGGACATGGGGGGAGCTTTTTGGGCTCCTGGGGACAGAAGGAGCTCCCTTGGGCACAGAGTCATGCCACAACTGGCCCCACACTGATGGGCAGCAGCAGTGGACCCACAGGGGGGGGGGTGTCTTTTCCCTACCCTGACCTGGAAGAGCTGTCCTTGAGGATGCTCCAGCCCTGAGCCAGGGGGCTCTGCCCATCTCTCTGCCCGCCTGGTCCTGCCTGTGCCCCTTCATTGGGCCAAAATGGGACCCAGCTGGTGGCAGCTGTCCTCCAGAGACTCTGGGACCTGTGTGCCCCCTTCCCCAGAGCAGGGGGTGAGTCAGCATGGAGGAAGTGGGGCCTGCCGAGGGGAGAGGCAGGTGGGGCTGGGCTCCTAGCTCTGGTGGGGCAGGTGGTGGAGAGCAAAGTGCTCCTGCAGCAGCCAAAGTTTGGGTCCTCCAGGGGCTGTCTAGTCTACCCCCTGGCTGTGTGGCAGGACCATAGAGACACACACACACCCGGGCCAGCCTGTACCAGGGAATGGGTGGGTGTGCCAGGGGAAGGATGCACGTGGGAGCGCTCTGAAGGGGGAGAGTGCCTGTCAATGCATGGGTGCCAGTGTCTATGTGCAGAGGGTGTGTGTGTGCATGTGCGTAAGGGGCGTGGGGTCTTGGGTGGGCTTGCACCTCAGCTGCTTTGCTTGAAGCCATGAGAGCCTCTTGGGTTGGGAAAGAGAGAGGGCTTCCTGTGCTGGATGAGGCCGGGGGCCCACGGAGCCCAGCATCCTGTTCTCCCAGGGGCAGCTCAGATGCCCAGACGGGAAGAAGCTCACAAGCCTCCTCTGCTCAGCTGCCCTTCCCAGCAACGAGGTTGGGAGGCAGTGCTGCCTGCAACTGCGGAGGCAGGGATAGCCCTCCCCTCCATAAACGTGTCCTCTTTTAAGGCATCTGGGTTGGTGGCTATGGCTGCCTCCTGTGGCAGGGAGTTCCACAGTTTGCCCTCATGCTGCTTTCTTTTCTAGGCCACGCCTCTCCCTAGGCTCATCCTCCTTGGAGCTCCATGAGTTCTCGGTTTTTACAGAGAGAGTTGTGGTTTCACTTTTATCTCTCTTCTGAGACAGGGAGGAAAGACTGGGGAGGGGAAAGGCTTTGTTTAATGCCTGGAGCCTGGCTAATTATCATTTCTCTTCCTGGTGTCTGCCTTTCTCCCCTCCTCTTCCGGAATGTGTGGCTTGGCTGGCTTGCTTAAGATAACTGGGGATGTTTCAGGAGACAATCTCTGGCCCTGGAGCAACTTTTGCCTCTAGTTAGGAGGGTCATAAAGAACCATTTGCAAAACGATGGGGGTCCACCTCCCTCCACTGCTGTTGTGCTGAGGCATTCTGGGTGGGGGCTTTTGCTCCTGGCCCCCATCGTGCCCAGGTGAGCCCCAGGAATTGCAGCACTAGAATTCCTCAAGGCTGGGGGTGGGGGGGGGGCAGCAGACCGGGCCTTGGCAGGGCTTCCTCAGCCTTTGGCAGTGTTGTTCAGTGGTTAGTGCCTTGGGTGGCCCAGCTCTGAATCCTCATAGTCCCCAAGGGGCTGTTTGGGGCAAGTGCTTCTCCTTCAACCTGGTAGAAGTTCTCCCTCCCACCCCCCCACTCCAGGCACTTCCCCCTAACCTGGAACCCCACCAGGAATGCAGACACCCCCAGCTTCCCCTCGGGTACTGAGGGTCAGCTGCTTGGGAGTGCCTGGGGTGGGATGTCTGTATCACCCCCCAAAAAAGCAGAGCTTTCATAGCTGGTCATAGCACGGGATTGGCCCTCTGGTGTCATATGTCTTCTCAGGCCAGGGGGATTCTGGGTGAGCGCCAGGATTATCCTGGAGGATCGTGACCCCCAAGTGGTGGGGCAGGATGGTGCTAGCTGTCCTCCTGGGAGCTCCCCCTGAGCAGCCCCACCGGGAACCAGGACAGGCAGCAGGGAGTTGAGGCTGACGGCTTGGCTCCCACTGGGGGTCTTTGGATGGAGGCTTCTGAGGCTGGCCAGGAATTCCCCCTCCCTCCCGCCAGGTTGCCAAGTGACCCCCTTGGGATGAGGACTTTGCTTCCCTCCCTGCTGCAGGATGCGGCTTGGCTGGCTGGCTTGAGCTACCTGGCTCAGAGGGTGGGATGGGCTCTGCTCCCTCCTTGCCATTGTCTGGGCTGCAGAGCTGCTCCGCAAGGAGGGTGGAGTGGGGGCTCCTAGGCCTTCCCTGCAGGACAAGCTGCTTTGCTCTGGCCACGGGGACCCCCCAGTCTGCAGAATGGGGGCCCAGGGTGGGGCCAGGCTGCTCCCTGTCTCTGCATCTCTGACGCTGCTCCTCCCCGCCTTGCAGGAGGTGATGTCTTCTTCCCGCCGGAAGGAGAAGCCGAAGATGGCGGAGGAGAGCTCCAGCGGCAGCAGCGGGGGCTCTCCTAGTCCGGGGGACACCCTGCCCTGGAACCTCCCCAAGCACCAGCGGACCAAGAGGACCAAGGCATCGTCCGGCAACGGGACGGTCCTGGACCCTGCGGAGAGAGCGGTCATCCGCATTGCAGGTAGAGAGGGCTGAGGCTGGGAGGCCCAGGTCAGGGGGTCTTGCTGGATTGGGGCCCAGAGGGTGAGCGGCTCTCCTGAGTTGACCCTGGCGAGGGCACCAGGAGCTTCTGTGAGCCACCATCCCTGGCCCTGGCCCTCCTTGCGCCGTGTTGTGGCACCGTGTTGTTGTGCACCCAGGGGTCCCTCTGGGGGCCACTTGCCAGGGGTGCTTTGTGCTTTGGGGTCTCCTGTTGCAGCTGAGTCTGGGCTGGGTGTTGTATCGGGGGCTTGCGTCACGTCTCTTGAGTAATTGCCCAGCAGAGCTCTCTAGGGTGGTCTGTAGGCAGTTGAGATCCACGTTGGTGGAGGGAGCCTGGGGGACTTGCTCACGGGGCACTTGGGGGGCAAAGTTGTTTGCCTCCTTAGGGAAACGGATGCCATGTTTGATGCAGCTCCTGGTGAGGTTTCCGTTGCTCCATCCAGACACGGTTTGTGGGGTCCGTTTTCGCCACCCTTGAGAGGGTGCTTGTGAGTCTGTGCCCAGCGAGGTGCCCTCTTGACCGCTGCCCTTCCTGGCTGATGGAAGCTGGCCTGCTTGCTGCTGGGTGTGATGGAGGGTCACGGGTTGGAGACCCTCTCTTTCTTTTTGTAAATTTTATTTACATTTTTCATTATTACCATTTCCAAAATCACATTCGCTTTCAAAAATATATTTCCACCATCAATATCTTTCTTTTAACAAAAATATTCAACATCTTCCCTTCCCTTTAATTTTCCCACCATTCCTGCATATTCTCATATATCGATTTAGATCACTAGGGTTGATGAGCCTTTCCGTGTTGAGGGGGGTGGGGTGCCTGTTGCCCCGAAGGAGGTGGTAGGGTGGCCCCTCCTTGGAGGAAACCCACCCTGCGCCCGATGGTCTTAGCAACTCCCACCCTGTTGCAAATACCCCCTTTGGGGGCAGAGCCCTTGAGATGGTCGTGGGGCACAAACACAGATATTTGTGGAGGAAACTGACCTCGTTGACTCATTTTGATCTGGGCTGAGATCAGGGTTGGAGCTGAATCAGCCTTGATTGCCTTGATGGTGACCTTGTATCGAGAGAAGGACGGAGGGAGGCCACATTGCATTGCCTTTCTCCTGCTGATTTTGAGTTGCTTTTATTGCCGATTGTACATTGCCTTGAAATATATATGTGGAAGTTTAATAAATAAAAACAGATAGGTGGGGGGAGGGATGGTTCTCCCTCTCAACCTGTGACTCTAGGTTTGCTCAGGAGGTTTTGGCAAGGAACCCGGAGATTTTCCAAAAGTGCCTCTTAACCGGCTGCCCGTTTCCTCCTCCTTAACAGCTTCTGCTACAACTGAGTTGGGACATTTCTGATGAGCCGTTATTTTTTGCATTCGCTGTGTCATCAACAGTTGCAGTTGCAGCGTTTAACTGTCCTCCCCACGGTCTGCTTATTTGTGGAATTGTCATCCTCTGGCCCAGGGGGAGCTGCCTTCTGCCTGGGGGGGGGGGGAAGGTGTGCTTTGGGCCAGGAAGCCTGCAGGCCAGTTATGGTCAGAAATGGGGTGGGGGGGTGGGGCCTCCCTGCTCTCCTTGCTCCTCTGACCTACCTGGCAAGGGCAGCGGGGGCAGCAGCAGCCCCCTGCAAGGGGGAAAGACCTTCCTCCTCACAGTCCCAACTCCCCAGCTCAGGGTGCTGCTGCAGCTGCAGGGAGCGGGGGGGGGGGGCAGTGGGGGGGGGGGACTTGAAGCCCTGAATCTCCTTTCTCTTTCAAGCCGCCTCCATTCTTCTGAAGTTAGGATAAAACACTCACTGTATAAATAAGCTTTTTGTATACCAAAAATTTTTGTGCTTCAGAAAATTACCGCCTAACAGCCACCCTAGTGAATGCAAGTGGAGGGGGGGGCAGGACAGGTGGGGGTGGGTGGGTGATATTCCTTCCTCTCGTTTCCTCCTGGGCCTCAAATGCAGGAAGCTCTTCTGCCTGGCTGAGGATGAAATCTCATTAGCAGAGCATTATTAGGGACCTCGGCTGGGATCTCACAGGCAATAAAACATCCCAGAGGCCATCAGTTGAGCCTCGCCTCCTAGGGAAGCTTTGCTCAGAGCAGACATATTGAGATCAGTCATGTTTGTTCATTTCAGTGGGCCTACTCTGAGTAAAGCTTATTTGGTGACAACCCCCTCTCACGTGAGGAGGCCCTTGTTAGGGTCATGGAAGGAGCCCAGCGCCAAGCGACAGAGGGGGCCCAGCTCAGTTTGCAGGCCAGGCCATGGCAGCATCCTGCTCCCCACACACCCCTTGTAAGCCTGGCCCCTTATCTTTCTCTGCTAGGTTTAGTCCAGTCTGAAAAGCTGGGAGCAGGACAGACCACATGAACTGATCTTGCTACAGACACACACAGCAAGCAGGTGTTATACTGCATCAAGTACTTTCAGACTAGACTCCTGTCATCTGCTCTCCGTGGGGCAGCCCTTGAACACCTCTGGAAACTGCAAAAAGGTCCAAATGCCGCAGCCACACATTTGCTGGAAAACAGCTGATCCTGTTTGAAGATCCAGTTCATTCTTTGTTGATTCCCTGCTTATTTGGGGGCTCAACGGAAGGTGCTGGTTCTTCCCTTTAGCAGACTGGGACCTAATGGGCAGCCTAAGGACCGCTTTTCCCTCTCTGCCCCTTCCCATGTGCTGTGGTCCACATCAGAGGTCCTGTCCATTGAGGGGCAGTGGGTGAATGAGCGCAAGGGGGGCAGCAGGGCCTCTTCAGTGGAAGCCCCTCCATAGGGCAAGAAGAAGCCCATCTGGCCTGCCCTCTGCTCTTATGCTGCCCTTGAGAGAGAAGGGGGGCACATAGGGGCAGGTAAAGGGATCTGGCATTTTTGCCTTTTGCTGCTGTTGGAGAATAAGTCCTGGAGCCATTGGAAGGGACCCCAAGGGTCATCTAGTCCAACCCCTGCAATGTAGGGATCACAGGTCTGCTGCTTTTTAATGTTTGCTGGGGCTTTACAAGACAAACAACATTGTGGTGTTTTATCATTTTGTGACTGGATGGTTAGACCCCTTGGCCTGGGCGGACAGTTGCATGCAAGCAAATAAAACCTGCATGGCTGAAGGCCAGACGAGTTCTCCCCAACCCGGTGCCCTCCAGAGGTTTGTTTATTATGTGACAGAAAGGGGCACGTCTCCCTCAGGTGGGAGATTCCACAATCTGGGATTCTGATGCACTTTGACCAGTGGTTCTCCAAGGGTGTGGCAGGAGAGGAGCGCGAGTGTGACAGGAAGATTCAAGAACAACCAATATTGTACTTGGGAACAATTCATGTTCTTATGTAGCTGCATTGTTTTATATTTCCTGGATGTCCCTTAAAGGTAAAGGGACCCCTGACCATTAGGTCCAGTCGTGGCCAACTCTGGGTTTGCGGCGCTCATCTTGCTTCACTGGCCAAGGGAGCCGGCGTACAGCTTCCGGGTCATGTGGCCAGCATGACTAAGCCGCTTCTGGCGAATCAGAGCAGCACACGGAAACGCCGTTTACCTTCCCGCCAGAGCGGTACCTATTGATCTACTTGCACTCTGATGTGCTTTCGACCTGCCAGGTTGGCAGGAGCAGGGACCGAGCAATGGGAGCTCATCCCGTCACGGGGATTCGAACCGCCAACCTTTTGATCGGCAAGCCCTAGGCTCTGTGGTTTAACCCACAGCACCACCCGCGTCCCTAGAGGTCCCTTAGTCATATTATAAAGCAGTTGTGTTCTGTGTTATAAATTGAGCAGTGCCAGGAGTTGTTTCATTTTGTTTTACAATGTATTGCTTATCAGGAAAAAAGAAAAATCAGTGTGGCATGATTAAATTTTTGTTCTGATAGTGTGGCCCATTCTGAGCAGGGGAGCCAGAGTGCCAGGGCGGCCCCTCCACCAAACTCGGCCACGGACCAGCCTGCCAACTTTGTCCAAGTTCAGCTTGTTAAGAGCAGGGAACTTCCCTTCTGCACCTTAACTGGTTTCTGTCCTCCTCACCTGGCTCCAGGTATGTTTCTGGGCCACAATAAGCTTTTGCACAAAGCTTAGCTACGATTCTGTAAACATCAAAGCTGTCCAACCAGTCTTTGCCACCTACGTGAGGGGAGCCAGCCGCAAAGCCAGGGCTTATCCGGCAGAGCCACGCACACGTTCCAAACCAGCGCGGAGCCTGTGCGCTGGGGCTTCACTTTTCATGTGCCGCACTTGTTTTTCCTCCCAAAGATCCAGGCAGGGGCAACACAGAGGCTGGTCTGGGCCAGATCTTGGGAATCCCCCAGGCAGCTGCAGGAATGACCTGAAGCAAGAGGCGTAAATGTTCAGGAACAAACAGAACCTAAACCCAAGTTAATTAAAACAAAACAAAACCCCGAAACAACAAAAATGCATTCTAGTTTAGGCTTCAGGCGATTTCAGAGATGGAAAAACAAGCATTATAAGTAGAACAAGTTAGGATGTTATGCACAGGGGATCCCCAAACCCCTTTTTTCTGAGAGAAAGAGACCTTACTTCATGCAGAAAGATTCCTTGTGCCGTTGTCATGAGTGGCTCAGGAGTGCAGAGAAAATGTGGCTGGAGGTATATTTCTTTTTTTAAGGGTCACAGAGTCATCAGCAGGTGGCAGACTTGGGGAGGCACCTGGTCTGGGTTGGCACCTCTCAGGAAATACCTGGGGGGGGGGGGGCTCTGAATGGATGTGGAATCCATGTTGCGTGCCTGCAGGGAAGACAGCTGTGGTGGACGGCAAAACTGCTTCTAGCAGCCGACCTAATAGGCATGCGGTGCTTTGTGACTTTGTGGGGCTCACTTGGGGCTGGTCCTCACTGCGTTTGCAGATGCATGTGTCCCAGTTTAATTTGTGTCCTTCACATGATGTTACTGCCAAACAACACCAGGCTTAATGCTTTCCCCTTGGAAATTTGGGTTTACCTGATACGGCAGGAATAGGGAACCTTTGGCCCTCCAGATGTTGCTGAACTACAGCTCCCATCAACAAGACCAGGAAGGGGGTCCAGTGGTCAAGAAGGCAGTTTCTGCATGAACTAAAGAGGGATGTGAGGGGCAGATGGGGCTCATCCACCTGGGAAGGGAGCCCACCTAGGAGAAGGAAAACTCTGGTCCTAAACCCCCACTGCCTTCCGGGATCTCTTTGGAAGAAGAAAAGGCTCAGGAGTAAACCAAAGGGGAGTCCCTAAGGCGGTTGGGTGGTGCCTGGTACGCCTCCTTCGGGCAATTCCTGCAGCCAGGTTGGTGCCAAAGTCTCGCTCTGCTTTCCTTTGCAATGCCGAGAGGGAGGTCTTGTCGTCTGGGCAGCCCAGGACCTCCAGACACACAGCCCTGGCTTGCACCCCAGGGAAGTCACTTCAGTGCTGCTAACACAGCGGTTGGACTTCACCCCTGGAGGCAGACTCCATTGTCTCTCAAGTTAGATGGAGGCCAGCAACTCCCATCAGTAGCCCTGGCTATTGGCCGTACTTGCTCTAGTTGGGCCCAAGGTTCTCCATGCTTGCGTATGGGGAAGATGCAGCACGTCAGGGGGAAACTGGGCTCCAGACCTCTCTGCTGGGGGTCGCCAGCGATTTGTTTGAGTGTTTCTGGGTGGGCGGTTCTGCTCCTCCCCTTTCCATGCCTGCTGCTTCCCCATGACTTTTCCAGCTGTGCTCTTAACTATTTCCAGTGCTTTCCGGAAGGAAGGAATATTCTTTTTTGTTTGATCCCTCAGATCAAAACCAGAAAACTGCAGAAGCAAACCACATTGGAAATCTATACACCCGATATACTGGGCAGCGTTCTGAAAAGCGTTTGCTGAAAATTTATAATTGCTTTCATTCTCTTCCGCCCCCAGTTTGCTAGTAAGAGGACTTCAGGAGCTCAGCCATTTATATATAATCACATCATGTGTGTGTACATATATTTTTGTATCACTCAGACTTGCACAAATCTTGCACAAGTAAGTTACAATAGGCTGGCTCTGTGCTTTTGCAGACTTCTTGGGTGGAAAATTTTATTTTAAAAAGCAAGGCTCATGCTCCGCTATCTGTGCTCATGCACAACCCATCAGATGGCAGGGACAGATCCAAAAGGAAACAGGAAAGAGGAAGTTGCTCCTCATATATAAATTCAAATATGTGCAGGTGTGCATTGCTCTGCATCTAATTTGAATGGGGGGGGGAATGGAATAGCAGCTGAATGATGCTCCAATGTGGACAAGACCTTGGTGCCTTGCAGAGCATCCTGGCCCGCTCCTTTTGACTGGCACCTCCCTGCTAAGCAGCTGGCTGGCACCTGCTCTCTCTAGTTATTATAGTCAGCTTTAAAAAAAAATCTGTTTTGCTTTTCGGTTTCATGAATCTACCAGGAGGCTTCCAATTTAACAATTTCACAAGAACAACAAAAGCAATATTAAAAGAAGCCAAAGATAGAAAGAACAAAACGATTTGCAGATGGAAAACAATGAAACTCAGAAGCAAATGCAAAACTAAAAACTAAAAGCTGCAAGCCTTGGGCAAACAGAAAGCCCTTCCCCCCAAACCTGAAACTCCTTCCAGCTGGCCTCACAGGAGCAGTCCAAGCATTGGTGGTCAGTCGGGTGGGTTGGAGGTCTTGGGTTTTGGCCTCAAGAGCCTTTTGGCCCTTTCTGTGATGTGCTGTAAAGGGATTTCTTTTTGGTTGGAGGGGAGGGCAAAGAGCTCCCCCTTGGCCTTCATTCTTCCTGGCTGTTGGCAAAGCCAGTTGCTGGTTTTACACAGTGAGGCGTTCCCAAAGCAAAGGAAGGATTGAACTCTGATTAATAAGAATACACACAGAGGCTTGAACCAGCAAGACTCTGGGAAGGGTGCATATAATAATCTCTCTCTCCATCCTCCGGCCCAGGTCCTTTTATTCACAAGAACCTTTTACAGAGTGTTTGTAAGAACCAATCAGATTTCTTTTTTAAAAAAAATAATATTTATTATTTTTCCAAAAACTTAAACACTAAAAAGAAGATAAACAATACAATACAACACATCAAATTAACAAAACAAGACAAAGACAATAAAATAAATCAAACAATTTCATTATCCCATCTTTCATTCACTTATTTCCACAACCTCCTCACACCTCCCTTTTTGTATTCCACTTCTGTAAATTATTTCAGTAATTCCTTTCCATTTTCCTCTGTTTTCTATCCTATAATTATCTTAACTCATTCTAACCTTATTTTTTCCTTTAATGCTCTATTAACCTATCTGTACTTAATTCCTTATAATATTTCTACTAAAGCCATATAACTTCATTCCAACATTTTTCTAGCATTCATTAATTTTACAATATTTCTGTAGATAGTCTTTAAACCTTTTCCAATCTTCTTCCACCGACTCTTCTCCCTGGTCTCGGATTCTGCCAAGTCATTTCCGCCAGTTCCATGTAGTCCATCAGCTTCATCTGCCATTCTTCCCGGGTGGGCAAATCTTGTGTCTTCCAATACTTCGCGATGAGTATTCTTGCTGCTGTTGTTGCATATATAAAAAAAGTTCTATCCTTCTTTAACACCAATTGGCCAACCATGCCCAGGAGAAAGGCCTCTGGTTTCTTCAGGAAGGTATATTTGAATATCTTTTTCATTTCATTATAAATCATCTCCCAGAATGTCTTAATCCTTGGGCATGTCCACCAAAGGTGAAAGAATGTGCCTTCAGTCGTTACATTTCCAACATTTATTTTCGGGCAAATGGTAAATTTTTGCAAGCTTGACTGGTATCATGTACCACCTATAAATCATTTTCATTAAGTTTTCTCTTAGGGCATTACATGCCGTAAATTTCATACCTGTGGTCCATAACTGTTCCCAGTCAGCCATCATTATATTATGTCCAACATCTTGTGCCCATTTAATCATAGCTGATTTCACCGTTTCATCCTGAGCCAATCAGATTTCTTTTGAGCATTTCAACAAACCCCACGTGGGGACAAAGTTAAACTACAAAAGCTAATTAAGCATGCACTTCTGGGGTAAATAAAGAACTGAACTACAAAGGAGTGCCGTCTGGCAACCCTAGGAGGTGATAAACAAGCAATATACATGATAAGAAGGATGGCCAGGAGGACAGCGATCATTATCACCTTCAGGTGAGATCTCTTTCCTGGCCCTAAGATTAACATCCTAAGATTAACATATCAGAAAAGCTACATCAAAGAAACTGCCCACTGTCTTTGCTGACTGAGTATGCCTGCCTTGGTGCCGTGTGTGTGTGTGTGTGTGTGTGTGTGTGTGTGTGACTTGTCAAGCAAGAGAAATGGACAGTAGAGGAAATATGGCATAAATGTAGAAGCTTATGGGATTTAATCAGAAATTATGGTCAATACATTAAACCCAGTCAACACAATGCATTCATCGTGGACACAATGGCTTGATGTATATTTTATAATTCCTCCTGGTAATCCCATCTGATCACTACAACACAGCAACCCCTGAGGCTTGTTGGTGTGAGAATGAGAGACCCTGCAGACTCCAGACCCCCCACCCTTGCGCTCTCCAGGTGCCCCCACAGCTCCTTTCCTGTTGGCAGAGGGGGGGGGGCACACCCAGCCACCACCTGCCATAGCCAGCAGGGCGTGGGCAGGTCTTGTTTGCTTGCTCTGTTTGACGCTGAGGCCTCCAGCCTCTGCTGCTGCTGCTCTGCTTGGCCCTCTGCCTGCGAGGGGGGGGGGTGTGTCATCCTGCTCCATTCAGCACCTCTGGGTCACTCTCCTTTTTAAAAAAAAATAATAATAATAATTTTTATTGAGGTTTTTATCTCTACAAAATAAGAGAAAGAAAAAAAGGTTTACACATATGTGCATTGTAAGGTTACCAGATGTTCCCATTTCCCGGGGACAGTCCCCAGATTTACAAATCAGCCCCCATACAAAATCCATTGAAGTTGAAAAGTGTCCCTGGATTCATTGGAAAAAAAAACTGGTAACCTATTGGCCCTGTTCTATTTTTATCAGTTGCTGGTTGGTTACCCAATTTGTACCCATATTATTCTTTTTTACCGATATCGTCTCCACTGGGGATACCCACCAGGGTATCTTAGGCTCTAATAATCTGTGATACCTGTCCCAGACCTTATATAATGAGTTTCTAACTATATGATTTAAAAAAATCCTTCTGCACTGCCACTTTGTTGTAAATTAAGCAGGCACGCTCTGGGTCACTCTCCTTGGGTCTGCCTTGGGTCCTGCCTGTGCTCCAGCAGCTCAAGGTCTCTCCCTCCCCCACCTTGAGAGTCACCTGTGCTCCCTTTAGCCACAGGTAAGGATGGGGGAGAGAAATCCAAGGAAACGTGAACTGACTCCATTCCCCAATCTATCCCTGGCCCAGCCTAATTCCCACTTTTCCAGGCAAGGAAGGACCAGACTGGACCCCTGCGTCCTTTGAAATGCTCCTGATTTTGCAGGGCAGTTTCTCAGCCAAGTACAGTAACTGCAGCTCTGCATATACAGTTGTACCTTGGTTCTCAAACGCCTTGGTACTTGGACGTTTTGGCTCCTGAACACCGAAAACCCGGAAGTAAGTGTTCTGGTTTTCAAACGTTTTTCAGAAGCCGAACGTCCGACTCAGCTTCCTATTGAGTGCAGGAAGCTCTTGCAGCCAATCGGAAGCTGTGCCTTGGTTTTCGAATGGTTTCGGGAGTCAAACGGACTCCTGGAACGGATTAAGTTCGAGAACCAAGGTACAACTGTACAGAGATAAAGTGTGCATAACCTTGTGTGCAGAAAGGTGCTTATTAGGGAAAACTGCATTGTATATTGGGAGAGACATTTGCATGAACATGCTGATGGATCTTCATGGAGACTTTAAAAAATAATAATTTGCAAACTGGCCTGGAGGCCTGGAGAACTGAAGAGCAGAAGGGGAAGAAACGGAGAGGACCTGAAAGGGACAGATTCACCCACCAGTTTCTCTCTGTCCTTAGTGGGGCGACTGTTTCTCTCCTATGCCGGGTGGGACCATGGGGGCTGGGGCCCCTCTTGCCTAGTCTCCTGCTGGGAGGGGCTGGGTGTGTGGGGGGTGTGTGTGATGCAGCAGTGGCGCTGTGGGCAGAGATGCCCCTTGCCTTGGTCCTGCCCTGCAGTGAGAGCAGCCTCCAGCAGGGGGCCCTGCAATACAGATCCCTTCGCCCCCCCCCAAGCTCCTCCTTGTCCATTGGCAGCAAAGGAGTCCCCAGAGGAGCCAAGCAGAGACTCAGGAGCCGCCTGGGCAGAGAGCGGGGGCCACGGTGTCGCCCTCTCTTCCTCCCTTAGGCCAGCGCTCCCGGCTGGGTCCTTCCCCTGATCTCAGGCTGGGCAGTGTCCAGTCCAGCTTCTCTGCACCTTCCTCAGCCCCACAGGAGGGAGGGCAAGGCCTGGCATTGGACCCACGGACAGCCCATTTATTTACAGTCATACCTCGGATTACAGACGCTTCAGGTTGCGCGTTTTCGGGTTACGGACACGCCAAACCCAGAAGTACCGGAATGGGTTACTTCCGGGTTTTGGCACTCGTGCATGCACAAAAGCACTAAATTGCGCTTTGCACATGCACAGAAGCGCCGAATTGCAACCTGCTCGTGTGCAGAAGCGGCGCTGCGGGTTGGAGACGCTGTGGGTTGCGAATGTGCCTCCTGCACGGATCACGTTCGCAACCTGAGCATCCACTGTATTTACTTCTCGCATTTCTGTCTATGATTCCGTGATCCCATCTTCTCCTCCAAGGTTCTCAAGGCATAGTTCTCCCCTCCGTATTTTTATCCCTGCAACAACCCTGTGAGGTAGGTGTGGCTGAGAAGCAGCTCCTGGCCCAAGGTCACCCCGTGAGCTCCATGGCTGAGTAGGGATTTGAACCACAGAACCATAGAATGGCAGTTGGGAGGGACCCCAGGGTCATCTAGTCCAACCCCCTGCAATGCAGGGGTCTCAGCTAAAGGATCCGTGACAGATGGCCATCCAACCACTGCTAATAATAATAATAATAATAATAATAATAGTATATTTATTACCCCCCCCCCCATCCTCCAAGGAAGGAGAGTCCACCACCTCCTGGCCTGGTTCACTTGCTCAGTTCGGGACAGACAGTGTACAGCACTGAGAACTTAATTTGTGCAGCCTAAAAATAAAGAATAATACGCAGCTTAATAATAGAATAATCATAATAATAGTCCCCCCACATTTAAAATACCATAGACCAGGCATGTCCAAAGTCTATTTTATGGGCCTAATCTGGCCCGCCGGCGCCTGTGGCAGTCTATTTCCTGGGGTAAAATCCTAAAAAAAACCTCAACAACTTCAATCCTAAGAGAAGCTCAACAACATTGGTTGGCCCTTCAGTCGGCCCCCACAGCCCTTCACTTCATCAAATCTGGCCCTCTTTGAAAAAAGTTTGGACACCACTGCACATTGACTGTTTAATGGCCGAAGGGTAAAGAGGAATGTTTTTGCCTGGCACCTGAAGACATGTGATGCTGGCACCAGGCAAGCCTCCCTGGGGAGAGCCAACCGCAGATGGGGAGCCACCACAGAAAAGGCCTGTTCTCGTGTTGCTACCCTCTGGACCTCTCAGGCAGGGGGCACCCAGAGAAGGGCCTCAAAGGACACGTGCAGGGTCAGTGTCTATGGGGAGAGGTGGTCCGTCAGGTACTGAGGTGCGGAGAACTGAACCCAGGTGTTGTGCTGATGAGTTACAGCCCTGTGGTGTGCTCTGCCTTGCACTGGCTGGTTGAGGGCTGGGGCCTGGCCTTGTGGAGGGTGGTGGGCGCCCTTGGCCTCTCCCTTCCAGCTCCCTGGTTCTCTCTCACTGGCTTCCCCCGAAGTCTTTTCCTTCTGCTCTGGGGGAGACCAGGGGCTGCAGTTCTTTCCACTGAGGCTGAGCTCTGAATCCCACAGAGACGCCCCTTTCCCCTTCAGCTTCTCTCTGGCTGCCCCTGCCCTCCAGGCTCCAGCCACAGGCTTGAGGGCGCTTGGTTTCCTCTGCCTGTCTTTGTGCCCCTCCTGGCGCTTTGCCCAGGTGCCACTTCTGAAGGCTGAAGGACTTGGGCCCGGGTGGCATGCCATGGATGCCTGAGGGAGCAGAGAGCCCTGCGAAGGAAGGGGCCTGGAGCGCCCAGTCCTGCCCGCTCTGGGCCCTCCCTCTGTGTCCTTGGCTTCACCTGTCTCAGGTTCCCGGCTTTGGCTGCCTTGATGCCAGCGCATGGAGGCTGCGGAGCCTCTCCTGGCCTGCAGGTGAGATGGTCTTCCCTGGAGGAGTTCTCTGGCATGCGCACTCATCCCATGGGAGCCTTTCCTGGCTGTGGGCCTTTGCTCATGGGGAAAGAGGTCTGGCTACCTGCCAGGAGGAGTGGAAGGGGTGCGACTCTTTATTTATATAAAAAATATTTTCATCCCACTGTATCATTTCTATCACAGTGGTTTACAATAATACAAAGCCACACAGTAAAATAAGAAAAACTTAGAAACAAGTTCAAAGCAAAAGAATTAAAAACAAACATCAGTAGACGATTGTGGAAGGGATGTATTAACTGCCTGCTTGGGCCCGATGGAAGAGTAAAGTTTTCAGCAGGCTTTTAAAACTTGGCACAGAAGGCGCCCACTGAATCTCCATTGGCAGGGAGTTCCACAGGACCGGGTCAATGAGGCAGATGTTGTAAAACGAGCTTCCTTCAGTGATTGAGCTGGATCAGAAGGTTCAGGCGATTCCTGAGGTGCCCTGGACCCAAATTCTTCAGGGCATTGTCAATTAATAGAAGGACTTTGAACCTGGCTGGGTAGCAGATGGGCAGCCAGAGCAGCTCTGTGAGATGCTCCCATTGGCAATTTTTTCGGGAATGGGGCCAGAGAACATCTGCTTTACCTGCAGAAGGTCCCGGGTTCAGTTTCCGACATCCATTGAACTGCTGCCAGAAAGGAGGGCAGCATTGCTCAGTGGTCTCAGACAGAGTGGGGCGAGGCAGTGGCCAAGCAAGGCTCCCTTTGCTTCCCAGCACCCGTTGTCCTTGGAGAGGGTCTTCTCCCCGCCTGCCGTGCCCCCTGCACAATGCCTGCCAGGGCTCCTCGTTCTCCAGCTATTTTGGTGGCTCTTTGGATCAGGTGACAAAGGCAGGTGCGTCTCTGGAGGGCACAGTGGGTGACGGGGAGAAGCCCCCCTCCCCCCGGTGCTGGTTCAGGGCCCAGCAGTACTAAACAACCCTCATATTTTATGTACAGTCAAACCTCGGATCCCAAACGCCTCCGTTTCGGAATGTTTTGGCACCCGAACCCCGAAAACCTGGAAGTAAATGTTCTGTTTTTCAGAAGCCGAATGTCCGAAGCGGCTTCTGCTGAGTGCAGGAAGCTCCTGCAGCAAATTGAAACCCGCGCCTCGGTTGTTGAACATTTTGGAAGCTGAAGAGGCTTACGTAATGGATTATGATCGACAGCCGAGGTTTGACTGTACAAGGAACTCCCCATTTGTGTGTGTTCAAGTCACTGCTTTGAAAGCAACTTCGTTCCTGTCTATCTTTCACTAGTGATGGGTGGACACCCCTGGAGGGCGCAAAAATGTGTATATTTCCCTCATCTTATCCAAGGGATCTTCTGACTTTTAACTTGCAGTTCTGGCAGGCCATGGGGAGCTTGGGAGATGCATTCTATTCTGCAAGGGACATGCTATGACCCCCCAGTTTTGAGAAACATCTGAGTCCCGGGGGAGCCTCTGAAGCCGCCCTGGGTCAGCTGAAGGAAGGAAGCTGTGGGTGACTCTCTCTCTGCTCCTGGTGAATGAGAGCTTCTCAGCAATGGAACGGACTCCCTGGGAAGGCGGTGGGCTCTCCTTCCTTGGAGGTTTCAGGGCAGAGGTTGGGTGGCCATCCGTCAGGGATTATTCAGCTGGAAGAAGAAGAAGAGTTTGGACTTGATATCCCGCCTTTCACTCCCCTTCAGGAGTCTCAAAGCGGCTAACATTCTCCTTCCCCTTCCTCCCCCACAACAAACACTCTGTGAGGTGAGTGGGGCTGAGAGACTTCAGAGAAGTGTGACTGGCCCAAGGTCACCCAGCAGCTGCAGGTGGAGGAGCAGGGAAGCGAACCCAGTCCCCCAGATTACGTGACTACCGCTCTTAACCACTACACCACACTGGCTCTCAAATGACTAGATTGACTAGGACTAGATCAGGATCCCCTCCAACTCTGCCATTCTGTGGTCCTCCTGCTTTGCTACCTTTTTTTTAATATAAATTTTTATTAGTTTTTTAACGTACCATTTTCAACAATAATTAAACATACTTTTACATCTTATTCAATTTTTTTTTTACTTCCATGACTCCTGTCTGAAAATTTTCCAATCTAATCTCTTAGTATGCATTTCTTATTTTCCCTATTACCGTATTTTTCGCCCTATAGGACGCACCGGCCCATAGGACGCACCTAGATTTTTTTGGGGGGGGGGGAATAAAGGGGGAAAAAATTATTCCCCCCCCCCAGGCAAGGGGCTGGGGCAGGGGAAGCCCGAGCTTCCCCCGACTCCAGCCCCCAGAATGGGACCCAGAGCCATGCCGAAGCTGCGTGCAGCTTTCGCATCGCTCTAGGAGCTTGCGGGACTGGGGGAGGGGGAAGCCCTCCGCCAGCCTCCAAACCAGGTCGGGAGACAGCTGGATGGTGCGCTGCTCCTCCCTGCTGTCCCCCGAGTTTGCGGGGCTGGCGACGGGGAGGAGCAGGCTTCTCCCCCCCGCCAGCCTTCTAACCAAGTCGGGGGACAGCGGGATGGCAGTGTTCCGCCTCCCCGCTGTCCCCCGAGCTTGTGGGGCTGGCGGTGGGGCTCTCCTGAAGCCTGGAGAGCGAGAGGGGTCGGTGCGCACCGACCCCTCTCGCTCTCCAGGCTTCAGCGAAAGCCTGCATTCGCCCCATAGGACGCACACACATTTCCCCTTCATTTTTGGAGGGGAAGAAGTGCGTCCTATAGGGCGAAAAATACGGTACATTTCAAACACATAACCAATATCTCTATCTTTTTCTACTTTGTAACACCTCGTATATTTCTCCTTACAAAACTTCTCGTAGTCCTACTGGCATAATTTGTTGATTACAGTTGCTCTTCAAATAATTCATATACTTCTTCCAATCTTGTGTAAATCTCTGGTCCTGCAGGTTTCGAATCCTTCCCGTCATTTTGTCCAATTCTGCATAGCCCATTAATTTCGTCTGCCATTCTTCTTTCGTCGGAATTTCTTCTTCAATTTCTTCTTCTTCAAACCTCCTGCTTTGCTTCCCTCCAGCCTGAGGGGGGATTCCGGAGGACTCAGAAGCCTCACTTGTCTTTATTTTGGGTAGCTGCAATCCCAGGGCAGTGGCGGCTTAACCCTTCTCCCTGCACACAGGTGTGGCCTCCCTCTTGGCTGGGCTTGTTTAGTGGGTTTCTCTCTCTGAAAAGCTTATTTATTTGGTGTGCAGAGGTTCGGCAAATAGCACCCACCTGGGGAGATGACATCACCCTCCCTGGACAGACACTTTGCCCTCCCTCCCCCCCACCACGCAGGTCAATCACCTGCCTTAAGCAATCTTGGGCAGAGGCTGGGGGCCAGCCTGGAAGGGCATCATCCTGCTCCTGCACTCTGGGTAGAGGCTGATTACCAGTAAGAGAGCCAGTTTCCTCCCTCCAGCCATCCCTGGGGGGGGGGGGGGTGAAGGAGGAGCCCTGAAAGGCCCAGCCCTGTTTTCAGGGAAATGAAGGGACTTTTGCTCGCCCAGGTGCAACCCCTGGCTGTATTGTGAAATGCTGCCATGTCTGCCAGGAGACCTGTCGCCAGGAAGAGGTGTGCCCCAAAGAGGCAAAAGGCACCAGGTGTTTAAGGGTCAAATCGAGCAAGCCTTCCCCTGTCAGGGACACTTGAACTGTGGTTCTTGCATTGCTGGGGGTTGAACTAGGTGACCCCTGGCGTTCCTCAATAATTCTGTGATTCCAAGAGGAGCCAGAAGGGCTGTGGGATTCCCCTCCTGGGAGAGGAATGTGCTTGACCCCTAGATCACTGCCAGCAAAGCTCTCTTGTCTGGCAAGTTTGCGTCTCCTCCCCTCCTCCTGCCAAAGGTTCAGAGGCGATCCCTGCTCTGGAATGCAGGTGGGGGTCATTATTCATACCTAGGAGCCCTTTGATCACTGGCCTGTGGAGTCCAGAGTTTCCTGCCAGGCCCAGCCAGCGTGGAAGTGGACCCAAGTCCCTGCTCTCCTCCTCTTCCTAGCAGGGATCCAGGCTAGCCTGGCAAAGCAGAGTTTGTGACCTTGTGGCTGAAATGTTTGCCCCTGGCTCTAGGAATCCGGTGGGGGGGGGGATGTCAGGAGGCCCCTCAGCTCCCAGAAGGCAGCTGCTCTTCCCATGGAAGGTGGTATCCTGGCAACCAAAGAGAGCTCCCTTTTCTTCTCATCCCAAGCTGGGGGCATGAAAACTAGAGGGCAGCGATCCAGGCACAATTAAGCACTTTTGAGCCTCTATCCTTGGGGGAGGTGTGTGTGTGTGTGTGTGTGTGTGTGTGTGTGTGTAATTCTGCCACATGCAGCTTCTCCCTACCGAGGTCCAGGGAAATGTCGTGGTCCAATTCTGCCCTTAGGGTGCGCTTCCTGCAAACCAGTGCACTTCCTGCAAATCTAAGAGTCGACACACGAGCGGTTTGACAGTGGAACAGTCTCTCCTGGTAGACTGTGGACTCTCCTTTGCCTTAGTCGTGACTAGGTTTTTCTGTGAGCTAAGTTGTCGTTCTCGTGATGGTTGGATGTGTGGGATGCAGCTCAGCTCCCACGGGGTTAACCCAAACCCACAAGGGACACTGGGAAGAGCTGGGAAGCGATGATGCTGGGGAAAGGAATCTGGCAGGCGGCCGGGCTTACTAGCATGAGTCATCTGGGCAGAGGCCTCTGGGGTGCTGCGCGTGTCCCTTTGCTGGTTAGGAGGGACCACTGATGGTGACCCCAACACTCTGAGCCTAGCTTGTAAGAAAGAGGGTGCACTCTGAATTACCTCTAGGGCGGGTATGGGGGACTCCCTGGTCCTGAATGGGGTAACTGTGCCCCTGAAGGACCAGGTGCGCAGCCTGGGAATCATTTTGGACTCACAGCTGTCCATGGAGGCACAGGTCAATTCTGTGTCCAGGGCAGCTGTCTACCAGCTCCACCTGGTACACAGGATGAGACCCTCCTTGCCCACGGACTGTCTCTCCAGAGTGGTGCATGCTCTAGTTATCTGCCGCTTGGACTACTACAATGCGCTCTACATGGGGCTACCTTTGAAGGTGACCCGGAAACTACAACTAATCCAGAATGCGGCAGCTAGACTGGTGACTGGGAGTGGCCGCCGGGATCACATAACACCGGTCCTGAGAGATCTGCATTGGCTCCCAGTACGTTTCTGAGCACAATTCAAAGTGTTGGTGCTGACCTTGAAAGCTCTAAATGGCCTCGGTCCAGTAGACCTGAAGGAGTGTCTCCACCCCCATCATTCTGCCCGGACACTGAGGTCCAGCGCCGAGGGCCTTCTGGCAGTTCCCTCATTGCGAGAAGTGAGGTTACAGGGAACCAGGCAGAGGGCCTTCTTGGTAGTGGCACCCGCCCTGTGGAAGGCCCTCCCAGCAGATGGGAATGAAATAAGCAGCTATCTTTTTAAAAGACATCTGAAGGCAGCCCTGTTTAGGGAAGCTTTTAATGTTTGATGTATTACGGTATTTTAATATTTTGTTGGAAGCTGCCCAGAGTGGCTGGGGAAGCCGAACCGGATGGGCGGGGTGTAAATAATAACTTCTTCTTCTTCTTCTTACTGCCGCCATCCTGCATTAAGGCGCTGTCAACCCAGGCCGGTTCTTGTGCGTAAAAAGGATCATGTGAACATTACAAGCGCCTGCAGGATCAGGCCAGTGGCACATCTAGTCCAGCCTCCTGTTCTCACAGTGGCCGTCCAGAGGCCTGGGGGAAACCTTCCTGTGGTTTCCAGTATCTGATATCCAGAAACATTGTTGCCCCCCACTGTGGGGGCAGAGCAGAGCCCTCCCCGGCCCCCTCTGCCATGAATTTGTATACCTCCCTCTAGGCTGGTGGCCTCCTGTGGGAGGGAGTTCCACAGTTCAACTCTGCGCTGCATGCAGAAGTCCTTCCTCTTATCTCTTCTGAATCTTCTGTCTTAGGAACAGGGGTGGGGAGGGGCTGGATTGGATGGCCTTTGGGTTCCCTCCAGCCCAGAGGTGCTTCTTTCAGTTCTTGCTGGGGCTGCTTTCAACGGGCCGGCCAGGTTGCCTTTGCTTCTTCACAGCTGGAGCAGCCGAGCCGAGCAGTTGGCGGCTGGCAAGGAGCTTTTATGGGGTCTTCCCTGAGCAACCCATTTGCTGGCTGTCCTCCAGCAGCTGGCCAGACCAGTGGCAGAGGCTCCCTCTTGGCCCCTCCAGATGCCCTCTGTGGCGCTGCATTGGGTAACCCAGGCGGGGCACCCCAGGGGAGTTTCCCGGCTGATTTCTGGCACGCCTGCTCCCGTCAAAGGCCAGTGATCAGCCTGGCATGGCCACAGCCTGCCCAGAGTCCACCTGACACCACTCCCTTCTGCCCCAGGGCTGAGTCACGGGAGCTCCTGGCACACCGCCAGGGGGCCAACGTCTGAGCATGACTTCTGGGGCTGGAGCAGGGGGCTCAGGCTGGCTCTCAACACCCGCAGGAGCGAGCCCGACCTTTGACCTTTCCTCTCTCCCCATCATACTGGAGACCTTGGCAAACCGGGTGCAGAGGAGGACCCCAAACCCAAGCCCAGGTGGGGAGCAGGATGAGTGGGTGGGCAGCCCCGCCTATGCCAGCTGGTCCTCCAAGTCCTGCCTGAATTAATGCCCTGGGTGGCCCCCTCCCCAGCTGAATTGTGCCCCCACCCCCCTGGCTCCCTGGCCGCCCTTTCTGGTGCCACCGTGCTCTGTCCTGCAGGCTTAGGAACACGAGGCAATTGTCATTCCCTAAGAGGGCACATTGACTTCATAGCGCATACTTGGGCCAGGCTGGGGCACTCTGAGTTCTGCAGCACAAATAATCCCACTGGGGGTTCTCACTCCCCCCCCCATCTGTGGACTCTTCCCAGGACTTTGGGTGCAGCCATGGGGCTATTTTGTTGCCGCTGACGTCAGTGGTGGGGCACATGTGCCAGCTGCGGGGAAGACGAGGGATAATTGGCCATTGCGGAGTTTGGGGGGGGGGGGTTGGAGAGAGAAAGAACTCCTCTGCTGGAAAAATCCCTGGAACCTGTTGGAGTCAGAGCGGGCGCTTTATAAATACCTGTTGGCCTCATAGCTTGCAGGGGGTGGGGCAGGCGGGTTGGCGCAATAAAACGACACATGGCCACGTCTCTCTCCCTCTGTCTGTCCTGCTAGGCTTTGTGGGGGGGGGGGGAGCCCGCCTGCCCACCCACCCACCTGCTCGAGTTACACTCCTGCTACCAAGAGAAGATGACTGGGTCAGAGGCTCAGGCAGAATGACTTGGGGGGGGGGGACAGGAAGGAGAAATCCACAGGAGGAGGACTCTTGCCCTGGAAATCCTTCTGCAGCCAACCAGAGAGTCTTTAGGTCTGGGTCCCCTTCTTGGGGTTCCAGGGTCCCCAGGCACAGACCCTCCCCATACCAGCCACTGAAGGAAGAAACAAGGCATGGCCAGCCGCCACCTCTGGTGGCAGTGATGGAGAGGCCACCCACCTGGATGGCTGAGAAAGAGGCTTAGACAAATTCATGGAGGAGACCGAGGGCTGGGGTTGTAGCCAGGAGGGCTCTGTTCTGCCTCCACAGAGAGGAGGCGGAGCCGGCCCTTGCTCTCTGGTCCTGATTTACCGCCACTGTGAGAATAGGATGCTGGGCCAGATGGGCCCTTTTGCCCTGACCTTCGCCCTATGGAACTCTCTCCCACTAGAGGTGGCATGGCTGAGACTTTAAAAGGGAACGGGGCAAATTCCTGGAGGACCAGGCTATTGCAGGCGACTAGCCACAATGGCTACCGCCTCCCTTCCCCGTCTGAGGGCCAGCTGTGGGGAGCTGCAGGTGGGGAGAGCAGCTGCAATTGCGCTCAGGCCCGGAAGAGACCCCCGTGGGCCCCGGGAGGACAGGAGACCCGGCTAGCTGGGATCTCCCCGTGGCCTCGTCCCTCGAGGGCTGGGCTCTTCCGAGGAGTCTGGAAGTGGCCCTGCGTCGCCTCCTTCCGAAGGGGACGGCGGGGTCCCTGGCGGCGCAGCCTGCACCAGCCGCTACCTCGCTTGCCAGGCCTGCCCCCGAGGTGGCAGGTGCTCCGCAGTCCGTCGGCCGGCCCGCCCCGTCGCTCCTCCGCCCCGGCCGGGGTTGGGCGGCGTGGGCGGCGGTGCCTTTAAAGGGTCGGGCCCGGCCGGCAGCTGGAATGTCCTTGCAGGGCTTGGCTCCCCGGCCGAGCCGCCTCCCGCCCCGTCGCGCTTCCCCGCCCCCGGAGAGGCAGGCAGGCAGGCAGGCCGGGCGCGCCCCCTCGCCGGCCAGTCCGCCCCGCGCCATGGCCACCTTCAACCTCAGCCTGCTGCCCCCCAACCCCGAGGAGAAGGACTTCATCCAAGCCTACGAGGACGTGCGCGAGAAGTACAAAGGTAGGCAGGCAGGCAGCCGGGCGGGCGGGCGGTGCGCCCCACGTGGCGCGGGCGGGCGGCCCAGGGAGCTCCCGGTGCCCGATGGGCGCCACGCACCGCCGCCGCCGCCGCCTTCCCTTAATAGGGCATAAGTTTGCGCCGGGCCGGACCTGTTGCGGAGCCCCGGGCGCCGGGGAGCGAGGCCGCGCCGTCTGGCCCACGAAGGGGAGCCGGGCAGGCGGGCGAGACCCCGGGCGCTGCTGGAGAGGAAGGGTCCTGGCCGAGCCCGGCTCCGCCGCCGCCGCCGCCGCCGCCCTGCTGCCCTTTCCCTTCGGGGCTCCATTAATGCGCTCCGTTAGCAGAGAAACCCCCCGCGCGTTGCAGTGGGCAGGGCAGGCTTGGGGGCCGCGGGGCCAATTAGTAAAATCAATTAACATGTCGATATTCCGCCTTCCTGTCCTTTTAAGTCGGATGAAACGCGAGAAGCGCGTTGCTCTTTAGAACAGCAGGGCAGGCTCGCTTCTGCTTGGGGGAAGGTTTTGTTTTTGGTGAAGCGAAAAGGGAATAAAAATGGACCATATTGGAAGCAGAAGCTGCAACTGTCCGGGTCGCTCCAACTTCAGTCCCTCCGAGGAGAAGCTGAGCTGGGGGCTTGATTGCCTCCCTCCCTCTGCAGGGGGATTAAGGGGGGAGGCTGTGGGGTCTGGGGCTGCTCTGTGCGGGGGGGGGGGGCAGAAGTTGGCAGGGTGTGGGGCAGAGTCCTGCGGAAGGGGCCCCACATACCACAAGGTGCTGTGCACTGGCAGGAGTAGGGAAAAGCGGACCAGGGTTGCCCCTTGGGGAGCAGGTGCTGGGCTGTGTGTGCCAAGGACGGGGGCTCACTCTGGGTGCCCCCTCGCCCCCTTCTCTCCTTGGAAGTTTCATGCACAAAATCTGAAATCCTGGAAAGTTGGTGCCAGTCAGTGGGCATAATGCTGAGCCAGATGGAGCAATGGGCGGACTTCGCCTGGGGTCACTTCCTTTGCTCCCCCTCCCGGGTTCTGCCAGTGACTGAGGGGAGCTGGGGAGGAGAGCCCCCCCCCTGCTCTGCCTTCCTGGGCCAAGGACAACGCCTTGAGGGCTTCAAACTAGCCAGGGCACATTTTTTGGCCCCCTGAGAGCTGAGAAAGCAGGAACCCCTTTGATCTGGAGATGCTCTATGCTCAGTTCCTAATGCACATCTCTTCACATTAGCTCCCACTTTGGGGAGGTGGGATGCCGTTGCCCTTTGACCCGAACCCCTCCCCTTTCAGCTCAGGCTGGTTGTGGCCACTTAGACAAAGGCACTCTGCACACGCTGGTTTATTTATTACCCCTGAGAGCAGTTTCTCTCTGTCAGTCTTTGGCATTGCACCCCCCCTAATTTCCAGACATTTTCTGATTGCAGAACATGTGAATGCTGGGCTGGGGGTGGGCAGTGGGTCCCCTGGGCAGGATGCTGGGCAGCAGTTTCTGGGGGCGGGGAGGAGTGTGTCCCCTCTCAAAGGGAGATAATTGCCTGCTTGTGGCAGGAGAGGGACCTGGGAGCTATTTAGAAGCTTCCTGGGGCCCCTCCTCCCTTTACTCTGGCCCACCTTCCTCCGCAACCCCCCCCATAGGCTGCCCTTGTTGCCAGAGTCCTCCTTGATTTCTCTCAGGGATGATGGGCAGGGAGTGGGGGTACCGTGCCCCCCCAGGAGTCCCATGGAGCTGCCTCCATGCTTCTCATCTGCCCTTCAAAGGACAGGCAGGCTGCCCTCCCCTTTTCCTGACTGACAGCAGGTGGGTGGGGCTGTGCCCAGTTCAGCTCTCAGGGCTGGGAATTGGGGGCTCATTTGGGAACCCCAAAAATCTGCAGTTTATTTCTTCCATTGCAGTTTCCCTCTCTCCTTTCCCCCCTTTTTTTTAATCCTTGCAGCAGTCAGGATGGCAGAGTAGGAACATTAAGGAAGAACTTTCTGACTGTGAGGGCTGTTTGAAAGTGGAACCTTCTCCCTCAGAAAGGGGTGGACTCCCCGTCCTTTGAGGTTTCCAAGCAGAGGTTAGACAGCCACCTGTCAGGGATTCTTGCAATGGATGACCCGGGGGGGGGGGAGGGCCTTGCAACGCTGCAGTTCTAAAGTTCTGTGACCTCCTGGGTGACGCTGAGTGGGGAGCGGCCCCCGGGTCCCCTTGGCCTGGCACTGCTGCCCAGTCTCCCCCCACCTGGTGCCCTTCAGAGGCTTTGGACTACGATTCCCCTCCGTCTCAACCTGTTCAGCTGGTGGCATTTGTGGTCCAAAGACTCAGGGAGGTACCAGGTGGGCAAAGGCTTCTCTCGCCCACTCTGGCTTTGGCACCTGCCACTTGCCAGCCAGGGATGGGTGCCTTTGTGAGAGACGGCTGGGCCTCTACTGCCTGGTCCCGGTCCCTGCAGCTGAACCAGGGGCTGCTTGGAGAGGGAGGGGCCCCTGCATGGCTCTGGCTTCCCCCCAAACCACCTTGGCAGCCCAGGCTCTCTGAGCCCCCTGGAGAGCTGAGTGTGGCTTGCTTCAGCCGCTGGCTGCTGCCCCCACTGCGATTGCTGGGGGGCAGGTTTCCAGGTGGGACTAGGTGGAGAAGCCCTGCTGCCTCCCGATCTTGTGCAAGGCAGAAGCGTGTGTGGCATTGCGTTGTGGTTCTGTGGCTACGAGACAACGGCTGTCTGCACATGTTCCTCCCACCAGGTGGAATCCTAGACTTGCAGAATTGAAAGTGATCCTGAGGACATCTAGTCCAACCCCCTGCAATGCAGGAAGCATGACTTGAAAGTGGCAGGCAAAGTTCAGCCCCCACCAGGCTCTTCTCCATCTGGGAGTTGCATCTTCCTTGCCATGCCCCCCCCCCATCTGGCAGCGACTTGTGGGTGATGCCAGCCTAGGTCTGCCCCTGTTATGTGTGGTTGTTCCAAGACTCAAGTAGGGCAGCTGTGTTGACCAACGTGGGCCATTGCACTGAGTGGTTCAAAGGGGTGCTGCTGGTAACTGCAGAGCTCACTTTTGAGGTGGGGGGGAATTGCTGAGTGTCTGTTGCCTCTTGAGAAATGCTTCCACAACCCCTCCCCGCAATTGCCACACCCCTCTCTTTGCAGGCGTAACCAGAGCTGCGTCACCTGTTCCTTTGCATGCAAGGCGAGAGTTTGGGAGGGTCTGGGGAGGCCCTGCAGTAATATTTCCAGAGCCCAGCGTGGGTGGGGGGTGGGGGGCTGGGCTCCTAAAGGCCAGAGTGTCAAAACATGGATTGTTTCATGCAGATGGTTGCGGAAGACTTGTCAGCCTAGATCTGGGCATTTTAAAAACAACATGTCTGCTACTATTTACTTCTTCTGGTGGGGTGTCCTGGATTTAATTAGTTTTTGCACAGTGCAGAAGCAGGCGCTGAACTTGCCAAGGGTGGAATTCAGCCCAAGGCACACTCTTCCTTTGTCTCCCGAGACAGGCGGATGCCAGCTACTTATATGGTCTGGTTTGACTTTGCATTTTGTCCCCCGCCCCTGTAAATTTGTATTATTTTCTTTACACGTTCATTCTTACAATACATTAATCAACATATAAACCTTTTTGCTCTGCTCAGCTTGCAACTTCCCTCCTTCCCTCCAGTTGGTGTCCCTTATCAAATCCAGCCGCGTATTTTAACATTTTACATCTTATCTATCTTATCAACATTGTAGGAATTACTTCAAACCTGCTAGTGTCTTTAAGTTTTTACAGTTATCCTTTAAGTATACAATAAATTTACTCCAATTTTCCTGGAATCTCTGATCGTCCTGATTCCGAATCCTGCCGGTCAGGATAGCTCCGCATAGTCCGTCATTTTCGTCTGCCACTCCGCAGTGGTGGGAACTTTTTGTGATTTCCAGTTTTGGGCCAACAAAGTCCTTTGCTTTTTGAACACTACCCCAGGATGCTATGGGATAAAAGGTGGTCTGAACACCTCATAAATAAGCCAGGTATGCTTTCCTGTGGGTGGGGGACATGGGGGGGGTGGCTTAGCATCCTCTGCTTGCTCTGTCTTCCCAGAACTTGCTGCAGCAGAAGCCCTGACAGAGGCCAGACAGTTGCCTGTGGGAATCCACAGGCGGAATTCCAGCCCAAGAGCCCTGTCCCCTCCTGTCGGGTTTTCAGCAGTGAAGGCAAACACAGCCATCCTGGCTAATAATAGCCCCTGATAGCCCCCCCCCCCCCCAAATCCTCCATGAATTTATCCATCCTCTTTGAAAGCCATCACTGCCTGCTGTGGGAGGGAGTTCCACAGGTTAACTGCGCTGTGTGAAGAAGGACTTAATTGGTGTTATGTGGGAGAAGCAGACAAACTCCTCTCTTTCTATTTTCCTCCAGGTCATGCGTCCTCTTATAAACGTCTCTCTTGCTGCCTCTGACTTGCATTTTTCTAAGCTAAAAAGTCCCCAATTCTGCAGCTTTTCTTCAGAGGAGAGTTGCTCCATCGCTCCCCCCCCCCCAGCATTTCAGTGACCCTTTTCTGAACCTTTTCCCACTCTGAATTATCCATTTTGAGGTGAGGCGACCAAAATACTGCAGACAGAATATTCCAAATGTGGTCCCGCCATAGATTTGTGTGAGGGCCTTCTTCCAATCCTGGCTGTCTGCTGCACTCAGCTGGGGCTCCTGTGAGTCACGCCCATCCCTGCCTTGCTCCTTCTAGCCTGGGGGGGGGGGGAGGGAAGCACCTGCTGGAGCAGCAGCAGCAGCCACCTGTGCCTGCCTGTGGGGCCAGTGCAGCTCCTGCCTGTCACTGGTCCTGTTGGGAGCTGGTGTGGAAAGGGAAGTGGGTGGGGTGAGGCGCAGTGCAGGAACATGGAGATACTAGCGAGAGAGCCAGGCCCCCAAGCGCAAGACTGGGAGATGCCGGAGGGCTGGCTGGCTGGCTGGCCAGACTCATCCTCCTTTCTGGTGCACCAGGATTTATGGCCCTGCAAGGCTGCAGTGCGGCTGGAATTGCTGCTGTGGCTGATTCTGGCAAGTGGCCTGGCAGGCGTTCCTGTGGCAGCTGCATGGTGCAAAGGACAGGCTGCTCTGCCTAGGGGGACCCCCTTTATGTTCCTGCTGGTTCAGACCCACGTGGGAGTGGGCAAGGATAGAGCATGGGCTGTGGAGGTCCTCCAAATGGTAACCCCGCCCCCCAGGGATTGCTGCAAGCAGAGAGATGGAGCCAGGAAGCTCTGCCCTGACCCAGCCAAGTGGCCATGCAGGGGGCCCAGACCTCTGGGTGCCCCCATGCACCTTCCTCTGCCTGCTTGGGGCAGGGAGGAGGGTGCCTGGCCCAGGAACAAGGGGAGGTGAGGGCTCAGTGGGAGCTCTGCTGCTCTGCACAGAATCAAGATCCCTTTATGCAGATCTGTGGCACAGCTTGGAGTGCCATGGGCAGTTCTGCCTGCCAGTGCCTCAAAGGGGAGCCCACAGAGCTAGAAGAGGCTCAGACCAGGGCAGCCAAGTTGACCAAAGGGCTGGAGCAACTCGCCTAGGAGGAAAGCTGACGACATTTGGGTCTTTTTTTGTTTAGAAAAACGGTGAATAAAGAATGGGGGGGGGGCAATAAAATTATGCAAGCTGTGGAGAAAGCAGCTAGAAAGCTTCTTTCCCTCTCTTGAATAACATTGGAACCCAACGGGGCCATGTAGTGAAGCAGAAAGTAAGCTCTGCATGCAGTGCATAGTTAGACTGTGGAACTCCCGCCCACAAGATGTAGTGATGGACACAAACTCAGGGTGGTTTTAAAAGAGGATTGGAGAAATTCATGGAGGCTCTCAGTGACTCCTGACCAGGGCTTTGTTTTTAGCCAGAACCCACCGGAACTCAGTTCTGACACTACTCAGGTGGGCACCATTGCCATGGTAAGAGAACAAGGGAGGCGTTCAAGATGAGTTCTGGCACCTCTTTTCCTAGAAAAATAGCCCAGCTCTTGACTCTGGTGGTTCTGCTGGGCCTCCACAGCTGGAGGAGGTGATGCTTCTGAGGGACAGTTGTTGGCCAGCACAGGGCAGGAGAGCCCTGCTGTTGCCCTCAGGTCCTGCTCCCTTGTGGGCTTCCAGAAGAGGCGTCTGCTTGGCCCCCATAGAAAGAGGGTGCTGATCCGGGGTTGCTCCCTTCAGCCTGATCCAAGCAGGGGGGTTCTTAGGCTCAAAGTAACCCATCAAATCCTGTGCCGTTTTCTAAATCCTGCAAATGCAGCCGCCTTGTCTCTCACTGTGTTCATTAGGCATTCCTTTCGCCTTTATTCAATAAAACTCCCCAAATGAGTTCTGAGGGGGAGGCATAATTTATTCTGCACTTCTTTCTTACTGCTTGCAAAATTCTGCTTCTGCTAATCCTGGTTAGGGAGAAGGAGACACGCTGGAGCCTCATCCCAGGCTTGGCTTGGCTTGCAGAAGTCGCCAGTTTCAGTCCCCAGTTTGAAAGAAAAGAAACTGCCCCCCCCCCACCTTGGCCTGAGAAGTGAGGAGAGCGAGTCAGCACAGGCCTTGCAAGGAGGCAGGCAGCGTCTCATGTCCATCTTGCCAGACCCCAGGGGACCTTAGCCAACTCCCTCCTCCTCCTCCTCCTCCTCCAGTTTCTGGGATTTCAAGAGTTACAACTTCCCACACATTTTAAAGCTGTCTGCTCTGTCATCTTAAGGACTAGAAACTGACTAGAGAAAGAATAAAATGAAAGCAGGGGTTTTCAGGATCTGCTCCCAGTGCAGACTCTGCCTTCCTTTTTCTGTGGGTCGTGGTACACAATGGGCCCCATGTTCTAGGAGGCAGCAGTGCTTCCAAACCCAAGTTGCTGGAAGACGCAGGCGGGGAGAGGGCTGCTCTTGTGTTCGAGTCCTGCTGGAGAGTCTCCTAATAATAATAATAATAATAATAATAATAATAATAATGTTGTTTAGTCGTTTAGTCGTGTCCGACTCTTCGTGACCCCCTGGACCAGAGCACGCCAGGCACTTCTGTCTTCCACTGCCTCCCGCAGTTTGGTCAAACTCATGTTTGTAGCTTCGAGAACACTGTCCAACTATCTTGTCCTCTGTCGTCCCTTTCTCCTTGTGCCCCCCCATCTTTCCCAACATCAGGGTCTTTTCCAGGGAGTCTTCTCTTCTCATGAGGTGGCCAAAGTATTGGAGCCTCAGCTTCAGGATCTGTCCTTCCAGTGAGCACTCAGGGCTGATTTCCTTCAGAATGGAGAGCTTTGATCTTCTTGCAGTCCCTGGGACTCTCAAGAGTCTCCTCCAGCACCAGAATTCAACAGCATCCATTCTTCGGCGATCAGCCTTCTTGATGGTCCAGCTCTCACTTCCATACATCACTACTGGGAAAACCAGAGCTTGAACTATACGGACCTTTGTTGGCAAGGTGATGTCTCTGCTTTAATAATAATAATAATAATAATAATAATAATAATAATTTTTATTTATACCCCGCCCTCCCCAGCCAAGACCGGGCACAGAGCGGCTAACACCAAATATAAAAGAAACTGATTGAAATACAACTTAAAAACGTAGGAGGGGAGAGTGCTGCTCTGTGTTCGAATCCTGCTGGAGAGTCTCCCCCTGGGGCACCTGGTTGGCCACTGTGAGAACAGGACTAGACAGGCATTGGCCTGATCCCGCAGGCTCTCCTTAGGTTCTCTGATAGTGGACAGAGAGGGGTTTCTCTGGACCCTTCTGGGGAGGAGGGCCCTATAGGGGTTCTTGTCCCTTCCAAGAGGTGTGACTGAGCGGCCTTCTCTGCCCCACAGGCAGGACCAGCCACGTTCCTTTCCTTTCCTCCAGGAGAGACGCCAGAAGGAGCTGATACTTCTGAGCTGCCTGCTTCAGATCGCCACTTCTGTTGCAATCTGCGCAGGTTCTGAAGTATTCGAGATCAGAGCCAAAAGCCACTCGGTGTGTGTTCTGCCTTGGGGCTGGTGCAGAGCAGCCTGGGACCCAGTGGCTGGCAAAACAGCCCGAGGGGCTCTCTGGCCATTGCCTCCTGCAAGCAAGTTCTGGAGGGTGTGATCTTGCAGAACCTAGTTCTGGGATTCCGCTTGCTGCCTCCTAGAATTCAGGCTTCCTCAAACTCGGCCCTCCAGATGTTTTGAGACTACAATTCCCACCATCCCTAGCTAACAGGCCCAATGGTCAGGGATGATGGGAACTGTAGTTCCAAAACATCTGGAGGGCCGAGTTTGGGGACGCCTGCCCTGGAGTCTTCTTGCCCTGCACCTTCATCTGAAATGGGACATCGTTTCCTCCTTGGCTCTCTTCTGGTGATGGTTTCAGCAGCTGCTGGCCAGAAGGTAGATTGCCTCTGAATGAGGAAGTTCCACAGAACCTCGTCACTCTGTTTCCTTCTTATTTCATTTTTACCCGCTTTTCTTTCCATTTTTAGCTTTCACACCATAATTTATTTGCAGAAGTCCAAGTCCAAGTATTAATTTGAGGGCACTGCTTTTTAAGGTAATCTCTATCTTTTCCCCAATCTTTTTAAAGTTTTTGTTTGGGCTGACCCCTAAATACATCAGTCATTCTAGCCAATTCTATATAATCCAATAATTTATCTTGCCATTCTTTTTTTGTCGATATTATTTCTTCCCCCCCAATTTTTGGCAATTAGTGTTCTCACAGCCCCTGTAGCGTAAAGAAATATTTTCTTACTTTCTCAGAACCTCATCACTTAGGCAGGCCTTGATTTGCAACATGAGGGGCACCTCACCCCAAGTCTAGGACCCCCTGGGACTCTAAATGGGGCTGGAGTGGGAGAAGCCCCTGCTAGTTTCAGCTCAGCAGATCTCTGGTTCCAGGGCTGGGAAGGAGCCATTCTGGCTCAGTGGAGGAGCGCTGAGGCTGGAGGCTGCTTTGCCACCTGCGGTTGGGATTGGGCCAGGCCTTGTGCTCCCCCCCTTTTCCTTTTACACAAATAGCAACCTTGTATTGCTGCGAACATCAGTGCACCAGGTGCTGCCCGCTGACTGTCTCCTAGGCTTGTGGACTGTTGCTTTGCGTTGTGAAACCACACCAAAAGGTCCCTCAGATGGGCCCGTCAGGCACTAGGACCCTGTGCTGGCTGCTGCTGGGGGCCTGGGAACCACAGCTGCTGGTGCTGAGTCACTTCCTCTCCTTTCCCCTCTGCCCCCCCCCCCCATTTCCAGTCCCAAGCCCCACAGTGAACCAGGAATTCTGCACATTTGACACAGAGACAGGAGCTAGTTTTTATTTTTTTTATTTTGGGGTGTGCACATCTCAGCTGGCATTTCTGCCAGTGGGCATTGGGGGGGAGGCCAGCTTGCAACCTCTGCAGCCTTGTGCCCACTGGGCATCCCCTGGCACCAGGCTGACGGTGGGAGGCTCTGAGTGATGTGGGGGCAGACAGTGGCTTCAAGTTACAAGAAAGGAGATTCTGACTGAAGATCAGGAAGAACTGTATTGGCAGTAAGAGCTGTTCGGCAGTGGAACGGACTCCCTGAGAAGGTCTCCTTTCTTGGAGGTCTTTAAGCAGAAGTTGGCTGGCCCTCTGTCATGGATCCTTTAGCTGAGATTCCTGCATTGCAGGGGGTTGGACTGGATGACCCTCAGGGTCCCTTCCAACTCTACCATTCTATGACTTGCACAGATGGGGGGAGATTCCACTTGACCTCTGCCCCACTCACGAAGGCCGCGCTTCCAGTTCCTGTGACTTCAGTCCTTCCCCCTTGTCCTCCCTGTGGACAAGGCATAGACAAATTCATGGGAAAGAAGGCTCTGGGAGGCTCTTGGCTACCAGCCATGACGGCTACCCTCTGCCTTGACAGTTGGAGGCAGCGATGCTTCTGAGACCCATTGCTGGACCCCACGGGAGAGGAGAGGGTTCTTGGGCTCATGTTCTGCTCCCTGGCTCCCCACAGGCATCTGGGGGAGGTGGGCCATGGTCCTGATCCAGCAGAGTTCTTCCGACAGCCTCCCATCAAGCTGCCTCCCATCAAGCAGTAGGAGCAGGATCCTCCCTCCCTAACTCCCTCCCTCCCTCCCTCCCTCCCTCCCTCCCTCCCAGGGTCCAGTAGCGCCAGCTGTCTGTTGGCCTGGTGTTCCTGCACCAGCCGCGGGCCTCACCCCACCCCTTCTGGAGGGCACAGGACACACCCCTCTCATGCTCTCCTCTCCTTCTATTAATATTATTATTACTGCCCTTTATCTATTTGAATTGGACTCGGAAACTAATTGGTAGGCAGTTGGACCAGGTGTAATATGCTCAAACCATCTTCTCCAGTGAGCAACCTGGCCACTGAATTTTACACCAGCTGAAGTTTCCAAACCGTCTTCAGAGGCAGCCCTACATATAACGCATTGCAGTAATCTAACCTTGGGGTCACCAGAGCTTAGACCACAGTAGTTAGGCTATCCCTGTCCAGATGGGGGCGTAGCTGGGCCACCAGCCGAAGCTGATGGAAGCCATTCCAGGCCACTGAGGCCACCTGAGCCTCGAGCAACAGCAAGGGATCCAGGAGTAACCCCAGGCTACGAACTTGCTCCTTCAGAGCAAGTCTCATCAAGAGCAGGCGACCTCCCAGCCATCTGGTCTAAGAAACCACCCACTAACTGTGCCTCAGTCTTAATCTGGATTGAGCCTCAGTTTTATTGGCTCTCATCCAGTCCATTACTGAGGCAAGACCCTGATCCAGCGCTTCCACTGCCTCACCTGCAGATGTAGAGAAGAAATAGAGCTGGGCGTGACCAGCATCCTGCTGACAACTGACTCCAAACCTCCGGATAACCCCACCCAGCAGTTTCATGTAGATATTAAACTGCATAGGGAACAGGATCGAGCCCTGCAGAACCCACACGGAAGCCTCCATGGGGCCTCCAAACACTCCCCAAGTCTGACAGCAACATATTTTGGATGTGTGAGGGCCCCCCTCCCGCTCTGCAGGGTGTAGGACTTGCCCCCCCCCCGTGCCATTTATACTTCACCCCGGCAGTAGTTGAGGCAGCGCTTAGGTGTGTCAGCAAGTGAAAGTTCCCTGTCCAGGCGCACTCTACCTGCGTCCCAGGCGGGGAGGGGCCTGGACAGAAGGAGCCCCCGCTGGTGTGCTGCAAGGGAGCCGCTCTTGCCTTGCCAAGGCCGCCTGGAGCCGCAGCCTCCCCCCCCCCCCCCAATCTGGAGCCTTGGCGGGGGCTGGGTTGCTGCAGCCGCCGCTCACGGCCTCCAACTCTCGAGGTCGCGGTTCTTTGCAAAAGCTGCGTCTGACTGCTGCGGACTTGGGTTTTTTTTGGGGGGGGTGTCCCTAAAGTGTGTGCAGAGGGGAGGCTTGGCTGAGTGCAGCCGGGGCGCACGTGCGGGGCGAGGGGCGGGCATTGCTGGCCGCGGGGCGGGTCCTGCGCGACGCGCCTCCCCCCCCCTCCAAAGTGCCGCAGTGGCCGCGGCAGGACCGCGCGGCTTCCCGCTCGCTGCTGGACGGGACCGGCGGAGCCCCGCGCGCTGATTGGCTGCCGCGCTGCCGGTGGGCCCGGCCCCCTCCGCCGACAGAGCCCCCGGGGGGCGACGGCCGAGCAGGACGCCCCGACAGCGCCGCCGCCGCCGCCATGGACTCGGCGCGCTCCATCCAGCACGAGATCAGCTCGCTCAAAGGTACCCGACGGCCGCCCGCCCGCCTGCGCCCCCGGGAGACGCGCTGCGGGAGAGGGGGGGGGCCAGAAGCGGGGCGGCCCCTGCCAGGACTGCGGCGCGACGGAGGGGTCCGGGGCGCGCGCCTGGGTGGGGCAGGCCGCCCCCCATCCCTCGGCTGCGGCGCAGCACCTCCGCCCGGCCAGGTGAGGGACGGCGGCAGGCCTGGGGCGGTGGCTCAGATGCCGGGCCCTCCGGAGGCCCGTCCCGTCGAGGGGCGCTCGGAGGAGCGGGGCACCCTCGAGATCGATCCGGGAGGCCTGCGGGGCTCCGGCCACCGCTGACCTTTGGCCCTTTCTCCGGCCAACTCGCCCCCGGGAACCCCGCGGTCCTCCGCGCTCTGCGGGGCAGCCGCCCTTCCGGTGCAGGCGGGGTTGCGACTCCGGGCCGCCCCCGTTCGGAGGGAAGCCCCTGTTCGCGTTTCCTCGGCGGCCGCCGCTGCTCAGCTTGAGCTTGGCGGGGAGAAGGGGGTACCTTTTCGTGGGGCTGCATGCAGACGGAGGTTAGAGACGCCCTGGTTTCCTGGGTGGGGAGTCGGTCTCGCGGTCAGCCCCTCCGGTGGGGCTGGGAAAGATCCCCGGGGAGCCGCCCGCTTTTGAAAGCGCCGCCGCCGCCGCCGCCGCTTGTGGCTTCGCAGGAAGCAGGTCTCTGCCCCGGGAGGCTACAGTCTGAAACCCGGCATGGGGCAGGAAGGGAGTGAAGGCGTTGCTCAGCCTTCCTTTCTGTCACCGGAGGCCGAGGGGTTTCCTGGAGGGGTAGAGGAAGGAAGGGAAATAGGGTGCGGGTGGTATCCTGATCTGCCCCCCCTCCCCGGATCAGGGGCAGTAAGGGAGAGCGGGCGGAGCTGTCTGATTGCACCGGAGACCTGCAGGCAGCGAAACCTGTGTGGGGGAATCTGCAAAGGGGTGGGAAGATAAGAGGCACAAGGCCATGTGCAGAGAGCGGTGAAGGCCAGGCTGGAGTGTTTGTTTTTGGTGGGGAGCAGCTGGGAGGCAGCATGACCTCCAGCCGAGGGTTGGGTCTGACCCTTCACCTGGGAGTGGAGCTTTGCAAAGTACACACAGGCAGAGTCAGCAGAGAGTCACCCGCCTGGTGGTTGTGTAGACTCTCTGCTCCAGGGGGTCCGAGGCAGTTTAGCCCCATCTGCCGGATGCTGCCTTCTGTCCTGATTGTGCCCAGCCACCTGGGCTAGATGTCCTCACACGGGTCTGATCCTGCAAAGCGTCAGTGTGCCACTCGGGCGAGATGTGGCTCCAGAGAAGACTCTTCATATCTGGTGGGGTGCCAGGGTCCCTGGCGTAGGAGCTGGCTGGATGCCAACTTGAATAAAATATTGGGGGGTGGAGGCAGATAAGCCCTGTCCCATCTAATCGATCACAATATGTGGTCACACACCCATTTGAATGGCAGTGCCATCAACTTTGGGGGCTGGTCCCCTCTGCCCCAGGAGTGGGTTCCTGCGATGAGTAAGCTATGAGAGTTATTGAGTCCCACGTTGGATGAAAGATCCCTGCCTTGCACAGGAAGTTGGACTAGATGGTCCTCATGGTCCCTCCCAACTCTATTATTCTATTCTATTATTCCGTTTTCAGCTGGGGAGGTGGCGGGGGGGGCACCCATCTTGTTTACCCTGCTGGTTGATGGGGTCAGGGTGGGCCTGTTGAGAGTGGGTGAGGTGAGAGTTGAGGTGCCTGCCCTGAGCTGCTGTTGCTTGAGTTGAGTCCTCTCCCCAGCTAGGGACTGCCCTACAGACATTGCCTTCTGCCCCACAGCCCTTGAAATGCCATGGGGTGTGTGTGTGGGGGGGGTGCACACTCCGAAAGCAGCACCCCCAAGGCCTGGCCACTTGGCCTGGCTCTGCTTGGGACTTGGCTTAACAGTAACTCACCAGCCCAGGCCCTGGGGGTGGCTGGGGGGGGGGAGAGTGTTGGCAGCTGGGGAGGAAACCCAGGGAGAGCTTCAGCAAGGGGGCAGGCAAGGCATCTTCTAGGTGCCTTGTGGGTGGGGGGCTCAGGTGAGAGTCCAGGAGGGCACCCAGCCCTGAGTGGTGCTCACTGAATCCTGGCAGCCTTTGTGGCACACTAGTCCATAGTGAGGCTCTTTTATTTAGTTATTAAATTTGTATACTGCCCTTCATCCACACACCTCAAGGTGGCTCACAACGTGCATTTTATATATAATTCCTGCATTGCAGTAGGTTGGGCTAGATGACCTCTGGGATCATTCCAACTCTACAATTCTATAATATAAAAATAGGTACAGCAACACATCCCCTCTCTCCCCAGTGCAGCACGTGGCAGTCAAACATGCCCCCGTCTGTGCCCTTCACCGTCTTTCCATCTTGGATGAATCTCCTATATTCAGAGGAGCACCTTCTGCCCAGTTAGACTGGTTTTACTACACAGAAGCCCCATTGGGAACAGTTGGGGGGCATTGCAGGCTGGCTTGGCCTGCTTGCAGGAGGGAAGGGCTGCCTGGGGGCTGCTGCTGCCATGTGAGCAGAGGTGGGCATCCTCAGGCTGCCCTTGGTCTGGGGGATTGGGGGGGGGCTTGTGCCTTGCGGAGTGGGCTGGGAGGGGCCCAGTGTGGCAGATCCTGCGCACATTGCCAGGGTGGTTTGAGTGTGTGCCACTTGGGCTGCCAAGGCACTGCAGAGGTGCCTTTGTGCCAGCCTGCCTGATTTACCATGAGAACAGGCTGCCCCCTCCCCCGGCCTGATTATTAATCCGGCCCCTGCCCCCGCCAGGCCCTCCTCGCTTGGCACAGCCTGCCAGGCTCCCCTTGCAAACAGCCGCCTCTTTGTTCCCTGGCTCAGAGCGGAGATCCCTGGGCAGCCCCACTTTGGGCAGTGATGGGGGCTGGGGTAAGGAGGGGGTCAGAGCCTCTGTCCTGCCCCTCTTCTGCAGAGGCTTTCCCCCATGGTGTGGGGCAGAAGAGGAGGAGGAGATGATGGGGAGGATGGTGGGTGCTGCAAGAGGCCCCATGACATCTCTGGTGCCCATCTCCCTCTCAGGACACCCCACACCCTGTGCCCTTCAAGGGGCCTTCGGAGAGCAGAGAAGCGGGGGGGTTGGTCTCCTCATGCTCTGCCTGTCCTCCCCCCTGAACTGCTCTCCAAACTGCACCAGGTGTGATGATTTGTTTGGAGAGAACAAAGCATCATTTGGGGAGGGTCCACCCCCCTTGTGGCATATCTGTGTTCATTTGCCCCCCACCAAGCTCCTTTGTGGGTTTGATTTCAGTTTTCATAAGCTGCACAGTTGGCTCCTCCTCTGAACCCTGGGTGCAAATTGAGCCCAGCCAAAGCAACAGATCCCTTAGGGGGGGTGGGACTGGGGGGGTCTATTTCCCTTTCAGAAACACCTGCCTGCCTGTATCCAGTGTGACCAATGAGTGGGCTGCCCCTCTGAGAGGCATGGGAGCGGAGTGTGAGAGAGCAACTTCCCCAGCTTGTAAGAAAACAGTTTCCTAGAGCAGAGAAAGGATGGAGCTGGGCCAGGGCTCTGGGGGGCTGAGTGGGGTTTGTGAAGCTGGCACTTTGGGGTTTCCACAGTTGTGGGGTCCTAAGCAGGGACCCCCTCCTCTCCTTGCTTTGCCTGGCTTGTCTTTCTCTCTCTCTCCGTGGGGCCCGTAGAGCTGCTTGTGGTTGCCATGGCCTGATGTCCAGTGGCGCTTTGGCATGTGTGTGTGTGTGTGCGTCCGTCCATGTGTCTCCCTGGCAGGCTGGACTGGCTGGAGGCAGAGATCCGGGCGCCTGCCTGTCACTGGCTGACTTGCTTTCAGCCACTGAGCTTTGCTGACGCTGCGCTTTCCTGCAGCTGCAGCGGTGACATATTTTGGTGTGTGTTGAGTGGGGTGGGGTGGGAGCTGCGCCTGTCGGTGGAGGAGGCCTGTGAAACCAGGCATCCCCAGGACCTCTTGCTGCCTCTTGCCCCCCCATCACTGGAGGAGGGAGGGGGGCTTTGCAGGGCAGTTGGGGAACGTGGGGGAGCCTGACTTCTCCCCCATCTAGATCTGCCTGCCTGGGGATCCTTGGAGCTTGACTGTTTTCACCACATCCTGTAGAATTCTGTCAGTTATATTTTATCCCACAAAATCCGAATTTCAGACAACAAAAAGTTGTGATAAAAGAAAAATCCTTGGGTGTGGATTTATTCCGCTGCCCAGCTCCTCAGGGTGCCACTCCCTGTGAGTCCCTCTGCTCAGCAAAAGGAGGAGCCTCCAGCCAAGTTAAAGAAGCAAATCAGCTGTCAGTAGACCTGGCCTTTCTTTGTTGCAACAAGGTTCAAACACACAAAACAGGAACCCTGAGCATGGAGTTGCGTGGACTTTTAAGACCTCTCCCCATTTCCCATAATACATTTTTCAACAGCATCATCGATTAATAATAATAATAATAATAATAATAATAATTTTTATTTATACCCCGCCCTCCCCAGCCAAGACCGGGCTCAGGGCAGCTAACACCAGATACAAAAACAATTGATTGAAATACAACTTAAAATACAACATTAAAATACAGCCTCCTTTCACAAAATATGTCACAAAGTGGGAGTGTTTAGCATGTAGAAGCATGAGCCCATCACCCACCCCTGTCAATAACCCCAGGTCCCACACCTTTTAACTCTTCCCCAAAGAACAATAATAGTATTTGCACCTCCCCCTGGCTGCAAGGGTAGCTCCTGCGCTTCTCCTTTGAAGTATCAGGATTCAATCCACCATCCCGGTGGGCTTCTGTTTGGGGTATGTGCTGCCCTTAGTCGCCTCCTGCCTCCTATTGTGTGGCTAAGTTCAGACCTTGTGGAGGGGAAAGGAGTATGTGACCTTATGCTTAAGGGATTATGGAGTCAGGGGAGCCCTGGATTCCCCTCTTTCAGAGGAGTAATTAGACGTTGGAACCTAGGAAATCGGTCAAACTGTTGAGTTTTGGATTTTTTTTTGAAGTTTCTACAGTTTTCTATATTGGATAGTCAGAGGAAACAGTACTGATACATGGTATCTGCTTATTGCTACAGTTTTATAGACTGCTTTTCTGAGCCTCTTTGCTGTTGTGCATGTCTGGTGCTTGTGTCAACGGTCATTGTCCTGGCCTTAGAGGCGGTGGTGGGGACTTGGGATTTTTGGGGAGTCTTTTAACTGCCCCCCATTCCTGATTTTAACAGTGGCCTTCACTGCCTCCTGGGGGAGGGAGTTCCACAGGTTAACCCTGCGCTGGCTGAACAAGTCATTTCTCTATCTGGCCTGAATCTTCTAAGCTTCCTTGGGTGCCCACGAGTTCTAGTCTTAGGTTGAGAGCGGGAGAACTCTCCCCTTTCTCCCTGCCAGTGCTTCTTCTTCCCTGCTCCCCCCTTTCACAACTGCCCTTTCCTTAGCACTTCCCAGCAATGGTAGGAGCAGGTGCAACATGTTTCTCAGGGGAGGTGCTGGGGGGGGGGGAGGAGGCCGCCCTCCTTGGGGCCTGGGTGTTGGTGGTGTGGGGCCAAGTTCCTCAGAGCCTCTGATCCTTTTCCTAATCCTCTATGCATACCTCAGGAGGCCCCGCAGGAGGGGGTGTTCAGGGTGCATTTTCCTGGCGTCATTTTTTTCTGATTCTGGGTAGGGCAAGCAGCCCCCCCCCCCCAGTATCCCAAGTGCATTCACACCATCCCTTTGCCCTAGACCTTTCCCTTCTCAAGCCAGCCCCCTCCTTGCAGTCCCTCGCATGGAATCGTCTGCTGCAGATGGGTCAGTTGATGTTTTCTTTGAGAAATCCTGTTTGTCTTTCTCTTGGGCTGAGGCTCCCTGCCGGACTGGGTGCCAGTTATGTGAGCTGCTCTGCAGCCTGGCTCTCTCCTGCCATCTGTTTATAATATCTGCAGGTGTCTTACTGTACTCTGCTCTGCAGGAAGTGTGTATGATTTGAAATGAATGAATGAGCCACCATAAGGAAGCTTCCACCATAATTTAGTAGGGAGTCCTTCACTGCAGAGGGTTGGACTCGATAACCCTTAGGGGTTTTGTCCCCACAAAACACTTCATCACAGTTTCTTCCTATCTATTCAAAAGGCCTTTGCTACACGATACCAAATGTAAGAATTCACTGATCAATGGCTCACTGGGAAAACTTCAGAAATCCCTATAGACATGTGAGCTCAGCTCCTCAGCAGCCCCTCTGCCTGAGTGATAATCCCTGGCCTCCTGATACCTGAGGGCCAGACAAGTACCATTCCAGGAATAACAAACCCAGATGGAGACAAAAGGGTGTGATTAACTGGGCTGGGAAACAGGGAAATGTAAACATCTCTTTTGTGACACTTGATGGGTGTTTGGTGGAGGGCAAGGAGAACCATGGGGCAGGGTCCAGGATGCTCAGATTACGGCCACAGACCTCCCCTTTCATGATGTAACCGTGATGTATTAGTGATGTAGTTTGGGGGGTGTAACATGGGGATTAGAAGCTAATAAAAGTTTGGGGGCTCTGTTGTTTGGGGCTTCCATCTTGTTCCACCTGGTGGCAGGTGGGAGTCCTGTTGCGACAGTCTTCAATCAAAACCAAGCCTACTGGCTGCTGTTTTGCTCTGGTATTCCTGGTATTCCTGGCTGGTGTCCTTGTTTTTTTTTGTCCAAGGGAGCCCTCAGATTTCTCTGTTAACACTGGTGTGGCCCCTCCCTCTGGGTCTGAGTCTCTGCATGTGTGGCTCAGGTGGGGCAGAGAGTTGGAAGCAGGCCTTGGCGTCCAGAATGTCCAAGAAGCCTCCCCCCTGGGTGTTGGCTTCTGCTTCCTTGGTGCCCCCTCTCTGGCCCCTTGGACTTTGGCGGATTCTTCCCAGGTTCTCTGGCTTTCTGCCTCCCTTTCTCAGGCGCTCCTGGCCAGCCCCCCAAGATGCTTCTGGCTAATGATTAGCTCCTTGGAACAATGCAGCCTGTTTCCTGCCGGTTTCTGGGCCAGAGGCCAAAGGGGGGGGGGGGGCAATGGCAGGAGGCTCTTTGTTTGCCCAGGCTGAGCTGCTGGCGCCCCCTCCTGGAGGGCACTGGCACTGCTCTTGTTGAGGCCTAGCTGCCACTGCTGCCTCTTGCCTGTTTCTCTGGGGTACCCATTTGGAGTATAGGGGGGCCTCTCTGGGTGCAGGTGTGGACTCCGAATAACAGGCATCTCCTGCTGGGGGACAGGTAAACTCTGGGGTGTGTGTGTGGGGGGGAGGAGCAGCACTCCTTATCCAAGGGAGTTTTGCAGCCCTCCACCCAGTTAGGTGAGGGACACGGGTGGCGCTGTGGGTTAAACCACGGAGCCTCTTGGGCTTGTCGATCAGAAGGTCGGTGGTTCGAATCCCTGCGACGGGGTGAGCTCCCGTTGCTCGGTCCCTGCTCCTGCCCACCTAGCAGTTCAAAAGCACGTCAAAGTGCAAGTAGATAAATAGGTACCGCTCCGGCGGGAAGGCAAACAGCGTTTCCATTCGCTGCTCTGGTTCGCCAGAAGCGGCTTAGTCCTGCTGGCCACATGACCCAGAAGCTGTACGCCGGCTCCCTCGGCCAATAAAGCGAGATGAGCACCGCAACCCCAGAGTTGGTCACGACTGGACCTGATGGTCAGGGGTCCCTTTACCTTTACCCAGTCAGGCTGATGACCCTCCTTCTCCACGGCTGCTGAGAAGCAGGAAGAGGGAGGCTCCTTACAGACCAGATCTGGGTTGTTTCTTTCTTTACACCCTGCCCCCTCCCCCGCCCTGTGCCCTGTCTCAAGCCCCCCCGGGGCCAAAAGGCAAGAGAGCTGCAGGACTCGGCCCCAGAGCCAGAAGACAGTGCTGCAGCGTTTGCGGTGAAAACGTGCCCCCTGAGCATATGCAGAGTGCTTTCCCTCTTGCCCTGATGAGGGCAAGGATGTCTGCAGTAGGTTCTCTCTCATCGCCAGAGGGCAGTCAGCATCTGCTTTGCATGCCTTGGGTGGGGCTCCCTGTGTCTTGGGGGAAGCAGCAGCCAGAGGCAAATCCTGGACAAATATTGACCTTGGCTGGTAGCTCAGGAACCTGCCCTGGTTGGGGGGGGGCAGGGCAGGAGAGCCTGGGAAAGGAGCTGGCTTTTCCTGCTGTCATACCCTCCTCACCCAGTGATTTGGGGGGAGGGGGGAGAATGGGCGCCAACTGGCTGGAGGGATGGGCTGGGAACGTGTCTTGGGGGGGTTGCACCAGCCCTGAGTTGGCGTTGAGAAGGATGTGTGCGTCTCTGTCTGTGTGTTGATGGAGATGAGAGCTAAGGTGTGGCCTCGCCTCTGCCCTGGACGCCAGGTGTGGCCCTGGGCAAATCCAGCTCAGCTTCCCTCCTGAAACAGAGCTGCGCTGCCTTTCATTTTTCACAGTTCCAAGCAAAGCTCACTTGCTGGGGGCAGGTCCTGTTTCTGGGTGGGGGGCTTTGTTCCTGGGTTAATCCTTGAGGTTAATCCTAAAGTTTATTCCTGGAGTCCTTGGGAAAGTGAAGGAAGGGGGAGGGCGACAGGAGCTCTGCCACCTGCACTTATCACTCTGAGCTCGTGGGGGTGGGGACTATCTAGGGGCAGATCCTCTGGCCCCCCTGCAGAGAAATCTTAGAACTTAGACCCCCAGAGTCATCTAGTCCAACCCCCTGCAATGCAGAAATCTCTGCTAAAGTGTCCATGACAGATGGCCACCCAACCTCTGCTTAAAAACCTCCAAGAAAGAATAATCCCCAACACCTGGAGGGAGAGCGGTCCAGTGACGAACAGCTCTTACTGTCAGAAAGTTCTTCCTGATGTTTAGTGGGAATCTCCTTTCTTGTCACTTGAAGCCATGGGTTCGAGTCCTACCCTCCAGAGCAGGAGAAACAAGCATGTTCCCTCTTCCCTGTGACAGCCCTTGAGATATTTGAAGATGGCTCTCATGGCGCCTCTTCAGGCTAAAAAGCCCCGGCTCCTTCAACCATTCCTCATCAGGTTTGGTTTCCAGCCCCTTGACCATCTTGGTCCCGCTCCTCTGCACAAGGAGAGGGAGTTGGGTGCTGAGGTGGCTCATAGGAACAGAAGGAGCCAGGCAGGCTTTGAACTGGGGAGGGGGTGCCGTTAGTGTGTGTGTTGGGGAGGGCTTGATACAGCCTGGGCCTGAGGCTATAATTGGAGGCCTGGGGGCAGGCATTGCAAGCCTCATTCAGTCATAGAAATAGCATCCAGGTCTTGTACCAGAAATAGCCCCGGGGGAGTGAGGAGAGTGGGCAGCTGAGGGGCAAGGAGGGGCAAGGCCTTTCTGCCCAGCTCTAGTGAGGAGCCCTGTAATATTATAGGTGATTTGCCACCTGACCAGGTTCAAAGTGTTACTAGCCAATGTACCTGTAATATCACCGTAACCCCATATATGCCCACTTGATCACTTGACTCAGAAGAACTGGCACTGCTGCAGGTGATGCCAATTCCATATGTGTAAAAAACTGATCATTTAATGTGACATCATCTACACTTTGGAACTCCCTGCCCATTGACATCAGACTGGCACCTTCACTGTAATCTTTTTGGGGCCTGCTAAAACCATTCTTGTTTCAGCAAGCGTCCCCAGATATGTAGGATTTTGGTGTATGTTTTCAATCTGTTTTCTCTCTCTTTTGAATGTTTTAGGAGTTGTTACTTGATCACGTCATTCTATTCATAAACCACTTTGAGTTTTTTTTGAAAAACGATCAAACAGTGCATATCTTTTATACAAGAAGCAAGCCAGCAAATAAATAACTCTCTCTTCTCCCCCTCCCCCATTGGTTGAGCTTTCCTGTGCCTCAGTTTTCACCCCTGGGAATTGGGGAGTATGCTGGAAGGGATCTCTTCTGCCTACTTGGGTGCCCCGTGTGTGATGGGGTGCCAAGGGTTAACCCTGCTGGGCTTTCTCTGGGCACCCTGCCTCCCTCCCTCAGTCAGGAGGTGTCCACCAAGGGGCAGAAGGAGTCCCAGCTGTTCTCCTCCACTTCTGCCACCGCAGCTGCCCTCCTCTCTTCCCAGGCTGGCCTCCCCCACCCCACCCCCGCCTGGTTGGAGTGGTTTCTCTGCTTGGCCAGTGGGAGCTCTGTGGGCAGGGAAGGCGCCCCCACCCCACCCCACCCCTCTGCTGCCAACTTGAAGGAAACTTTGATGACAGCAGTGGCGGCTCCTGCTTGCGCTCAGAGGCACGGCTGCTCCCTGGGGCTCTGGATGACGAGTCTGTGGGCTGGCCAGCCCTACTCCCCTCCCTCTCCTGCTGCTCTTGCTGCTGAGTCAGGCCTGGCAGTGCCCACCCCCAGTGGGTGGGGGAGCTCCAAGGCAGGCGCAGAGGTTGTAGTAGCCGGCATGTGCTCTTGCCCCTCCCGCTCTCAGCTGCTGGGGGAGGAGGAGTTAGCAGGGAGCTTCAGCTGCCTTCTGTGAGCTTGCCAGGCTGAGGTTCCTGGGGAGGGCGGTCGGTAGGATCCTTTCCTCCTTGCTTCCTGTTGAAGGCAGCCAGCCGGCCAGACAGAGACTTTTCTGCCCCTTTGGAGAGCCAGGCTAGGCCCTCCTCCTCTGCTGCCGCCTTCGCCATGGTGGCTGGCATGCTGATGCCCTTGGAGCAGCTGCGCTCCATCTATGAGCTGCTCTTCCGCGATGGGGTCATGGTGGCCCAGAAGGACCGGCGCCCCCACAGCTACCACCCCCAGCTGCCGGGCATCACCCACCTGCAAGTCCAGCGGGCCATGGGCTCCCTGCACGCCCGAGGCCTGGTGCGCGAGAGCTTTGCCTGGCGCCACTGCTACTGGTACCTGACGGACGAGGGCATCGCGCACCTGCGCCAGTACCTGCGCCTGCCGCCAGAGATTGTGCCCGCCACCTTGCAGCGTGTCCGCCGGCCCGTGGCCATGGCAAGGCCTGCCCCGCGCCCACGCCCGCCTCGCACCCAGACCGTGCCAGGCCCCGCTGGCCTGCCCCCCGAAGCCCCAGGAGGCCTCACGCCAGGAGTACCGCCGGAAGGAGGAGCCTGCTGGGCACGTGGAGCTGGTTGCTGCCAGGGCAGTGCCACAGGTGGCCTCTGCTGCCCCTCCTGCTGAAGGTCAGATGCCCTCCACGTGGGGGAGGCCTGGGAGCTATGGGGCAGGAGCTGCTTTGGGGAAAGTGAGCTGCAGCTGGGTGAGGGCAGAGGTGGTGGGTGAGTGGAGAAAGGTGGGTGTCCCAGGAATTGGGCATGATGTCTGGGAGGTGGGGGGGGGGGCAGATGCAGTTTGGGGCCAAAAGCTCAGGGCTGTTCCCCGTCTTACCTTTTAGCTAGCACCCTTGGGTGCTTTCTTGATCCTTGGTGCTGCTTGTGTTGCTCCGTGATTGTGGGATCAGGAGGAGGAGAACTTGGGGGGCTGCCCAGATCATTTGCCCCACATCCCCTGCAAAATCTGGGGTCAGAGGTTGCATCAGGGCGGGCTTCTCCATTCATTCTTCCATCCATTCATTGATGCTGGCCCAGTAACGCGACCCCCTCCCGCGCTTCCACGTGCCTGGGATGAGCTAGAAGGAAGGGGGTGGGGGGTGGAAGGCGGCCGCGGCGAAGGGGAGGCCTTTGCCCCGGGCTTAGCTGGCAGTTGGGGAGTCGGCGCTTTCTGGGGCGCCCTTTTGCCGCCGGCACCTGTGCCACGTGGGTGTGAGCTGTGGGCAGGAGGCCCCCTGCCCTGTGCGCGTGTCGGGTGGGGGGTAAGTCCAGAGATCCGGCGTGCCTGAGGGAGGGGGCGCCGCCGCCGTGCTGACAGGTGGGCAGCAGCTGCTGCGCCGGGCTATCCTTAGCCGTTTCTTCGCGGCCGCTCCCGGTGGCGGCGCCTCGTCTTTCTGCCTGCCAAGGTCAGAGCGAGGCCCCTGCGCAGCCCATGGACCCTGCTGCGGGGGAAGAGCCCCGGAAGAAGCGGCGCAGGGGGCGCCGCAGGAAAGGGGGCAAGTCGGACGAAGGTATCTTAGCGGTTGGGATGCGGGGCAAGGGGGCAGCAGGTGCGCTCGCCTAGACCGGCCTGGCTGCTTCTGCCCGCGGCCTCTGCGCTGGATAGAGCAGGTTGGATGAGGGGGGGGGGTCCTCTGCGCGTGATGGGGTGGGGTGCCCATTTGTGCCCAGGGCGTGGGTGAGACCTGGCTCCGCGGCATCCCGCCCTCCACGTCGCTCCGCGCGCAGCCTGTGGGGCTGCCTCGCCCATCTTCTGGGCCTCCGGGCTGCTGGTTTCAGCTGGGGTGGGGAGGTCTCTGGAGGGCGCTCCTCGTGAGGAGTGTGCGGGAAGGAAAAGCGTTTCTGCAATAATACCCCCCCCCCCCCCATGATGCCCGCGCCAGGCGCGCAGGGCGCTGTCCTGCTGGCGACCCTCCCCACCCCAGCTGGCCCGCTCGCTTGCCGGGCAGGGCTGCAACGTGTCGGCCCTGCCTTTGCCGCTGCGAGGAGGCGGAGGGGCTGGGCATCAGCCGCCCCCCCCCCGCCGGTCATGTGGGGGCTCCAACTTTCCGTTGCGCGCGGAAGGAAATGCGTCGCGCACCCGCCTCGTATTCCAGCAGCGTGAGTCACCGGCGGCGGCTCCTCCTCCCCCTCCTCTGGCCCTCCCGGGAGAGTTTGGTTGCTTTGGTCCTGGGAGAGAGGGAGGCCCGAACATCCCCCCCGCCGCCGCCCCAAGCGGCTATTTTCGTGGCGCTGTAGTGGGGACCCCCAGGTGGATGTCTGCCATTGCTAGAGAACTTGCTTCAATAAGCCCGCCCCCTGCCTGCCCCCTTTGCTGGGGGAGTCAAAATCAAGGAAGCGGGAGGGGGGTCTCTTCTGCAGCACAGGCCTGGGGGGGCACCTCCTGTGGCTGCTTTTCCCCGGTGCAAAGAAGGGGCGAGACAGTGCAGTGGGAGGGAGAAGGAGGGCCGAATGGGACTGCGCACAAAACCCCCTCCCCAGAGCAGAGTCCTGCCAGCTTCTTTTGGCCACCAGTTCCTGCAGGAGTCTGCGTGCCCCCCCTCGCCCCCTCCTCGTCCCAACATCTGCCTCTTGAGTTCCCTTTCCCAGGCAAAGCCTCGGACCGAAGGCTCCCCCGCAGGAATCCTGGCGGCTCCCGGAGGGCAGCTGGAGCGCATTTGGGGAGCTGGAGGGAGCGGGCGGGCGAGGCCTGTGGGGTGTGGCTGCTGCTGCTGCTGCTGGGGCGGGCAAAGAGGGGCTTCCGCGGCGGCGGCTGTGGGGCTCTGCACGGGCTTGTCCTGGCTGGGGCGGGGAGGCAGGATCTGGCGGGAAGGGAAGGTGCGCTCGGCACTCTCCGAGCAGCAGCAGCAGCAGCAGCAGGATGGCAGCTCCAGCCTTGGACTGGGAGGATGGCCGCTACTTTATGGAAGACCTGATCCAGCAGGGGCAAGGTAGGGCAGAGTGGCCGTCCTGTGGCATTTGGGGGGGGGGGAGAGGGGAGAGGGGAAGTTGGCGCCTGGAGCCGCTTGACTGAGAGGCAGGTCTCTGGGAAAGAGGCAGCAGGAGGACAGGAAGTGCAGCCGCCTCCTGAGCTGCAAGGCAGAACATCCGATGCCAGGTCTTCTCGCCCAGAACCCAGGTGCCACAGGCATCCTCTTGGCACAGGATGGAGCCCTGAGTGCCTCTCTGTTGTGTTCAGGAGGGGTTCCTGAGTCGAGGGAGATGGTCTGCATGGACCCAGCCGAGAGACAACTCCCCCCCCCCAGGCAAACCCCTCTTCTCCCTGCAAAAGAGCCCCAGCCCCCAGCCTCTGAGTGGCCCTAAGGGACTCCTCTTCCAGGCTGCCTCACTTTCCCCCAGCTGCCAACAGCTGGCATCAGTTCTGTGAAGGAGCACAAGGAGATAATGCCTTGCTCTCCCTTAGGTGTATGCAGGGGGGGGGCCTTATATGCCTGGGAGGAGCTCCCAGGAAGGGCTTGGGACAGGCCATGCTTTGGAGAAGGACCCTGCAGCCACAGTTGGGCGGGAACAGGAGAGGGGTGTGGAGTGTTCCCCCTGTCGAGAGTCAGCCTCTTCCTGCTCCTTTAGGGCGTGGCGCACCCCTCCCTCCGCCCCATCTGGCTTCCTTCTGCAGCTGCTTCTTCCAAACTGGCCCTGATTTGAGGCCTCTGTGGTTTCCCTCCACAGGGGGTGAACAGATGTAAATGCTCCCTGCCTACCATTCATCTGCTGGGGAAGGGCTTCGGGGCTGCCCCCTTGGCAGATGTTGCGAGAGCACAGGGCACCCCCTGCAGGCAAGACTGGTTTGGGTGACTGCAAGCTGTGTGTGCAGTTGCTGGAAGTTTGGTCTCCAAGTCCCTGTAGCAGCTTCCTGGGCAACTCTAGGTTGGCTGTCCAGGAGATGGACCAGAGCAGTTCCCCACAGGCAGGCGGACCCCCTTGGCTGCCCCTGGAGAGCCTGGCAGGAGCAAGGGAGGGGGGAGCTGGAAGCTGAGGAAGGTTTCAGGGAGGAGCTGCTCTTCCAGTGGAGTGAAATGTGTTGTCCCCTGCTGAGCAAATAAAAACCACCAGCCAGCCTCTCCCTAACGTAACCAGGAAGGGGCTGGTGAGGATTTTTCTACTTTGTTCTGTGGATCTTGCTGCAATGAGATGGTTGTTGCTCAAGTCCTTTTTCCAGCCACAAAGTGTCCTTGCGGCTTCCTAACAGTCTAGCCCACCCCTGCCAAGTCTAATCATCAGCTGCTCTCCAGGGCAACAGGGGTGGGGTCTCGACCCCCAGACCTCCTTCCCCTTTGACCCACAAGTGCTTGGCCTGCGCCTGGACTTCATTGCTTGGCAGGGTTGTTTTCAGTTTTCCTGTGAAGCTGGCTTTCTGAGAGCCAGGGTGGTGGGGTCAGAGAGTTAGCCTAGGGTCTGGGAGACCTGGGTTCAGATCCATACCATAGGAACATAGGCAACTGCCATTCAGTATTGTCAACACTGACTGGCAGCCGTTTTCCAGGATTTTCAGATGAGAATCTGTCCCAGGCCTGCCTGGAGATGCTGCTGGGGTCTGAACGCAGGACCTTCTTCATTGGGGTGAGGGAGAAGCACCCAAGACACCTTGAGTGCGTTGAAGAAAAGGTGGGGTCTCAAGGTAGTAGCAGCAGTAAGACTACTAACAGCAATAATTTAAAAAGTTAAGAAGCCACTAGGAGTGGCGGAGCTTCAGTTACATACCTGGGTCTCCTCCTGGCATGGGGGAGCTCTCACTTTCTCCTCTTCCCTTCAGGCTAAGGTGGGTACTTTAAAATGCTAGATGGCGGCTCCCTCACCTGGGCCTGGTTTCAACCTTACCATAGTCGGCTGGTGTGTTCTACAAGGCAAGAGAGCCTGAATCGGACCTCTGGAGAGCCAGTCTGGCTGAGTCACCCTGGAGCTTGTGCTCTTGAGGTAGGAAGAAGGACTTTGTCTGTGGCTCTCAACATCAGCTTCCTCAGTGTTATGAGAGATGGAGAAGAACTTCTCCTTATCCACTTCTGCAGGGTCCTTTTTGAGGTAATGCAACCAGAACTGTAGACAGTATTCCAAGTGCAGTTGCACCATAGATTTCTTTAATAGCCTGGTGATATTGGCAGCTTTATTTTCCATTCCTTCCCTATTGATCCCAAGCATAGAATTCACCTTTTTCACAGCTGCTGCTCCCGGGGCAAAGTCTTCATTGAGCGACCCACTGACCCCAAGGTCACACTAATGGTCAGTTGTGGCCAGTTCAGATCCCATGAGCATATTAAGTGAAATGAAGATTTTTTTTTGCGCCAATACTTCACACTTATTCATATTGAATTGCATTGGCCATTTTACCATCCATTTACTCAGTTTGGAGGGCCTTTGTTTTAAGGACCAAATCTCTTTGTTTTAATGACCTTAGATTATTATTGTTAGCAAACTTGACCACCTAACTCTAGAATGTTTATGAGCACGTTGAAAGCATAGGCCCCAATACTGATCCTTGAGGAACTCCACTTCCTACATCCAGTGGCAGAGGAAGAGGTATGCGGGGGGGGGGGCACATTGCCCCCTGCAGTGCGATCCCGGTGGGGTGCCATTGTGGCTGTCCCTCTGCCTGCGCTGCCCCACAGGTGGCGTGTCATGCCCCCAGGACGCACCCCAGTCCTGCCCCTGCCTGCTCTTGGCCCCCCCCGCCAGAGCATGAAGCTCCACCACTGCCTACATCTCTCCATTCAGAGAACTGTCACATTTATTTCTGCTCTGTTTATTGCTATTGCTTCCTTTTACTTAAACAATTCCTGATCCACAAGAGGATATCTCCTCTTATTCTTATTCACCTGAAAGCTGTTTAAAAGTCCCAAGTACGGATGTCGATGTTTGTTGACACTCTCTGAGACCTCTACTAGGTTTGTGAGACAGGACATGTCCCTCCAGAAGCCACTCTGGCTTTTCTTTAGCAAGGCTTGTTCTACTGTATGCTTGCTCATTTCATCTGGTCCTGGTGATTTGTTAGTTTATAATTTTGTCTATTAGGCCTAGTTTGCATCCTGATGAAGGTTTGCCCACTTCTGGAGACCCGGCTGTGCAGACTCCAGCCTCTGGGACTTACAGAGAGCGCTGGTACTTTTGAATGAGGTCCTTCTCAGTAGAAAGTCATCAGGCCAGGACTTGTAGCCAAAATGTCTAGCCAATCACAGAACTTGTTTGTCGATTGCAACCTAATCCTGTTCATTTATGTTTACTTGGAAGTAAGGCCCACTGCCAGCAAAGGGGGTGCAGATGTACCCCTCCCCTCCACACAAATCAAGCAGCTAGGACTCCAGGCAAGCACTTTAGATCCCTGCCAGAAGTGAAAGGTGTGAGGAGGATCGCTTACATTTGACAGGCACACACCAGGCTCCTCAAAGGAAAGGAGAGAGAAAAATGTAATTTAACTTGAAAGGAAATGTTGAAGGAATTATTGCGCATCTAGCCTTGGGCAGAGAAACCTCAGGGGGGGCTCAATAGCTACTTCAAGGGCTGGTTCAGAGAGGAGGGTCCAGGCTCATATTCTCAGCCCCAGAGGGCAAGGAGAGGCCAGATCTAAGGGGCGCAAGTCACAAGAGGGAGAGGAAAGGTTTCCCGGGAACTTCTTGAGCTTTCAGGGTGGAGGAGAAGGCAGCTTGTGCTGGGAATCTCCGGTGAGCAGGGGGCAGCTGTTGTGCTCAGATCCAGCTTGCAGGCTTCACAGTTTGGCATCTTGTTGAGCACTGTGAGAAGAGGGTGCTGGACCAGAGGGGCCACTGGCCCGATCCTGCAGGCTCTTCTTTTGACCCAACTACTCAGGGAGCTGGTGGGCTCTTCCTTACTGGAGCACAGAGGCCTTTGGGGGCGCCCTGGGGCTGGCAGAGGGTTGGAATGAACAGCTTAGGAATCCTCCACCTGCCCTTTGATTCCAGTGAATGATGAACTACCCTTGGATGGTCTCCCTGACCTCTCTCCCCCCCACCTCCTTTACCGAACTTGCATTGCAGCTGCCTTAATTGTTCTCAACTAATCGACTCCGATTCTTTCGCATAGAGCAGAACCTTCGCGGGCAGCTCATCTCTCTCCTACATCAGAACCACCTCCAGGGTGGACTCAGGTGCTTGACCGCCCTGTGGCGTCAGGATTAACCCCCCGCTGGCTGTGGGGTGCTGCTGAAGGGCAGCAAAGGTTACATGCCAGCCCCGCAGATACATTTATAGCATTTTTACGACGCTGATGGTGCAACCTTTCCCCTTTCCAAGCGGCCACTCCTTGCCTTTCAAGGCTGTTGGAAGAGCGGGTCTTGCCTCCCGTTGCTTCGATGCCCTGACCTGGAATTCTCCCCTGGGAGAGGCCGGACGGAGCGTCCTCTCCTGGCGCAAAGGCCAAGCCCTGCTGGAGGGCGATGGGTGGGGGCGCCAGTCGTGGCACGAAGGGCGTTTGAGGTGGGTACGGAGCATAGCCGTCACCCCCAAACCTGACATTCTAACCCTCGGCCCGCTGCTCCTTATGCGCCAATTCCTCCTAAGCAGCTTCGCCGCTGGCTCCAGGGAGAGGATCTCTCCCGCGAGCGGCGCAGGCCCTGGGTTGGGGGTGGAAGCCCCCTACCAACCCCACTGTAGGAAGATGCTTGCGGAGAGCACCCCTCGCCCCTAGAGGGGGAGGGTCAGGCAGGAGGAGAAACTGCGGCGGAGGCCCGGCTCAGGCAGGCGCGCCCGGCGGCGCCTTTGTCCGAGGGGGCGCGCACAGGTGCCTGCTGCGCCGGGGAGGGGGCAGCTGCGCTGTGGGGTCCCTGGCCGAGCGCAGCCTGGCTCCTCCTCCTCCTCCTCGCTCCGGTGTAATGTTCTAACTCGAGAGCCGTGACAAGGCCCGTCCTCGCCGTCGCCGGGCTATTTATAGGCCCGCCTGCGCCACTGCCCCCTCCCCAACAGCCACGGGGGACCCGCGGGGGCTGGCGGTGTCGTGAAGCCCGCAGCTCCGGACCCTCACTCGGGGGCTGCCGCTGCCGCGTCCTGTAGCTGCTCCTCTTGCGCGGCCGGGGGTTGCCCTCCGGGACAGCGGCTCTCCCATGAAGATCGTGCCGGGTAAGCCGTGGGTCTCGGACGGCCGAGCGGGGAGGCACTGGCGCCGGCCGGGCGAGTTCCTGGCAGTTATAAAAAGCTTGGCCGCTGCCGGCCGTGATTGATGGAGGGGGGGGGGTATTTGCTCTGCCCACCCGGGGCAGCGCCGCGCTCGCCCTCCCGCTTGGCTCCGGGGAATGCGGAGCGCACTTGGCAGGCTGGGCATCAGGCCTGGCGCGAGCGAGACCCGCGATTCTCCCTCCTTGCCTCCCTCGGTCGTGTGGCTGCGTTGCCTAATGGTTGGATCGAAGGGGCAGAGCTAAGGGGAGGGGGAGGGCGTGCCAAGGCGCTGGGCTCTGCCCTGGCGAGGGCGAAGGGAGTGGTCAAGGCGCGCGGGTAACCTTGAGCGCTGCCAGCGCAGGGACAGCGGCGGGGCCGGCTCGCGCCGTCGAGGCTGCGCCGGGCTAGGCCGGGCTCCGGCGGCTCCGCAGTGCGGGCGGCGGGCCGAGGGGGGCGGGCCTGCGGGCTGCCCCGGGAGGAGGAGGAGGAGGAGGATCCTGCGCTGGCGGCTCGGGCGGGGCGGCCGCTCGCTCAGCGCCAGGGACTCGGCGTAGCGGCTGCTGCTGCCGTCGGAGCACCTCCGTGCCCTGCTCGGCGTCGCCCGCGGCCTCCGCCATGGATCCCGGCGGCGGCAACCTCTTTCCGTCGCTGGTGGTGGCCGGCCACGCGCTCACGCTGGCCCTCGTCTGGTACCGGCGCCGCGCGGGGAGCCCCGGCGAGGACGGTGAGTGGCGAGAGGGCGCGCGGGCGGCGCTGGGGCCCCGAGGACAGGCAGGCGGGCGCGCGCCGAGGGGCGGGGCGAGGCGACCGAGCTCCCCCCTCCCCCCCCCGGCAACCAAACACTGACACGTGGGCGCGCGCCCATTAACCCCTGCGTGGCTGGAAGGCGCGCCCGCGTGCCGAGAAGCCGGCCTTTGCAGGAGAGCCGCTCCGTCGGTTGTCAGTCGGCGGCGTCTTGTGCAACGAAGGGATGATAATTCGGTCGGTAGAGTGGGGGACTCTGGACCGCAGAGTTGTGGGTCGGAGCCCCAAGCTGGACCAAAGATTCCTGCATTGCAGGGGGTTGAACTAGGTGACCCTCGTGGTCTCCAATTCCGTGGACGGCTTGGCGGCTTTTGGGTGCCGCCTTCAGGTCGAAAGCTCTTTGGGTCCCTTCGCTGCCTTCAGTGCCGCTGGCTGAGCTTGGTCGGGGGCCGCGCTCAAGGCGACCTACCTTACAAGGCTGTTGTGATGAGAGGGGGAGCAGGGGCGCCTCCTGCTGCTGACCTGATGCAGCGCAGCCCGCCTGGCTAGGAAGCCCATTCCTCCGCTTCCACTGGCTCTCCAGGGAGATGGGAGTCTCACAGAGTCTTCCTCCTCAGCGAGAGTAGCTGGGGTGAGACGCTACACTCTCCTCCTTCTGGGGCTCCACCAACTGGCCTCTCAAACTGCCCCACTGGATGCCACCCAAGTCGTAGTGGCTTTTCTCCGTGACTCCAAGCTGGAGCATCTTCTAGATAGTAGCAGAATGAGGTCTGTGGAATTAGTTCCCTTCTGAGACCCGTGACGTCAAGCTGTGTCCTGAACTGGACTCTGGAATTACCTCTGCCAAGGCAATACCCCCCCCCCCCATGAATGCAGGCACAGCACTGGGCCAGCTGCTTGTGGGGCTGGAGAGGGTCTCTCTTGGGGAGTTGCTGCTCTCTGGGTGGCAAGGCTGTCTCCACTGCCCTTGGGGGTCTGCCAGAACCCACAAGGAATGACTGGTGGGGGGCCTTCATTGCATGTTTCAGCAGCAGCAGCTGCCCACTTCGGTGGGGGCAAGAGGAGTGGGACAAAGGGCAGGTTTAGTTGTAGGTATGGGGGGGGGGAGAATGAGCAGGTGTCCCCCCAGGAAGGAGGGTGGCAGCTGTTGCTGCTGCTGCTGCTTCTCTGGCTTTTAAATGGGAGCAGCAAAGCTTTGCCTAAAGATCAGTAGGATTGAATTTCTGGTGGAAGCGCAGGAAAGGAGGAGGTTAATTTCTGGATAGTGAAAGTGATGTTCCTGCTTGATGACGTGATTGCCTCCCCTGGAATATTTTCCAGTGCCACTTCTGATGCCATCTGACCATCTCCAGAGAGGACACTTCCTTCCTTGGGGGGGGGCATTGGGGAGGCAGAATCTGTTTTGGCCAAACATTCCTGTTTTAGTTTTCTGTTTGGGATGCTGCCTGGTCTTCTGCAAGGGGGTCAGTGTCTGTCTGTCAGACCCCCAGATCTCACTTCTGGGGCCACCCTAGGATGCCGCCCTCACCCTCACATGTGCCGGTGACCTTTCAGTTGAAGGAATGTGGCATTTGGCAGTTCTGTTTTGATCCCACACAAATGTGTGGGGCACTGGGCACCAGAGCTCTTTGTTGGGGGAGCAGGAGAGTGCATTTAAATGGCACAGTTTGTTCTGGTAGCGAAAGCACTTTGGGGAGGGGTGATTTTCAGTGGGAAATTGGGGAGGGGGAGGATGAGGGAGAGTTTAACCCTCTCCTGCCAGCTGCTCAGGGCTCCACATGCGTAATGTCTTTTTTTTGGCCTTTAGCAAACCCTGTGGGATGATGGCGGCAGCAGCAGCAGCGCCGCCTTGTTCATTCTGTTCTAGCAGGCACAGCATATCTTTCCCTTGAGGGTCCCAGGGAACAGAGGACTGGCAAGGGAAGTGGCACCATGGCTCACATAAAAGCATGCCAGCCCCACCCCTCTGCCACACGCTCCTTGGGGAACCAGCAGCCTTCTCCTTTTGATGCCAGCTGGGCATGGTCACCTCTTAGCAGCACCTGTGCCTCAGCTTGGGTGGGGCTGTGCCAGACAGCGCAGGTGGCAGCCTCTGAGCATGTTTTCAAAAGGGTGGGGAGGAGCCAGGCTGCTTCTCTGGCTGTGCTTTGGGGCAGGAGGGGGAAGGACTGTGCTCCTGGCGTCCTCCTCTGTTGTCCTGCAGGGTCTCTGGGGCAAAGGTGTCTGTACTTGCTGTGCTTTCTCCCCCCCCCCCAGCTAAAGGCTGGAGTTGCATAGCAGTGTCACCACTGGGTGCTCTCTCTCCCCCCCCCCCATCCTTCTCACGAGGATCATGTGCCAGCCAGCCTTTTGAGCTGGCATCCTTGTTGGGCTCTGTTCCCCCTGCCAGCTGCTGCTGCCCCCAGCTGTTTCCCAGAGTGGGGGAGCCTGGAGAGAGCCCCCCCACCTTCTCTGCTTCTCTTGGGCCCAGCCCAGCCCGCCATGCTGCCCAGTCATGCTGCGTTCAGCTCCGATTTCACAGCTGCCCTCCCCCTCCCATAGGCCCAGTTCTGTGGTGCTGTTTGGCAAGTGGTGCTGTGCCCAGCCAAATGCAGAAGCAGGAGTCTAGGACTCAGTCTGTGACTTTCTCTGAGTATGTGCAGAGTGCATCTTCCCTTGGTGCTGCAGAACCAAAGCCCACCCTTAAGCTTGGGCTTCGGGTGCCACAGGGTTTTCAGCTCAGGAAAATTGTGCCGTCTTCATGGTGGTTCTATTCCTGCTTTTAAAGGTTTTTTTGTGTGGTTTCTGTACAATGCGCTGCTGTTTTGCAAGAGGCTGCTATACTTTAATAAACAAACAAATATTGCATGCGGGAGACCCGCTTCTGTGTCTTAACATCTGCAAGTCCCATGTCTTGCACCGGCCTTGGTGCCCCACCCATGGGTGACATCCTCTGACTTTCGTGACACAAATGAGGAGGTTCCTATGGCTGCCCACAACTCCTGTTTCCCCCTCTGCCCCTTCTGTCAGAAGCTGAGCTGGTGGTTTTCTCGGAATCTCTGCCACTCTGCCACTCATTCCGGGCACCAGTGTGGGTGGGGCCTTCCCTCCATTGCCATGGCAGCCTCCTCCCCAAAAAACACACATCAAGTGATCAGGAAACCGCAGTCTGGTAGTGCACAGTGAAATTGGAGCTTCCTGGCTTTGAAACTGCCGGTGGCGGTTGGGGACCCGGGTGGGAGGGAGGCTGGCAGGGTGGGGAACCAGATGAAGGTTTCATTTTTGGAATAATAATTTTTCAGAGTAGTTTTTACAGTTATATCAAAAATTTCTGATTTGGTTATACTATTAGAAATACATTGACTGATAATTATGAAATTATTGTGAGGTTTAATAAGTTAAATGTTTATATTTGGACAACTTTTCTGCTATACTTTATTGGAAGGAGAAAAACAATCATTTCCTTAATAACCATTTATTTAAACCATTTATTTAGCTAAAACAATAACATTGTAGCATATGTATCCATGTTTGTTAACTGATGTGGTTAAACAATTAAAAAAAAAAACTTAGACTGAGTTTTAGCACACATGAAAAACTTAAAGCAAATCCTTATTTCCTGATGAATAACCTTTGGACTGTAATGTAACTTAAATAGAAAACTATCTTTAGAAAGATTCCCCCCCCCCCCAGCATTTTATTTTAAAAATCCAATTTAAATACAAAAAACCAATTTAAATTAATTTAAAAAAAATAATCATTGATTTTTATCCACCCTGGTGGGGAGGCACAACATTCTGTGATTTGGATGGGGCAGAATGGCAGGGCTAGGCTTCTCTTTATATATGTACTATTTTGCTGCATCACTTGTGCTGGTTCAGTGCTCAAGGAAACAGTCCCTGGCCTGGCAGATGAGCTAAGCTCCTGAATTAGGCAAAAAGCCCACTCAGCATCCTGTTCATCCAGTCAAATGCCCAAATGGCCCTGTAGACCTGAAGGAGCATCTCCACCCCCATCGTCCAGCCCGGACACTGAGGTCCAGCTCCTTCCCTCACTGCGAGAAGCCAAGTTACAGGGAACCAGGCAGAGGGCCTTCTCGGTAGTGGAGCCCACCCTGTGGAACGCCCTCCTATCAGATGTCAAGAAAATAAACAACTACTTGACTTTTAGAAGACATCTGAAGGCAGCCCTGTATAGGGAAGCCTTTTAACATTTTATTATGTTTTTATGTGTGTTGGAAACCGCCCAGTGTGGTTGGGGCAACCTAGTCAAGATGGGTGGGGTACTATTGCTACTATTACTAGGAGAGCAGGTGGTGCTGTGGTCTAAACTACTGAGCCTCTTGGACTTGTGGTTCGAATCCCCGCGATGGGGTGAGCTCCCGTTGCTCAGTCCCAGCTCCTGCCAGCCTAGCAGTTCGAAAGCACGCCAAACAGTGCAAGTAGATAAACAGGTACTGCTGTGACAGGAAGGTAAATGGCACTTCCGTGCGCTCTGGTTTCCATCACGCTGTCCCGTTGTGCCAGAAGCAGTTTAGTCCTGCTGGCCACATGACCTGGAAAGCTGTCTGTGGGCAAATGCTGGCTCCCTCAGCCTGAAAGCGAGATGAGTGCCACAACCCCGGAGTCGCCTTTGACTGGCCTTAACTGTCCAGGGGTCCTTTACCTTTACTACTGGTACTACTAGTAATAATAAACCCACCAGCAGGATGTGGGGGCAGCAGCAGCAGCCACCCCCTCTCCTGATTCCTGGCAGCAGCTCTCCGATAGTGGAGGGAGAGCGTAGTCACTGCGGCCAGGAACCATGGCTAGCCTTTTCCTGCATGAACTTGCCCAGTCCTCTTTTAAAGCCATCTCAGTTGGTGACCCTTGCGGCCTTCTTCCCTTGTCCTTCCTTTGGCGCCGCCCTGAACCCGCCAACATTAAGCTTCCCTGGAAGTCCACACATCCTGGTGCTGTGAGAGATAATAATAATAATAATAATAATAATAATAATAATAATAAATTTATTATTTATACCCCGCCCATCTGGCTGGGCTTCCCCAGCCACTCTGGGTGGCTTCCGAAAAAATATTAAAATACAGTAATGCATCAAACATTAACAGCTTCTCTAAACAGGGCTGCCTTCAGATGTCTTCTAAAATTCTGGTAGTTGTTGTTCTCTTTGACATCTGGTGGGAGGGCGTTCCACAGGGCGGGTGCCACTACCAAGAAGGCCCTCTGCCTGGTTCCCTGTAACTTGGCTTCCCGCAGTGAGGGAACCACCAGAAGGCCCTTGGAGCTGGACCTCAGTGTCTGGGCTGAACGATGGGGGTGGAGACGCTCCTTCAGATATACAGTGGTGCCCCGCAAGACGAATGCCTCGCAAGACGGAAAAACCGCTAGACGAAAGGGTTTTCCGTTTTGGAGTTGCTTCGCAGGACGAATTCCCCTATGGGCTTGCTTCGCAAGATGAAAATGTCTTGCAAGTCTTGAGATTTTTTCCCCGCTTTCCCCCCTTTCGCGGAACGGATTAATTTCGTCTTGCGAGGCACCACTGTACTGGACCGAAGGGAAAAACCCATCTCCATCCACTCTCTCCACTTTGTGCATAATTTTATAGAGTTCTACCTCTTACTTGCCTTTTCTCTAGAATTTGAAGCCCGAATCGTAGCCTTCCTGCCCATGGAAGCTGCTGTGCCAGTGGGGAGTGGGGTGCTGTCAGGCTCCCCCAAAGTGGGGGACCCCGATGCCTCCTGCTTCCTGCTGTCTCTCTGGACCACGGCGGCTCCTGCGCTTGTCTAACCTTTTGCCTTTGACCTCCAGGGCAATGGCTCACAGAGTCCTCTCTGCCCAGGCCTCCTCGTGGGTGAGCTGGAGCCTTTCCTTGCCCCAGGACTGTAAGTTGTTGCAAGCGGCAGCCCTGATTGGAGGGGGGGGGGTCGCCTGGGCTCCAACACCCACTGCAAGCTTTGCCCCTCCAGTGAATCGACACCCGTGGTTGCTAATGTTAAATACTACATACTAAAGTGTGTGTTTTGTGTTGTTGTTGTTCCATGGACTTAAATACGTGGTGGCATCTACTCACAGCACTTGAGGGGTTTGTGTCTCCGTGTGTGCAGAGGGAGAGAGTGTTTGGGGCCCTTTCTCTGTGTTTCTGCTTCAGCCCCCTGATCATTTTGGCAGATCAGGAGCATAGCTGTCAGCTTTTTCCCTTTTCTTGCAAGGAATCCTATTCGGAATAAGGGAATTTCCCTTTAAAAAAGGGAAAAGTTGACAGCTATGCTCCTGATCTGCCAAAATGACAGCTGACAGAGCAGGGGAGGGAATGGGGTTTTTTGGCAGGTGGAGGGCAAAGGACAGCTTGGGCAATGAAGCAGGCAGGCCTGGGGAGGGGTGAATGTGTGTGGGGCCTCTGGGTTCCTGACCACTGCTGCCCCAAAGCTCAGCCTGCAGGCGTTCTGTGCTGAATGTTCTACACAGTGCAGAATTGACATGGACTCTGACCAGTGTTGATGGAGGGTTTTTTGGGGGTGGAATAGGCAGGCGGAGGTAGAGGGACTTCCAGCTCCTCCTGCTGCTGTCAGGTGGGGGTGCAGCTGAGCCATCTGACAGAGATTCTCCTCTCTGGCTGCTCCCTGCTGATTCTGCTAATCCCTGTTGGGCTGCAGCCTGTTTCTGGGCAGAAAACTTCCGCTTTTTGCCGTTTGCCACCTGCCTGCCTGCCTGCCTCCCTATGTGGCTGTCCTTGGCCCCTTGCCAGGCCTGCTCGAGGGGGGGGCTGCCGCTGCCCTCCCCCCACCCCGTCAAGGTCGCACCTGCCAGGACGCATCAGCTTCCAGGGTGTGTCCAGATTCTTGACTGCCGTGGAGGTCACCTCTGGACTCCGGACAGGGCTGCTGGCTTTCCAGGGGGTGTCAATCAATTTCTTTATTCGACCGATAGTCAGAATTAAAACATTACACAATAATTATAAACTATAACATCATAAGTTACATAAGGTACATAAGTAAGGTAGGGCCACAGTACTAGACCTCTCACAGATAACCCATGTCAAAGCATTCAATTATACGTTTCCGGCACTTGAGTGCCAGGAAAAGAAATTTAGCCACTGACAAGGTTGTTTTCCCAGAAGACTTATTTAGCAGATATGCTGTCTGCTTTCCTCTTTGTCGGGAACTGAGCTGGGGTAAGTATGGAGTTATAAGATACTGTCTTAAATCGTTGTAGAAGGGACAGCTCAATAAAATGTGCTCTGTGGATTCTACCTCACCCAATGCACAGTGGCATAATCTCTGGTCATATGGGACTCCTCCATATCTTCCCTTCAGGACCGCCGAGTCAAGAACATTCAGCCTAGCCGCAGTAAATAGTCTGCGGTATTCCACGTAGTGGATATCCGCCAGGTAGCGAGCTGGAGCAGCCCGATACAACTGCTCCCCCAGAAACAGCCCAGGTTTCACACGGGCTATGTCCTCCTGTCTGGCAATATCCCTTAATCTTTGCGCGATCACCGCCTTTGCGTGGCTATACGTCATGGACTCTATATAAAGGGAGGACAACCCACACTTCTGCACTTCCTCCACTATCTCCCCTTCCCATGGAGATTTAAAGTTATCCCTCAGAATCAAGGGGGCCAAACCCACCGGTCTGAAACAGAGCTTGAGCCATAGCCATAACTTCGCTTTCAGGGCCACATACCTAAAGGCTTGACAACCGGTTTCCAGTCTCATGATCGCACCTGCCACAGAGGGGGGGATCCTGAGTATGGCCCTGAGGAGTTGGGTTTGGATAGATTCCAATTTTTCAAAATCCCTACGTGAGCCCAAGGCAATGCCCACCAGCAGAAGAGGGAGGACTTTCATTTTAAAGAGACGTAAGGCAACATTGACAGTTTGTGCCTGTTTCTTGGAGTACAGGGTTCTAATCATCAGGGCTGCTTTGGATGCGTTCGAGGCTATGTATTCTCTGTGCGCCAGGAAGGACCTATTTGATCTTACAACCTGACCCAGGTACTTGAAGCAACTGACCTGCTCTAAAGGAATACCATTAATTGACCATAAATTAGGTTTCGGTCGAGCAGCAAAGACCATTATTTTGGTCTTGGCATAATTTAATTGGAGCTCGTGTTGGGTCTCATATTCATGAAGAGCTCGAAGCATCCTCCTTAATCCGATGGGGGAGGTAGCTAATAGGGCGGCATCGTCCGCATACAGTAGGACATTCAAGGCTCGTCCTGCCAGTTTTGGTGGATGGAAATCAGCATTTGCCATATGCACCACTAGCGAATTAATATAGAAGTTAAACAGAGCAGGGGCAAGCAAACAGCCCTGTCTTACCCCCCTAGTGGTGGCAACCGGATTGGAGACTAGCCCCTTACTATCTATCCTAATCCTCAAGAGGGTATTTGTATGCAAATTAATAATCAGCAAGAGAAGGCGGCGGTCGATAGATGTCGCTGCCAATTTTGTCCATAGCTGGTTCCTGGGAATTAGATCAAAGGCCTGCTTAAAGTCTATAAAGGCGACGTGGAGGGCTTTTAGGCCATTGCCAGCGTACTTGGTGGCCAAGTGATTTAGGATTAAGATTTGGTCTGTTGTTGATCTTCCGGGGCGGAAACCCGCCTGTTCCTCTGCGATGATATTGTTGCTTTCCATCCAGGTCGTTAATTTGTTAAGTAGAAATCTTGAATAGATCTTCCCGATAACATTTAGCAGGCTAATTGGTCTAAAATTGGCCGGGTCTGTGCGCGGCCCTTTCTTGTGAATTAACACAATCAGTGCAGAGTTCCAGCTTGGAGGAAATTGTGCTGTTTTGTTTATATAAGTAAAAAGAGCTGCTAGGGGTGGACACCACCAATCCTTATTGGCTTTAATAACATCTATGGAAATAAGATCGTCTCCGGGTGCCTTGCCCGCCTCAAATTGGCCTATAAGTGTTTCCACTTCAGAGCAGGTAACAGGATCCCACTCTGGCAAGGGGGCCAAATCTAACCTTCCTCCGCTAGCTGCGTGAGCTGCATATAAAACGGAGAAGAAGCTTTCCCAGGTGTCAGCTGAAATTTGGGGTTCTATCCTTGACAACGGTCTACCCAGGTATCTGGAAATTTGGTGCCAAAAGGAAGAGGGATTTCTATTTTCTGCAGCTTTTAGAAGGTTCTTCCAATCATTTCTTTCTGCCGCACGCTTCTTTTCCTTTAATAGTGCTTTATACCTTCTCTTGAGGTTCATAAGGTGACTGCTAGGTGCGGAGTCATTTGATGCCCTATATGCCAAGAATTCATTATATAGGTTGTTCTTGAAGTGCCTACATTCCTCGTCAAACCACTTTTTATGAGAGAAATGGTTACTATTCATTACCGGGGTCTTAGCCAACGAAGGTTTTAGCAGTTCTACTAAATTGTCATATATTGGCAGTGGCTCAACTGCCTGGATAAGGGAGTCCCTTGTCTCTTGCAGTTGGTCAGACCAAAGGAGTTCATTTATCCGTTGAGCCATATTGTCGGTCCATTTTAAGGCAGTGGGCCTCATCTGAAGCTGGTTATTTGTAATAGGCACGCAGGAATAGGTAGCCAATTCTCCATCCAGGGTCAGAGAAAGTTCTAATGGAAAATGGTCACTTTCCAGCCTCGTTACCACCCTAAAGTTGGAAATTTTGGGAATTAGGTCTACTGATGTCCAAATAAAGTCTATGGTAGAGGCTCGGGAGCCTGACCAGAAAGTAAATTCGGCAGGGTAATCAGAACTGAGAGCTCCGTTTAAAAGGTGAAGATTAAGAGCCATCAAAGTTTGTCTACATTTAAAACCTGCATATGTAGCAACACTGTCTTTAAAATTCCTGGGTAAAAGGTCTGAGGTTAAAATGGGTAGTGAGGGATATTTATTATATTTAGCAAATAATGATTTATCAGAGTGAGACAATCGGCCATTGAAATCTCCTGCAACTAGGAAGGTGGCTTCAGGATATTTCTCTAGGAGAGTTTCAAGAGTCTGTTGAATTTCCCTCCATCTTTGGTCCACCAGGTTTTTCTTATAGATTGGGTGCAAATAAACATTAATCACCACGAACACTTCCTCCGCTGTTTGTAGCTTAACACCCAGCATGGATGACGACTGGATGTCGATTTGTTCCACCTGCAGGTTTAAGGCCAAAGAAACTAGGGTAGCCAACCCACCTTGTGGTCTGCCAGGAGATAGTAAATTCTGATGTGCATTCAGGTAGAAGCCCTTATACCCTGATAGGGAGAAGCCCTCACAAGCCCAGGTCTCTTGCAGCAAAAGAATATGACTGCCTTTTATGTAGGCGACAAAGGATGGATCCATCAGCTTAGGTTTAATGCCAGCTACATTCCAGGATAAGAAAGTAAGTAATCTCCTGGTCACCCCTTCGAGTCATGCTGGGCCTTGCGGAACCAGCACGGCAGAATCCACCTGGGAATGCATGCGGCGAGGGGGGACAATAGGCTGGAAAAAGGAAGTAATTGTAGCTTGCTTACCAGGCAATTTCCGAGCACCACTTACCGCAGCAGCAGCCATGGATTGAGGCTTAATTATTGGTAGCTGCAGGGATGGATTCTGGTGCACGGGAGTATCACTTAACGACAGGTCCATAGACTCTACATTTAAAGTATGCTCTAAGATTGAGGGGGGTGGACCTTTTGGATCTGCAGATGCTGTAGGGAACATGCAGTGTAAGGCAGGTGGAAGGCATCCTTTTCGGTTTGCCTCCAAAAGAGCATCCAGTCTTGCCACAGCTTCCGAATTTGACCAGAGGGTTGTCGAATCTTCCACTGTATCCTGCCCGGACTTGACATCCCGAGGCTGTGCACAGCCAGGTTGCAGATCAAAGGTCGTTAAAGCAGGTACCACTTGGGCTTGTGTAGCCTGATCTACAATTGGTGAGGAATTCATCTTATTTACATGAGCATGATCTTCTGAGTTACGGAGACAGAGTAGCAACTCGTCCAATCTGTCCGTTATCTCTGTTCGCTCCAGTTTTGGCAATTGGGAGAAGGATAGAAGTAACTCACGCTCCGTAGAATTCTCCAGATGTATGGCCTTTGTCAGTGGAGGCAGGGGGGCGTCAATCCAGCTGATTAGATCTGCGGCCAGGGGAGTTGGGGTCGTGGCAATTGGCGGACCCTCAGACTTGTCTGCTTTCTTTTTGAACAAGCAGTTTGGTAAGAGGGGGCAGATCTTGGTATTGGTAAAGACTCTTGTAGCAAGGATTCCATAGTTAATTAGAAGGCTTCTTGAGGACATAATAAGTGCAGGGAGCTTTTTGGTTTTAAAGGAGAGCAGCACTCTCTGCCTCTGAGGTCTGCTGCTAATATGATCAATATGCTTCAGGTCAATAGAGCTAGGGGTTACCCTCAGAAGCTCCGCTAGGTGTCTCCTTATATCACTCTTATAATGCCAGTTTATCACCTTGCCTCTAAAGGGGCAAACCGTTAGGCAGATTTTGGTAGCTTGCAGCAGCAGTTTGTGAGGAGGTGCAGAGTGTTGTTCCTTCTTATTTTGCTCACCTTGCTCACTTTTCTGATTGCCAGCAGCTTGAGGAATTATACAGGAGGTATGAGGTAAAACGGGTGCTCTGGGCATTTGTAAGGGCTTCATCTCAGGTGGTACATCAGGGGAACTGTCTTTACCTGTTAGGGATACAAGCGAGATAATCTTCTCCAAGGATCCTCGGATGTCTTTTATGTATTTAAAGATATAGTCCACTGTTCTAGCAACCAGGTCTAAAGTAGTCGAGTGTTCAAATAGTATCTCGTCAATGCAGCTTTCACGGGCTCTAGTGCAAACATTCGAGTGGATGCCAGTATTATTATTGCTTGAAGGTTTAGTAGGCAGGTTATCAAAAGGTTCTTTCACACTGGATTCCTCGTCATTCATCTCTGCTAGCAGTGTGAAAGAGTTTGAAACCGGGATATTAAAAATATCCTTTGTACTTTCAGATTCACTAATTTTTGTTTGTTTAGCAAGAGGCAGGCATCTCAGTTCCTCTGTGTCGTCTATATCTCTAGAATCTCTGGTACGTTTCCCAGTTCCTCTCCCACAAGCAGGGCTGTATAGTTGCTTAGTCATTTCTCTCTTCATGCAACCGCCCCAGTTTCAAGGTTAATGGTTGTCTCCCCGATAGAAAAAGGCGTCCTCCTACTTACTAATTTAAAACTAAGACTAAAAACTAAAAACTAAAGTTAAAAGTTAAAAGGTTTCTATACTCATTAAAACAATGTTAAAAGATAAATCAGGGAGCTCACACTCACGCTGACTAAGTGCCGTTCGCCATCTTGGGAATCAAAAGTCAGATAGTTCCATGGGAAGATGTGCCGGTGGGGGCCCTGTGGGGCAAGGCAATCGGGGAGGGGCTGCCCCACCCAGTTCTGGCTTGGGTCTATTTTTAGATGGCGCAGCTTCTGTCTGCAAGCTGGTGAGCGCCGAGGGAGGCTGTTTATCCTGGAAACCAAATAAGAGGCCTGGTTACTGTGGCTGCTGCTAATGGGGCTGTTTCTCCCTCACCAGACCACAGACCAGACTGTTGTGGGGAAGAGGCAGGCGGGGGGGGGGGGGGAGAGGGACTGGCCTCAGGCCAGGCAGTGGGAGCACTTCACAGCCTCTGGGATTCCACTGTCCCTCTGGACATACCTGGGGACTTGTGGGCCTTCAGTGAAGCTGCGTGTGGGGAGAATCAATGAAGAGTTAAAGTGTGGCATTTGCTCCCCCAGGAGGCAGGGATGGCCCCCCACTGGGATGGCCTTAAGAGAGGATGAGACCAATACCTAGAGAAGGGCTATGATGGCTATTTGCCCTGATGGCTCCTCTCTGCCCTGGGACCCATGGAGGGGATTCCTGCTTGCTGCTTTCCCCACAGGCAACTGGTAAAGGTAAAGGGACCCCTGACCATTAAGACCTGCCAAAGGCCCTTCTAGTCCAGCACCCCCTTCTCCCAGGGGCTGGGGCTGAGTGGGGCCCATATTCTGATATTCGTTGGTCCTGAGGCTGGTGCTTTGCTCCCTTGTGCTCTCTGACCCCATGGGGGGGACCCCACTTTTCTCTAGGCTGGTGACGTGGGATTATTAATAATATTTATTAGTGGAGTTCTCCTGCCAAGGTGAACTCAAAGTGACTTACAGAAAACAAATATTTAAAAACGTAATAAGTGGACATATGACTGTTGAATTTTAGAGTATTTATTTTGTTTGTTTATGTTAAAGAAAACTCAATAAAAAGCATATGGGGAAAAAAAAAGAAAACAAACAAACAAACAAACAAAAAAACGAGAATAAAAACAAGGGCACAAACAACCTAGACCAGGCGTCAGGAAACTTTCTGAGCTGGGGACCGGTCCACTGTCCCTCAGACCTTGTTGGGGGCCAGACTATATTTTGAAAAAAAAATATGAACCAATTCCTATGCCCCACAAATAACCCAGAGATGCATTTTAAATAAAAGGACACATTCTACTCATGTAGAAACACGCTGATTCCCAGACCCTCCGCCGGCTGGATTTGGAAGGTGATTGGGCCGGATCCGGCCCCCGGGCCTTAGTTTGCCTACCCATGATAGACGCTGGCAGATGATATGAGTAAAAGGCAGGTGGGATAGTGGGGCGTCCTGGCTGGAGGGGTTGTGGAGCCCCCTAGCGGCCAGCTAGGGGATAATGATGAGCCCCTCCGCTTGTGGGTCTCTCACCCGGAGAGCCCCTCTTTCCTATGGGGTGGGAGCAGAGTGGGCAGCCGCGCCCCCTGTGCTGGTGCTGCTGTGGGGGCTCTTCCCACGTCCTTCGTGCTAGGAGGGGGTTCCCGCTTTTCCTCCGCAGTTTCAGGAGCAGCACCCATCTCCTCCCCCCAACTTCCACCCCCCAGGTCTTTCTCTCTCTTTGAGGGGGTTGCTTTTTGTTGGGGGGCGGGCGAAGGAAGTCAGACCTCAAGGCTGGGAGGGACAGTCGGTGCCGCGTCGCGACAGTGAGCCGTGTTGGTGAGTGTGCAGCATAAAGGGCACCTCTGAGCATGTGCAGAGCGCGGGCGTTGGCGGGGCGGTGTGTGGCGCTGCTTTGGTGAGCGGGAAAGGCCGCCTGCGTGCTCTTCCTGTCCCGGACGCAGCACACCCTCCCCCCCCCCCAAGTCCTTATTCACTTTTTCCATCTTCCCGCCCTGCTGTGCCAAAAAAGGGGCTGCGGGCGGATGCTGTTCTGGTGCAGGAATCTGGTTCTGATTATGCCCAGTGACTCAATTGTCCCTCTACTCCGTGGGGAGGGAAGGGGGGCCAGCGCGATCCTGCTGCTGCCCCCTGCCCCGCCCAGACCCTGGGAATGAGGCTGGCCCTGAGAATTTCCCAGCGTGACTCAGGGGCCAGGGAGCCCCCTGGGGGCCGGATGCCTGCAGGGAAAAAGCACCCCTCTCTCCCCCCCGCTGCGCTTATCGCGCCCTTTCGCAGCCGCGCGCGGCCTTATCTGTCCCGCGCAGACGCGCACGTGGGAGCCGGGGGTCACGCGGGGGGAGCGAGGCCAGATAGCCAGGCTGGCAGGCCTTTCCCTGCGCAGGGAGGCCCACGGGGTAGTCGGGGCACGGCCCTCACCGTGTCCCGGGGGCTCCCCTCGTGGGCAGGAGCGAGACCCCACGGGGGGCGCCAGAGGTTGCCCAGCCCGGTGCCCCCTGCCCGGCTCCGGAGAGCTGGAGAAGGAGCAGAGGCATCTGGACGGGACTTTGGTGCGGCTGGCTGACTGCGCAGCGAGGGAGGGAGGCGAGGGCGTCGCCGGCTCCCTCGCCAGGCGCCCGGCCAAGGCGCTGGTGACGAGAGGGCGACGTGCGGAGTCCCCGCGCGGCTCCAGCGGGGCTTCCCTCGCTCGCGCCCTCGGGACCGGCTGGCTCGAGTCCCGCAGCGCCCAGCGGGCCGGAGCTGCCTCTGCCGGGGGCTTCTCGCCGCGCCCCTGAGGGTGGCTCCGGTGGCGCTTGTCGCTCGTCTGCATCCTCCGAGGGCCGGGGAGGCGGCCCGCTCCCCTCTCGGAGGCCACTCCTGGCTTGGTGCCCGCCTGACATTTCCCGCCAGTCTGCGGAAGGCGGCTGGTTAATGATTATTTCTTTGTCGTTCGTTTCGTTTCTATGTCGCTTTGTGTTTTTAAGTCGGCGGCAAACCTCAAAGCGGTTTACAAGCTGCGCGGAAACATCGAACAAAACCAGAAGGAAAATAAATAGAATGTATCCCTGCAGAGCAACACAATTAACAGGAAACTAAAGACATTATTTTAATAATTTCGCAACAAGACCCTACAGAGGAAGATAAAGTGTCGAATACACATTTAATGCTGCAAAGTGAAGAGCAAAAAATTCTTTGAACGGGACGGGCTTGGGATGGTACAGTCTGTAGGGTCGTGGCTTCGAGCCCCACGTTGCGCAAAAACGTTTCCTGCCTTGCGAGGGGTTGGACTAGATGACCCCCGTGGTTCTTTCCAACTCTGCGATTCTGTGACGATGATTACTAGAGGAAGTCAGGTATCAAATGCACACTGAAAACAGCACTGGAACAGGCGCGCCCTTTCCCAGAGCCTGTGGTGTTAGTTTTGCGCATCCCGCGGCACTGGTGGCCAGAGCGCGCGCCGGCCGTGTGCGCCTGGGGGCGTTTTTCTGCGTTCGCAATGGCCTAGATCGCGGTTAGGGTTAGACTAGACGGCCTCTGGGCTCCCCTTTCCCAGTCCCACCCAGGCCTGGCCCGTCGGCGGTGCGCATCTCTGGCAGCAGCCGGGCCTGGTGGCGAGGGGCGGGCGCGGGGCGGGGCGCTTCCTGCTGGCGGAGCCGTCGAGCCGGCCGGGCGGGCGGGAGGGAGCCAGAGCGCGTCGCCATGGCTTCCCGTAGCAGCAGCAGCAGCACCCTCGGCGGGAGCGCGGAGCCGTCGGTGAGCGCCTACTTCGCCTACAAGCGGGAGGTGCTCCTGGGCGCCTCGGAGTGGCTCAGCGCCCCCGAGCGCTACCGCCAGCGCCTTCTCTACAGCCAGCTCTGCTGCGTAGGTAGGTGGGTGCGTGGCTGCCAGCGAGCGGGCGGGCGGGCGGTGGGAGGCGGGCACTGCCAGGCAGCAGCTGCACCTCTCCCTCCTGCCAAGGGTGCGCGCCGTCCAGGCTCGGTCCTCCTCGTCCTCGGGCGCGGCGAGCCGAGGGTTAAAGGGGGCGCGGAACGAGCTGTCTCCGCCTCCCGTCCCCGTAGCAACCAGCCCGCGCACGCGCGCTCCCTCGCAAGGGAGGGAGTCCTGGCTGCGCGCGCGCTCCCGACCCTTCAGAGCCCTTTGCCCCCGCCGCTGCCGGCCAGAGCCCAGGGAGCGCGGTTGACTAGAGCCTCCTCGGCTGGAGCCGGCTCTGGTGGGGCTGCCCCATCTCTGTGCCTGGACTGGCACCCCCTAAGGGGCCCTTGCCACGCGGGTGGGAGGCAGAGGCGCCGCGGGAGAATGGAAGTCTTAAAATACATCTCTATATGCGAGTGTGTTTATTGTTTTTCACAATGCAGCGAACAGCAAAACAAACTGGCCATTCTTGAGCTCCTTGAAGCCAACGCCGCTCCTTCTCGCCCAAGTCCTCCCTGCCTTTGGGGTGGTCTCTGTGGGGGGGGGGGGCGGGGGCTCAGCTCCTGGGAACCATTTTTAATTACAAGGCTGCATTAGAAGACTGTGAATCAAAGTTTCCCCTTCCTTCTGGCGGGCAGGGAGCCCAGAGGAAGCAGCGGCCGGCCGGCCTGGTGTCCTGCCTGGAAAATGTTCCTGGTCGGGCTTCTGTCGGCTGGGGAGGAGGAGGGAGCCCCTCCCGCGCTTGGCAGGCTCACCTGGCAGCAAAGGGGAAGGAGGAGCCCCGGGATCCCTGCCAGCAGCACCCCAGTCCTTTGGCAAATTTGCATAAATTCCTCAGTTTCTGCTCACGGCTGGGTGTGGACCTCCTCAGCACTAGGAACTTGGTTGCAAAAAGAAATGTAGCCGTACAGTCAGCACTTTGCATCCTTCCTGCCCTGAGGAGCCTGAGATCCAAAACACACAGGAGGGAGCAGAGGATGGAGAGGCAAGGGGGTGGGTGTTAACAGAGAAATTTGAGGGCTCCCTTGGACAAAAAACAAGGACACCAGCCCAGGAATACCAGGGCAAAACAGCAGCCAGTAGGCTTGGTCTTGATTGAAGACTGTCGGGACAGGACTCCCACCTGCCACAACGTGGAATAAGATGGGAGCCCCAAACAAAAGAGGACCCAAAATTTTATTACCTGCTAATTCCCATGTTACACCCCCCCCCAACTACATCACTCATACATCCCGGTTACATCATGAAAGGGGAGGTCTGGTGGCCGTAATCTGAGCATCCTGGACCCTGCCCCATGGTTCTCCTTGCCCTCCACCAAACACCCATCAAGTGTGACAAAAGAGATCTTTACATTTCCCTGTTCCCCAGCCAAGTTAATCCCACCCTTTTGTCTTCATCTGGGTTTGTTCTTTCTGGAATGGCTACCTGTCTGGCACTCAGGTATCAGGATGCCGGGGATTATCCCTCAGGCAGAGGGGCTGCTGAGGAGCTGAGCTCACATGTCTATAGGAATTTCTGAAGTTTTCCCAGTGAGCCAGTACAGAGATACTGTACATTGATCATTTGGTATTGTGCAGCAGAGGCCCTTTAAATAGATAGGAAGAAACTCTGATAAAGTGTGTTGTGGAGTCACAAAAGGGATTGTGCTGGTTTTGGTAGTGGGCTGCATGTGCATGATATCTGCTGGAGGGGCATCTCCCCCCCCCCAACCTATACATAAATTCCTGCAACAGGAGGAAGCACCATTCTTTCCTTTTTTTAAAAAAGTAATGTTTATTAAGAGTTTAAAAGTTACAAAAAGAAAAAAAAGAGTTAAACAAAGCAATACAATACAATACAATACAATACAATACATAAAAAACAAAAAACACTGCTTATCTTAACAAAACAAAAACAAGAACAAAAACAGAATCAATTAAAAACACATCCAATATTTCCATATCTTGTCTTTCATTTACTTGTTTCGACGACCTCCTCACACCTCCCTTTTTTGTATTCTAGTTCAGTTAGCTATTTCAGCAAATCCTTTCCATCTTTCTCAGTTTTTATCCTATAATTTATCTTAACACAATCTAACCTTGTTTTTTCCCCCTTTAGCCCATTAACAGTCTATTTTTACTTAATTCTTTATAACATTTCTGCTAAAGCCATATAACTTCATTCCAGCATCCTTCTAACATTCATTAATTTTACTTTCTTTCTGTAAATAGTCTTTAAATTTTTTCCAATCTTCTTTCCGTTTGGAATGTAAGCTCCTTAGGGCAGGGACCTGCTGCTGTACCAGGGCTGGCTCACCTGCGCAGGCCCTCCGGGGGTTAGACTCAAGCTCCCTCTACTCCCAATACAGATGCAGGCTGGGGAGGGTCCCCCCCCCCAAGTCAGGCCCTGCTCCCAAGCCTCCCTTTTCAAAGGGGCCTGGCTGTAGAGGCTGAGCTGGCTGTGGGGCAAGGCTGCTGCGTGCAAAGATTTGCCCCACAAGTGTGGCAACTGCTTGGCACCGGAAGGATCCGGCAAGTGGTGCCCTCACCTGGAGCCCTGAGTCACCCTGGCGTCAGCTTACCTGGAAGGTGCATAGTTAACCCCCTGGAATCTGCTCCCTCCGGGCACAGTGGCTTTGAGAGATTTCGTGGAGGAAGATAAGGCTGTCTCTGCAAGGCGTTGTCTGCAGGTCCAGGGGCAGAATGGGCTCCTGAGGGGGAGAGGCTGCTGCAGGCCAGACTCGCCTTCCTTGGAGGCTTATAAGCAAAGGTTACGTTCTTTATCTGCGATTCCTGCATTTGCAGGAGGCTGGAATAGATTACTCTCGGGGAATCTGTTGCCACCCTTGATTCCCTCCAGGGCCTCTGGTCAGATTCTGATGCTCTTCTACAGAAGCTTCCTGGAGAGCCCTGCCCCAGTGCTGGTCCAAAGGGGATGAAGGCCTTGAGCCAAAAGTCCCCTGATTTCTCCATGTGCCACACTTGGGGGGGGGGGGGCGGTGCCCTGCTTCCTGTTTGAGAGTGAAGGAGGGGCCCAGAAATGTCCTGATGGAGGAGCTGGTGCCCCTTGGTGCTGGAGGCTGGCGAGTCCTGGCTTGGGGCTGGGCCTGTTCCCATCTCTCCCCAGGCCTTGTTTGTTCTGCCCTTCCTTCTCCTGGGTTTGCCCAGGGAGGGGCGGCTGTGGGGTGGAGGGAACCACAGGGAGGAGCAGCGCAAACAGCTTACTGCCTCCTGCCCGTTTCCTCTTTTTGCCCCCAGGAGAGCCCCCCCAGAATTCCTTAGCCACTGTGTCCCCTGCCTATGGGGTGCTGCTACTGCTGCTGCTGCTGGTGTGACTCAGTGTGGGCCTTGGCACCAGGGCAGGATGTGAGCAGCGCCCCCACGTCCTCTGGCGTCAGAGCGCAGGCCGCTGGCCCAGATGTGTCGGCTGCGGCGGCAGCAGCTGGAACTTCTCTGTGGTTTCGAAACTGTTGCACTGCACATTCCTCTGGTGTGCTGGGACCCAGCCCAGTTCTGCTTCTGGGGAGCCAGGCGGGGCCTGGGCCTGGCTGCCCTGGAATGTGCTCCTGGGGCCGTGGCGGGACGGGGGGGGGGCAGCCACTGGAGCAGCAGCCCTGCAGACTTTGCCCTGGGTGTCTCTCTGCTCCCAGCTGCACCGTTTGGAGTGGGGTGGCACCCAGTGACCTTCTCCAGACTCTTCCCTCAAGGGGGGGGGGATCTGAGGAACCACTGGGAAGCCATAGGAACAGGAGGATGAAGGTGCTGCCCCCCCCAGCCCCCTGAGGTGTGCATGGGGTTCCTGCTCCTTCCCTTGCACCTTCTGCAAGGTTCAGCCCTGCCCCCTCCTCCCTGCCCACACCTGACAGGGCGCCTCCAGGTGTGAGCGGAGGGGCCCTTGGGAGGGTTGGCGCACGAACACCCCCGCAGCCCTGTGGCCATTAGTTGGGTGTTGCCCTGCTAGCAGGGTGAGTCACAGCCCAGCCTCGTGCCATCCTGGTGCCTTCCCCCCGGGCAAGCTCCAATGCTGTGCCCACGCTTCCAGACTCTGGGCCTGTCAGGATGGCTGCCCCGAAGGTTGTGCTGAGTGGCCCTGGGAGAGAGCAGCAGGGTGGGGTGGGGGTGCCAGCTATTGCCTCCTGGGCATTGGGAGCCCTGCCTTCTTCCTCTGAGTCTGCTGGCAGCAACCTTCTTCCCTGGTGCTAGGAAGACCCGGCCACACCACAGGCTCTGGCTGGCCCACGTGGTGCCCCTTCTGCAAGTCACTTGGGGGCAGCATCTCATTGTATCTCCGCACCAGCCCTGTGAGGTAGGCTAGCCAGAGAGAAGGGTTTTCCCCAAGGCTACCCAGTGAGTGGAGATTTGAACCCAGACCACAACACACTGCCCACCATGACCCTTTACACCACTCCTGCCCTCAGCCTTGAGAGGTGCTGGACTTTCCTTCATTGGAGGCTTTCAAAACTAGATGGAATGACCACCTGCCCTGGTTTATTTAGCTGTGATTCTGGCATTGCAGGGGGTTGGACTAGATGGCCTCTGGGCTCCCTTCTAACTCTACAGTTCTGTGATTCTGCTGGCCTGCCTGCATCAGATCAGGGAGCGGAGCTGGCTGGGAGTCTTAAAAGGGACCATGAATGAAAGTGGTGATAGAAGTTCTTCCTTTGGGTATACTCTGGGTGGAAACAGGAGCACTGTGTTTCCGCTCTGTGTTGATTGTGGGGGCCTGATCCCCTTTTTTTGCTCGCCTTGCTGGGTGCAAGGGGAACTCTTCTTCCAGGCCTCTGCTTCATGCTGGCCAGGAAGCGGTTAAGTTTTCAGGAAGCCCTCTGGGCAGAGCTGAGGTTTCCTGCTGGGCTGGGCTGGGCAGAGCAGGGGAAGCCCAGTCCCCTCCCTCGGAGAGAGTGGTGGGCAGGGCTCAGGGGAGGCGCTGAGGGCCCATCCCGGCTGGGGCAGGGCTCAGGCAGTTGCTGGCGGCAGCATCTAGATGCTGCCAGGAGCCGAGTCTGTTTGGTTCAGCGCCTTGTGCCCGGAGCCTGTGCCCACAGCCGCTGCCCCCACCATGTCCCGGCAGAGGCTGCGCAGCCGAGAGGCGGCCGATGGGCCCCCCATCTCCCCAGGGCTGGCCGACCAGAGCAACTCGGAGGAGAACCTGTACAAGGCGGTCCTCAGGGCATCTGAGGGCAAGAAAGGTACTGGGTGGGTGTGCTTGAGGGGTTAATGCTGCCCCACCTGGGACAGAGATGGCGATGGGTGGGGCGTTTTGCATTTTGCGTTTCCCCACAGCTTCCTTCCTTCCTTCCTTCTGCCCTCCCTCTGGGCACAGTGGGGCCTGCGCTATGGGGAAGTGGGAGGCTCTGGCTAGGATGAAGGTCCAAGAAGGGTTGTGGCTGCTGCCAGGCTACATGTTTGTGTGTTCCTGCACATGCACCGCGTGGTGGGGCAGCTTTGCTCCGGCAGGTGCCCTCACCTTGGCAGCGGGTCTGGGGCTTGGGGTGCTGGTGAGGTGCTCCTGAAAGGCACTCCAGGGTGTCCCTGGGCTCAGGCAGTTGGCTGCTTTTTCTGAGGCCCTCGGCGTTGGGGGCCCCCTAAGCCTGGCACAGCTGGGTCTCCTGGGGTGGCTGTGCTGTGTGTGCCCACCTTGAGTAGCGGCTGTGGCTGCTTTTTTGCTGTCAGACTTGGGTGAGCTTGCCACCTTTAAGTGGGGCCCCTGTGCCTTTAACAGGCAGAAATTCAACAAGTTAGGCTTTCTGCCCCTCTGCAGATTTGCGCCTGTTGACTCTCCACCAGCCCCTGAAAATCCAGGTGTGGGGGGATATTCTAGGAGAGCTTCCTTGCCCAGCCCCTTAGGAGGCTGTGGGTTGCCAGCCAGGCGTGGGGGGCAGCACATGAGGCCTTGGGGTGGGTTCGGCACTCCCTGCACATTCCCTGTCGGGGTGGGGAGGGGCCGACCTTGTGCTTCCAGGGCTCCTGGCTGCTCTGCTTCTTCTGGGCAAATCCCAGCCTGCAGGAGCCAGAGGAGGAGGAGGAGGAAGGGAGCGAGACACAACAAGCCAGCCCCTGGTCTGGCCCGGAAGCCATGGCAACCGGTCACATGGGGGCTGAGCCAGGGCGCCCTGCCCAGGCGCCAGGGGATGGCCGAGGGGTCCCCTGGGGGCAGAGGGGGGCACCCAGTGACCACTTAGCTAGATTGTTGGCCCAGGTGGCATCCTGTTCCCTGGCAAGACCCCCCCCCCAGGAATCCTGCCTCCTGCCTTAGAGTCATGGAACCGTGGGGACCTCAGGGGTCATCTAGTCCAACCCCCTGTCCGAGGGCACCATGGGGTTGAGGCAGACTGTGCTCTCACCAAGTTTGGGCAGAGGCACCAGGCCCCTTTCTGCCACCTCTTACAGGACAGGGTCTTTCCAGGAGGGTGGGGGTTTTTTGGGTGCTCTCTTTTGTTTCCACCTGTGTAGCTGGATTCCTTTCTCCCTGGGCACCCCATTGTTGTCATGGGGGGGGGAGCGCACTCCTCCTGATTGCTGTGGCCTCTTTGGGCTTCCTGTGGCCCACGAATGTGGTCCTAGCCATGGACTTGGGTGACTGGACAGGGATTATATCCTGACCCACGGGAGAAGGACCTGTTGGTGGCTCTTCACTGGGACCCCCGAAAATGTCTCTGGGCCCCGTGCCCTCATGCGGTGCTGGTTTGGAGGCATCCCAATCACCAGGGGGAAGGACTCTGGCCCAGCAAAGCCCCTCAGGCCTGGCTCCCGGTGTGCAGCTGGCCGGAGGAGGAGGGGCTGTGGTGGCGAAAGCAGAGGGCACAGAGCAAGCGCAGGACTTTGGAAAGCTGGTATCACCGGATAAAGTTCATCAGTTTTGTTGCATTAATTAGTTTTAATTGGATTTTGAATACATGTGCCGTTAATTGTCGTTGCTTTGCATTTTATTGTGTTGTTATCTTCCTTCGCGTGTCATGCAAACTGCTATTCTGAATAATGCTTTTATAGGGCAGGGTGGGGGGCGCTGGGCATGGGCTTATGGGACCGAGGGGGCAGTGGATCCCAAAAGTTTGGGGGTCAGGGGTGCAGATGACCCTGAACTGTGGACCTGATAGTCTGAGTGACTCAGGGGAGGGCAGCTTCCTCTGTGAGTGTGGTGGGGAGACCTTTGTGGGAGGGGCCGGGGGGGCTCTTTTTCTCTTGCTGGGGGCCTTGGCATTTGTGCCAGGCCTGCTACGGGTGATGGTGCAAGGGGCTGGCTCCCGGTGCCTGAGTCACTCTTGCATTTCCTTCCTGTTGCATCGGGTGAATCACCTCCCTGCGCCTGGTGGTGATTCTGGCTACGACTGCCGCTGCCGCCTCCCCCCTCTGCAATTTCCTTCCTGGAGGTGGGGGCTGCCCCCAAACTCTCTCTGAGCTGCTCCCTCCAAACCCTCGACTCATGTCCACCTCTCCTCTCTTGCAGACGAACGGGATCGGGTCCAGAAGAAAACCTTCACCAAATGGGTCAACAAACACCTTATCAAGGTAAGGGCTGGGGACACCTTCCCCTGCACCCCCCCAAATAAAAACCCCCGGGAGATGGCTGGCCAGGCTGAGAGCCTCTCAGGGCTGCCAAGCGAGAGAGAAATATATTCCAACTAAATGAATCTGAGGACACTCTGGCGGGGGGGGGGGGGCTTTGGGTGGGTGAAGACCCAACTTTGCCAAGGACATGGGGGGGGGGGTTGAAGGGTGCCTCTTTCTCTTCCCTCCCCCATTCCCCTGGCAGACAACCATCCCATTCTGGATCTGACACGCCCCGTATTTCCTTCCCCTGTGGTGGAAAGAACACCCCCCCAACCCGCTTCACTTCTGAATCGGTCTATTATCTCTGTGGTTGTGGGGTGTGGTCTGCCCCCCCCCCCGCCCAGTCCTGTGACTCCTGTTGCCAGAGGTGCCCACAGAACTGTAGGATTGTCAAACCGGGAGAGACCCCCGAGGCTCATCTAGTCCAGCCCCCTTGCAATGCAGGAATCACAGTCACTTGGGGGGTGGGTGGGTGGGCTGTCCTTCTCCTTCCTTTGGGGCTGCAGGCCCCATGGCCCCCAACACCCAGACCCTCCAGTGTCTTGCCAGCCAGTGGCACCTGGGGGGCAGCCCCATCCCCGGAGGGGACTCCTTTGCTTTGAAACCTTGGCAATATCAGCAACATGCTCTGACCAGCTGAGCTGACCATCAATTTCAATGGGTCTCCTCTGAGTAAAAGCTGAATGCCTTCATCAGGGGGCTCTTCTCTCCACCACCGGCAGCCTCATGAGAGGTAGAAACCTGCCCGGTGGGACCCTGATGCCCCTGGTCATGTTGTGCCCCTGCCAGGCTTGGTGGGGGCAAGGGCTGGGATGCCCAGTGTGACCCCACCAGTGCCAGGCACCCTGCAGGTTCCGTCCCCTGGCATGCTGTGCCCCCCAGGCTCTCTCTGGGGCTGTTTCCTCTTCTTCCTAACCTCTTTCTCTCTCTTCCTGCCTCCTCTCCTCCTCTTCCTCCTCCTCCTCCTTCTTCCTCCTTCCTGGGAACAGCACTGGCGAGCAGAGGTAGGTGCCCAGGAAGTGCCCAGGGCTCTGTCTTGCTCTCTCCTCCTTTCTCTCCATATTTCCTTCTGCTCTGTCCATCCAAACACCCAAAGGTGCCTCGGGGAGAGTCAGGCCGCCGGCTGGTGACTCCCTGGCCTTTCAGGGGCCTTCCCCGTTTCCCTGGGGGGGGGGCGGGCTCCCACAGCTTCCCTGCTGCTGAACTGCAGCCCCCACCCCTTGCACTGTGCTCCCCTCAGGTGGCGGCTGCTGCCAGGAGGGTCTGCAGAACTAGCAACTAAGAGTGGAAAGGGGATGCCTTTTGGGTCAAACGTTTTAAGGTTGGCCAGGCCTGGGGGTGGGGGCTCCTTTCAGGATGGGATCAGTGCCCCCTGTGTGGTCGGGGCCTGGGATCCCTAGTTTCAGGCCTTGCCCTTTGCTTGCTGGTGGTAAATGGGTGGGAGGGGGGCTGGCTGGCTGGCTGGCTCCCCCCTGCCGGTCCTGACTCTCTCTTTGCCCCTTCCAGGCCCATCGCCACGTCAACGACCTCTACGAAGACCTCCGCGATGGGCACAACCTCATCTCCCTCCTGGAGGTGCTCTCAGGAGATACTCTGGTACGTAGAATCCTCACCCCCGGGGGGACTGGCTGCTCCCCCCGTACCCCCAGATAGCAGGAAAGCAAGTCTGGCCAACAAGGCCCCCTCCTAACGCTGCACTGCCCCCCAGCTCCTGCTGCCTCCCCCTGGAGTGTTTTAGCCCCCTCCTCTCCTGCCTGCTCCCCACCCCCCCTTCCCATTGCCCTCCTGCTTGGGGCTCCCCCCCTCAACCCCCCTCGGGTCCATCTCCCTGCTGAGCCTGGAGTTGCCAGCTCCCGGGCAGACTTTTTTTGGGGGGAGGGAATGTCCCCCATCCAGTGCTCTGTGCCTGCCAACTCCATTTTGCAGTCCAGCTCTTTCTTTAAAAAATGAGAGAAGCATTTGGGGGGGGGGCAGGAAGGGTGCTTCTTTCCCTTGCCCAGCTGCTCCCTCCATCTTTCTTTTTAAAAAACATAATTTGCATTTGATTTTACAAATGTAAAGATACAACAATACCAAATACATGTCCATATTTAGAGATTTCTTGGAATCCCCAGACTTGCCTCCATCCTGGGTCCTATGGGCAACATTTTCAGCTGCATATTATTTCATAATCCATATTTTGCAATTGTCCGTAGTAATTGTTACGTTACAAGTGTTATTAGAATCCTGCTAATGTTTTCATCTGCTTGCAGGGGTCTCCTAAATACGCCCCCCCAATCTTCCAGTCCTCTGCCCACAGTCCGTCTGTGCCCCACTTGCAGGGGGGAGGGTTGCCCTAGAGAAGCCTTGGCGAATGGCAGCAAGTGTGGGGCACAGGCAGGCAGAGAGCCCTGGAGCCCCTTAGAGGAATGGGCCCCCCAGACCTGCTCAGGCTCCCTTTGGGGTTCAGAGCACCCACCCCACCTCCCACAACTCCAGAGGTCCAGAGAGTTAGTTTGAGGAGGCGTTGCCCACCTTTTGCCCCAGGAACTTTGCAGCGCAACGCTGGGTGCCTGCCCTGCCTGGGAATAACAGCTGCTCACCTGCTGCTCTCGTCTTCGGTTGCTCCCCCTGCCTCCCCCCTCTGTCTATGCGCTCTAACACCGTAACTCTTGTGCGCTGCACGGGGGTCTCTCTCTGTCTCTCTCTCTCTCTGCTGCCCGCTCTGTTTGTCTCTCCTCCGGGCGGGACTCTGCCTTCTGACTGCTGCCCTTTGGCCTCTGCCCCCCTCTTTGCTCGGCTCCCACCTGCCGCCGCCCCGTAGCCCAGAGAGCGCGACGTGATCCGGAACTTGCGGTTGGTGAGTGGTTCTGCTCTGCTCCCCCTGTCGCTTTCTGCATGGCATTGCACCCGCACCCACACGCCTGCCCTGGGTTGAGCTGCTGGGGTGGGTGCCAAGGAGACCCATCTCCCTCTTGCTGGCGCAGAAGTGCTGTTGCTCCCGCCTCTCCCAAGGCGAGCTCTGCCTGGCACACGGCCAGAGGTGCCACCTCCCAGGGGCTGAGCTCTTTGGGGGGCCCCAATATTTTGGGGGCTCCCCAATGCTCAAAAGCGGTGGAGGAAGAGCTCTTGGCCATTGAAACGATGCAGCCCCCCATTCATCTCTGCTCCTGGCTCCGCCCAACATCCTGACATCACATGCATGGTGGCGCCCCCTCCATTCTCCCTCGGAAGTTGGTGCCTCTGCCCATGGCTAGCTAATGCCAGGCCTGGATGGAGGGGGGACGTTGTCCCCTGGCCTCCAGCCATGTGGCTATTGAAGGAGTTGGTTATGGGCATCAGGGTGCTAAATGGGAGGGAGAGGAGGGCCAGTGAAGGGGGTGGGCCAGTGAAGATCCCAGCAAGCCATTCCCCAGCTCCCCAGGTTTGGCTTCAGCCGGGCCTTGGCTGGGGCGGGGGCAGGATCTGCGCTTGCAAAGAGGGAAGAGGGCTTCTCTGTATCTGCATCCTTCCTCTTCTCCTTGTGCCAGCCCCATAGCTGGGCAAGGGTAGGGGGTTCCTCAGATGGGCCAGTGTGTGGCGCAGGAAGCAAGCCAGGAAGGGGGAGGGGAGGAGGCGGATGACAGAAGCCTTTACACTGGCTCTGCCTGAAGGTGTCCGGTGGGGGGAGAGCATTTCCTGGACATTGTTTTCTGACTTGCGTCTGGCAGGAAGGATTTGGGGGCTGGCCTCCCCCTTCTTTCCTCCTGCTGGGCTGGGATCCTCTGCTGGGGAGGCTTGTTTGGACCAGGGCAGGGTTGTTGTTGTTTTTTGGGGGGGGGTCACTGCGCCCAGATGTGGAGCCTGGCAGGGCAGAGACACTGAATTCCCTCCCGCTCTCCCCGCAGCCCCGCGAAAAGGGCCGGATGCGGTTCCACAAGCTCCAGAATGTGCAGATTGCCCTGGATTACCTGAAGCACCGGCAGGTGAGACCCGGGAGCTGGTGAAGGGGCTGGGGGTCAGGGAGGGAGGGAGTCTGGCCTGGCATGCCTTGAGGGGTCGGGGGTGGCTGGAGCCCCCCTGATAATTGGCGTGATGTACCATTTCCCAGGTGAAGCTGGTCAATATCCGGAACGATGACATTGCGGATGGAAACCCCAAGCTGACTCTGGGCCTCATCTGGACCATCATCCTCCACTTCCAGGTGAGTGGGGAGGGGAGCCTGCTGTGGGGGGGGGCACTGAGGGGACACTGAGCGCGGCATGGGAAATGGGCCTGGGCACAGCTATGCCAGAGCCTGCCTGCCTTGTGGTGGCCCCTGAGGCCTGCCAGCCAGCGACCGCTCCTGTCAAATGCAAGACAGTTCTTTTAAAATTAGATTCAGAAGCAATACAAAGGCAAGTGTGTGAGAAGATTACAGATTTTATTCTGAACAGCAGGTAAAATATACATTACCAAGCAGCACTTCAATCTGCCGTTGGGAAGCTCAAAGAAGTGGCAAAGTGATTCCCCCCCCCCCCGATAGTCTTCCTTTGCCCAACCCTCTGGCCATGAGTCTGTGCCCAGCTTCTCACTGCCATGCTCAAAAGCTAGATATTTGAGAGATGCCATGCCCTCTTAGGGCCAGGGCAGGTTTGGCTACCAGCTATTCTACATCAAAGACCAAAAGCCAGGCCACACATCAAAGGCTTTCACTGACCAGTGCTGTTTGCCAACAGACCACACATCAAAGACTCTTTTTTTCCAAGGGATAGAGAAAGTAAGAAAACATAGATAACCGGAGCCAGGACGAGTTGAGCATGTCAGTTCACTATCTCCTCAAAATCACAACAATCTTCTGGAATAAGTTCCCCATACTCTTCATTCCATGCCAGGGCAGGGCAGGCAGGGTCTTCTGAGGGGAAGGGAAGGGAAGGGAATAAAAATAAAAATAATAAATTTTATTTATACCCCGCCCTCCCCGGCCAGATCCGGGCTCAGGGCAGCTAACACCAATAAAATCACAGTAAGAACATAATAGGGGGAAAGAAAAAAACACCAATTTAAAATACAAGTTAAAATGCAATTTAAAACGCAGCCTCATTTTAAAAGTAGCCAATAGATCAAGGTGCAGAATCCCCTCCTAAGCTCCTGTCTCTTGGCTTCTTGGTCATCCGATCTCGGACAAACCAGTCAAACCGATCAGTCACATTGAGCTCCAGCGAAGAGTCCTGGCTGAGTTGTGGCCCAGCCCCACAGTTCAGCCCCCCCCCCCCGGCTCAGGGAGCTGCTCCACCTCGTGGGCTGGGTCCCCTCATGAGACGGAAGATGCGCCAGCATTTTAAGACAAGGGGCAGTGGGGTGCAGTGGTTAGAGGGCCATACGAGGACCTGGGAGAGCGGCGTTTGAATCCCCACTGGGTGATTCAGATCGCAGGGTGACCTTGGGCCGGTCGCTGCCTCTCAGCCTGCCCTGCAGGGGTGTTCTGGGGATTAAATGAGCAGGATTAAACCGTTCTCTGCCGCCTTGATCTTCTTGGAAGCAAAGATGAGGTGTAACTGGAGCTAAACAGCCAATCAGTGAATTGTGGGAGTTTGGGAGGATAGGAGAGGCTTTGCCTGGGGGGCACTGCAATGGAGGGCTCTGCTGGAAAGACCCCCTCCCTCGCTGCCTCCTTTCTCCCCCCCCCCCATTCTTTTATGCAGAGTGAGGGTGCATAGAAGGAGACCCAGGAGAGAGGCTCTTGCCTCGTGCAGGGGGAGGGGCACCCTGAGGTGCTGCTGGGGAGGAGCACTCAGGGTGGGGCCGCTGCTGTGAGCTGTGGTTGCAGCAGGAGAGGAGTCTGTGGCTGGCTGGGCCTGACTCACCCCTTGCTCCAGGACACACAGATTTTCCAGCGCTAGACGCTGATGCAACCACCTTGGCTTGTGCCCCAGAGAAGAGGGGGGGCATGGGGAGAAGGGAGGGGGGCACGTGCCTCTTGGGGGACCCAGTGGGCACCCCTCTCTGTATCTGGCATCTGGCAGCCACTGTGAGAACAGGATGCTGCCTTGATCCAGCCACATAAGGACACCATCAGAGCTTGCTGGATGAGACCCGAGGGGCCCCCTCTAGCCCAGCCCCCTGTCCCCACAGGGGCCAACCAGATGCCCCAAAGCAGGATTGGAGCGCAAGAGCAGCCCTCTGCCCTCCCTCAGGCCCTTCTGGCTCAGAAGGCAGGCAGGATGCCCTGGGGAGAAGGTGCCCATCCTCCCTCTGCCCTGCTTGGCCGTCCGATGCCCGTTCGGCTCTTGATGCCCTGCCCCGAACACACCTATCCATTCGTCCTCCTCAGCCCCCTTGGCATGGGCAGTGGGGCTGCCGTGGATTTTGCTGCAGAACGATGCTGGCCCTGGGTGCCCCCCGTTGGTGCCCGCCCAGCTCACCCCTCGGCTTCCCTCGCCCGCAGATCTCGGACATCCAGGTGAGCGGCCAGTCGGAGGACATGACTGCCAAAGAGAAGCTGCTGCTGTGGTCCCAGCGGATGGTCGAGGGCTACCAGGGCCTGCGCTGCGACAACTTCACCACCAGCTGGCGAGACGGGCGCCTCTTCAACGCCATCATCCACCGCCACAAGTAAGGGGGTTCTGCAGGAGGGTTTTTTAAAAAATCAAACGCAAATCTGGATGCAGGGAAAGTAGGATAGACGCCAAGTGTCTCAGTACTGTTCGTCCGATGACTCACACGCAGCCCAGCCCTCGAGGGAGACCCTGCGGGTTTGTGGTTTGGTGGAGGGACGGAAAAGGAGGGGAAGTGAGACGCCGTGAAGGGGGGGGGTCAGAGGGACGAAATGGGGAAGGAGATCTGGGGAGGCAGCGGAGGAAAGGGAAAGCAATCCCCACACATTTCCTGCTGCCCCAAATTTCCTTTCTCTTCAGAAAGGTGCTTGAAGGTTAAGAGTAGAAAGGAGGGGGCCAGCACGCATTTTCCCTAGCCCCCCAATTCCCTTCCATCCCTGCAACCAGAGTCTCAGCCGGCCTGACTCTGGCTCTCGGTGGTCTGCCAGGGGCAGAATGGCCCCCTCCGCTGCTTCTCCCTCTGGGTGAGCCCTGGCCCCCCCTGCAGAGCAGCACAGGCGTTGCTTGCGGGACTGCAGCCCCCGCTCTCCCGCTCTGCCCCATCTCTTCCTCCTGCCCCCCCACTTCCTCTCCCCCCCCATGAGAGCTTGCCTGCACCCACTTGGCTGGGCTTGTTTGCTCAGAGGCGGCCTGCGGCAGGGGAGAAGGCGGGGTGGGGGGTGGGCTGCTGTCCTGCCCCTTCTGTGCTCCCCTTCTCCCCCCACTCCAGGTCCCCAAGACCTGTGGGGAACATCTCTCCCCCTGCCCCAGCCCCAGCCTGGAAGAGTGAGTCCTTCAGGGAGAAGGTTATTGGCAGAGCAGTCCTGGCGGTGGGCCGGATGGCAATGGCGGATCTGCAAAGCTGCAACAAGTCTGAGCCTGGCACCCGCCTGCCCCACCTTCCCACACGTGGCTGGGAGCAGGGCGGGGATCCGGCCCACCCTGCCGGCGCGCTCCATTCGGAGCAGGGAGTGCAGTGGGGCCAGAGGCAGCAGACGCCTTTGCTGCTCCCTCCTCTGAGCGCGTGGGCATGAGCGGGCATTCGCGTGGCAAGCGCCGGGCCGGGCGCCGGGGCCTGGTGGGGTCTGGATCCCTGCGGACCAAGGAGGAGCGGGTGGTGATGGTCTGTGAGGAGGTGCCCACCGTGGACTCTGGGCTGCGGGCACAGACGCTGCCACGCTCCAACGGGGCTGGCGAAGAAGGATGGGCGCTGGCAGGAGGCCGGAACGTCAGCGGCTCCCTCTACTCCGTCCATTCCACGCTGCGGCTTCAGGAAATGTAGGAGGGTCTCCTAGCCACCCCCCTGTTCCCCTGAGCTCCCCCCTCTCCTTCCTGTAACTGTGTATGGGGGTGTCAGTTGGGGCTTCCTCGCCAGCTTAAGGGAGGCAGTCTGTGCTGAGTCCCACCCTGACTCTGGCCCTGGGGAATAGGAAGTTCCTTCTCTTAATTGTGATGGTTTTTTTGGGGGGGGGGGTCCCTCTCATGGGATTCCATAGCTGAGCTTTCTTCTGTGGCTGTTGGTCCCATCTGGGGCTGGGAAGGAGCAGCATCTCTGCGGGGGGGTGGGGGCGTGGGTGGAGGATGTTGTTTTTGTTTTGCCCTTCCCTTTGCCCCATGGCTTGGCTCACTTACCCGAGCACCGCGGGAAGCTTTTTCTGTGCTCTGCCGCCTGGCGTGTGGCGGCTCCTGCTCCTTGCCACCTGGCTGGGATTGTTGGGGCTTACCTGGAAGGATACAGCCAGGTGTGATCCTGCCTTTGGCTGGGCTCTTGTGTCTTGCCGGCGCTTGCCTGCCACTGCTTGCTGCCAGGAGATGCTTCTGAGCTGAGTGGAGGCCTCTCCCGTCCGTCCGTCCCCCCCCCCCCGCTTTAGCCCCAGCACTGAGCAGCCTGTTGCTACAATTTGTGGGGAGGGGGCTGGGTCAGGCTTCTAAATTCAGCATGCCATGCCCCTGCCCTGAACACCTTTGGGGACTCAAAAAGGTGCATTTAAACCTGTATTTTAAATTGGTCCCCCCCCCAATTACGTTTTTACTGTAATTTTACTATTGTGAGCCACCCCAAGCCTGGCTCTGGCCTGGGAGGGCAGGGTATAAATACAATTTTTATTTTTATTATTATTATTATTATTATTATTATTATTTTGTCCCCCCCCCCATCCATCCCTTGGGTTTTCTGCTGGACACAAGGATAGAGGGAGAAACATACACCCCCGGAGGTCAAATGCCTGTTTTGCTGTGGGACTTCTTCAGCCTTTCCGACGTCCGGGATGCTGCCCCACTGGTGCCCACCAAGGCTCTCCCCAGTCAGATAGATAACTCCCCACCCTTTTCAATATTTTGTGGGCGATGGGTGTTTGGCCTGTTAGGGATGGGCAGTCCTGAGTGCTGCCAGTTTTCCTGCTGTCAAAATGGGTTTGCTTTGGTGTTCATCGCTGTTCCTTAGATTTCCAAATGTGCTGCTGGCCCCCCAAAAGTTGGAAGCCCCTCGAAAGGGTTGGAAGGGCCATTTGGTGCCCCCCCTGCAATTCAGGAGTGGGAGCTCTGAACCCTCTCCTCTCCCCCAACAGGCCGATGCTGATTGACATGAACAAAGTGTATCGCCAGACCAACGTGGAGAACCTGGAGCAGGCCTTCTCCGTGGCCGACCATGAGCTGGGAGTGACACGGCTGCTGGACCCGGAAGGTGCGTAGGGATGCAGGACAATCGTGGGGTTGGGGAGGACCCCGAGGGTCATCCAGCCTCACCCCCTGCCCCGCAGGAGTCGCAGCTCAAGGGGAGTGGGCGCCTGTGTGGGTGGCCAAGTGGGCACAGCCTGGCCGCTCTGTGGAGGGCGTTTGGGGGCTGACGGCCGTTCTCCTGCCCCTTGCAGATGTTGATGTTCCTCAGCCCGACGAGAAGTCCATCATCACCTACGTCTCCTCTCTCTACGACGCCATGCCTCGCGTGCCTGACGTGGTGGACGGCGTCAAGGCCAACGTGAGTGGGGGGCATTTGGGGGGGCAGAAGAAGCCTTGGGGGGCTTGGGGTTGGGACCCCCCTCTGACATCTCCCTCTCGCCCCGCCAGGAGCTGCAGCTGCGCTGGCAGGAGTACTACGAGGTGGTGACGCTGCTCCTGCAATGGATCCGGCACCACACGGTGATCTTTGAGGAGCGCAAGTTCCCCTCCAGCTTTGAGGAGATTGAGGTGAGAGATCCACCCCCCACCTTGGCCCTAGCCCACCTCTCCCACCAAGACTGCGCCCGCCTGAGCCCCCCACTGCTCTGCCCCCGCAACCTGGCCCTCCCTGGCAGGACACCCCCCACGACCTTTCCCCCTTTGTCCCCGCCCCAGTCGCCTGCTTCCAAGCCTGTCCCTCCAGAGGGGCTTCAGGAGCAGGCTGGGTCTCCTGAGTCAGCTCCTCCTCGGCTCCCTTCCCCCTTCCCTGGCTGGCACCGGATGAAAGGGCAGGCAGTGCGCTCCCTCCTCCTTGGTCATGAGAGGATCCTGGCGGCTGCCAGCGTTGGGGCAGGCGTGCCCAGGCAGGGTGCCCAGGGGAAGGAGGCCCAGGAGTGCGAATTTTATGGGCTGCTCTGGCAGAGGTCCAGGGGGCCAGGCTGAGCGCCGCCCAACAGCATCCGGGTACTTCTCTGGCCCTGGGCTGCCATAGAATCGAAGGACGGTAGAGTTGGAAGGGACCCTGGGGGTCATCTAGTCCAACCCCCCCTGCAAGGCAGGAGCTGCAAGTTCGGAAGCCACTAGAAAAGCAGAACAGGAGGATTGTGGGGAAGAGGCATCTCTCAGTGGCTGGACAGGCAAGAGGTCCCAGGCTCACACTTACCTGAACCCCCAGAGACCCACGGCTGCCAGTCTGTGTGGGCCATAGGGAGCTAAGGTGACCCCAAGGAACGGACCCACTCCTAATTTCCTGTGCCGGAGAGGGGCAGTGCCAGCCTTTGCCCACAAGCCCCGGAGAGTCCCGCGCTCTGCCCTCCCCCCCGCTGACCCCCGTTTCCTCCCCCCACCCCAGATCCTGTGGCGCCAGTTCCTGAAGTTCAAGGAGACGGAGTTGCCCGCCAAGGAGGCCGACAAGAACCGCTCCAAGGCCATCTACCAGTCTCTGGAGGTGAGGGCGGCTCTTCTCTCCCCGCCCCATCTTGCTATGGGGCAGGCTTGGGGAAACGCGTGGGGTAGCGCTGGATGGGGGCTGCGTTGCGATCTGGCCAATGTCCTTTGATGGCTGGTTAACCCTTTAATGGGGGGCCTGTTTAGGCCATGGGGGGGGGACAGGTCCAGGTCTTCAGAGGCCAGTCCACTCCCCCCGGCAGTTTGCAGACCCCAGCGCAGTGACAGGACAGCTGCTTGGCATGCAGAAGGTCCCAAGTTCAACGCTCTCCAGCGTCTCTCTCTTTGGGCCTGGAGGAGGTGGAGCGATCCTGGCTCTGGGCCTGCAGCAGGCGGGGTCTGGCTGCCATTGGCCAGCAGGGGAGGTCAGCCCAGGAACGTGGGCACAAGGTCCGAGCCCCTCCTGGCCTGGAGTTTGGGTGAGCCTTGAAGCACCCCCTGAGCCAGAAAGAAGAGGTGCCCCACACACGTATAGGCCCCTTGGGGCTCATAGGAGCATAGAGTTGTAGGAAGGGACCCCACGTGTCATCTAGTCCAGCCCCTGCAGTGCAGGCCGCCCAGCTGATCGGCCTTTCCTGTGACCGTTGTGTCCTCGTTTCTCTTGCCCCATGGCAGCCGTCTGTCCAGTCTGGGCAGCTGAAGGTTCCTCCCGGCTACCACCCACTGGACGTGGAGAAGGAGTGGGGCAAGCTGCACGTGGCCATCCTGGAGCGAGAGAAGCTTCTGCGCTCCGAGTTCGAGAGGTGGGGCAGCTGTGCAGTTGGGCCCTTGGGCTGAGTCTGCCTGCCTGGGGGGCGGAGGCACAGGGAGAGGGTGCCACTCCCTCAGAGTCCGGCTGGGTCCCTCCCCCTCCCTCCCTCCCTCCCTCCCTCCCTCTCCCCCCTCCGCCCCAACCAGCTGCCAGCCCAGCCCAGCTTTAATGGGAAACACACGGTTGGTGACTCATCTGCGCCGCCGATCTCTTCAGGAAACGGCACAGCTTGAACCGCAGAGTCAGGCCGGGGAGGCAGCCGCGAGCAGCATCAGGAACAGCTGCTGGTGGGCCCCGGGGCTCCGCTTTTGCTGGGGAGGGGCCGGGGAGGCCGGTGGGAGATGCCCAGAGGTGGGGGTGCAAGCGGATCAGCTGCTGGGAGGCGCCTGCACTGACCTGTCGCCTTTCCTTCCTCCAGGTTGGAGCGCCTGCAGCGCATTGTCAGCAAACTTCAGATGGAGTCGGGTCTCTGCGAGGAGCACCTCAACCAGGCGGACACCCTCCTGCAGTCGGTGAGACGCCCTTTCTGTTCCCGGCCCCCCAGTGTGGGCTGGGCCCCTCCTTGGGCCCTGGATCTTGGGGCGGTCTGCTCTGCAGGACCGGCTGGTGAGCCGCTTCCCCTTCTCCCCGCAGGACATCCGCCTGCTGGCTGCAGGGAAGGCGCCCCAGAAGTCGGCCGAGATCGAGCGCGACCTGGACAAAGCCGATGCCATGATCCGCCTGCTCTTCAACGATGTGCAGGCGCTCAAGGACGGACGCCACCCGCAAGGGGAGCAGATGTACCGCAGGTCAGCAGCGCTGCTCCTCCTCCGGCCCCCGCAGGGCTTCCTGTGGCCCCCACGGGCCTCTGCTCACTCCATGCTTGCCTGGGCTGCTCTGCAAAAGCCAAGAGCGCCCCCCTGTGCCTGATGGCAGCAGGTGGTAGTGCAGGGTGAATGCTCCTCAGTGATGTGCCAAGGGGTGTCTGGCATGAGCAGGGGGTCCCCTCCCCAGAATGTGAAGGCAGGTGCTTAGCGCCCCCTTGTGGCAACTTACAGCCAGCATCTAGTCCGCTGAATGCACCCCATTGCTGCTGCTGCTGCTGCTGCTGCTGCCAGGAGGTGCCCCCTGCCAGGCGACTCCCCCGCTGCCCCCGCTCACCGCCCCCTTCCTCCCGCAGGGTCTACCGCCTGCATGAGCGCCTGGTGGCCATCCGCACGGAATACAACCTGCGCCTGAAGTCTGGGTCGGCCCCCATCGCCCAGGTCACGGTGCCCGTCATGCAGCGCCCGCGCCAGGAGCTGGACGACGTCACCCTGCGCTACCTGCAGGACCTGCTGGCCTGGGTGGAGGACAACCAGCGGCGCCTGAACGCGGCCGAGTGGGGCGTGGACCTGCCCACCGTGGAGTCTCAGCTGGGAAGCCACCGCGGACTCCACCAGTCCATCGAGGAGTTCCGCGCCAAGATCGAGAGGGCAAGAGCGGATGAGGTGAGGGCCCCCCATTGCCAGCTGCCCTCCCCGCGGCACTGCCTGGCCTTAGAGTTGAAAGGGACCCCCGAGGGTCTACTAGTCCAGCCCTCTGCAATGCAAGAATCGCAGAAATGGGACCCTGACCCTGTTGCCTATTGTTAACAGGAATAATATTATTGCACCCACCATAACTGTGCCTCTGAAAGGAGGAAAGTTTTTTTGGGGGTAGGAAGTCATCTGAAATGTGGGTTTTCCCCTTTTGGTCACCAGGACTGTAAGCTCCGTTCCACTGCTCAAAACAAATTCTAGGGGCAGCATCCTTTTTGCCCTCTGCCTCAGCTCTGCCTTGGAGGCAGGGGTGTCTAAGGAGAAGCCAAATCGTTCCCCCATGCCTCCCCCCCACTTGGTGGGCATGCCGTGCCCAAGGTGCCAGGCAGAGGCAGCTCCCTCTCCATTGCCCCCCCAATTTCATGTGCAAAGGGGAGGGGGGTTGTGGGGTGGTGCTGTGCGCCTGCCCTTGTTTCTGCCGTGTGTCTGCTGCCTGTCCTGGAACTCTCCGCCTTTTTCTTCCTTCCTTCTCTCTCTCCCCCCCCCCCAGGCCCAGCTCTCCCCCGGCCCACGAAGTGCCTACCGGGACTGCCTGAACAAGCTGGACTTGCAGTATGCCAAGCTGCTGGTGAGGAGCATGTGGGCTGAGGGCAGGGAGGGGGAGGGGCTGGATCCCGGTCTCTCCAGGGCATGAACAGGATCTCCTTTCTCCTTCTGGACCCTCTGCGTGATCATCACCTGAGGCTTTTCTTCAGGTGCCTCTTCCACAAGAGAGCTGGAGGGCCTTTTCTGTGGTGGCTCCCCACTTGTGGGATGCTCTCCCCAGGGATGAAGCACCTTCACTGCTTCACTGCTTATCTTTAGACCCCAGGCAAAGACATTCCTCTTCTCCCGGGCCTTTGGCTAAATAAGCAGTCCATGGCCTTTTAAATTGTTGGGAGGGGGGGTTAATTTTTTTAAAAAAAATATTGTGCATTTTGCATTTTGATGATGTCAACTGCCCTGTGGACTTTGGAAAAAGAGCAGTATATACATTTGCTTAATAATAATAATAATAATAATAATAATAATAATAATAATAATGGACATGGTTCCTTGTATGTGCCTGTCCTCCAAAATGTGGGTCTTGGCACTCAGAAGAGAAGCCAAATGGGGCTTGTGGGCAGGAGAGCCCAGGCAAACGAAGGAAAGAGGGCAAATCCTTTCTCTGCCTTGCACAGCCCAGTCTTGGGACTCTCCTTGGTGTTGGCCCCTTCTCCCCTCCCTGTTTTTTCGAATGGAATCCCAACATCCTTCCCAGCCTGGAGGACGGGGTGGTGAGGGCAGGCTGCCCCCTTGTGGTGTTGGGACACCAGAGGGAGAAGGAGGAGAGGGTGCCCCTGTGCGCGTGCAGGGGGAGGCCGGGCGCCTGACCCCGTCCCCGCTGTGCCCTTGCAGAACTCCTCCAAGGCCCGCCTGCGCCACCTCGAGAGCCTCCAGGCGTTTGTGGCGGCTGCCACCAAGGAGCTGATGTGGCTGAACGAGAAGGAGGAGGAAGAGGTCAACTACGACTGGAGCGAGCGCAACAGCAACATGGCCGCCAAGAAGGAGAGCTACTCCGTAAGGCCCCATCCTCTCGGGGTGGAAGGTAGTTGGGGGGGCTGCCGCCCTTTGCCCGCTGACTGTGCCTTTTCTGCCCTTCCCCCAGGGCTTGATGCGGGAGCTGGAGCAGCGGGAGCGGAAGATCAAGGAGATCCAGAGCACGGGAGACCGGCTGCTGAGGGAGGAGCACCCGGGCAAGCAGACTGTGGAGGTGAGGCTGGGCGCGCGGCCAGGCAGGATCGGGGCCCGGTGGGGAGCGAGGCTTGCCAGTGGGTCCCATGACGGCTGCAGCTCGTGATGGCTGTGGTTGCCTCTGCCACGTGGGCCTCACGAGGCCTCGGCGGGGAGCCACATCCTGGCATTATCTCTTCGGGGGGGGGGGCTCTTGCCACACAACCCCCCCCCCCAATGTCTCACAAGACACAGGGGAGCTGAGCTGGGTGGGTGTGCCCCACCCCACTTTCCTGCCCCCAGCTCCTGCCCCATGGCTGAGTTTCTCTCTCTCCCCTTTTCCAGGCCTTCCAGGCTGCCCTGCAGACCCAGTGGAGCTGGATGCTCCAGCTGTGCTGCTGTATTGAGGCCCACCTGAAGGAGAACACCGCCTACTTCCAGGTATCTTGGGCGGGGGGCTGGCCGGGCAGGACTCCCGCTACTCCTCTGGGGCTGGGCTGCTCCCCTTCTCCCCTGCAGCCAGCCAGCTGCCCTCCTGCGGATGCTCTGGGGCCCCCATTGTCCCTGGGGAGGAGGGGGCACCTCTGGGTAGCTTTCTTCTTGCCAGACGCAGCTGGGCGTCTCCTCACCCGCCTCTCCCTCTGTCTCTCCCCAAGTTCTTCTCCGACGTGAAGGAGGCGGAGGAATTCCTGCGCAAGACCCAGGAGACCATGCGGAAGAAGTTTGTCTGCGACCGCTCCATCACCGTCACGCGCCTGGAGGACTTGCTGCAGGACTCCCTCGTGAGTGCGGCCCCTTTGCACTGTAAAGGACATTTCCTGGGCTCACTGGGATAGCCAAACAAAGACAGCAGCCGGGAGTATAGAAGCAAAACAGCAGCCTGTAGGCCTGGTCTTTATTCCAGACTCTTGCAACAGGACTTCCATGCAGTGGCCTGGGAGAAGCCCCCAAAAAAGGGATGCTTCCTCTTTTATAAGTTTTCCCTTTTCCCTATAAACACCTTTTGGTGAAGCATCATGCACACATCATAGACACATTATGCATATGGCACAGACTGGGAGGGGTTTCTGGCAGAAACTGGTTCATCAGGTTTCCCCCCAACCCTCCTTGCCCACCACCCATCGAGTGATACAATAGGAATATATTTACAAGTTCCTGGTATTCCCGGTCAGGTCCAAGAACTTAATCCATTCCTGGAGGGTCTTCTGTTGTCTGTGGGATGACTACCTGTCTGGCACCCATTTGCCAGGATGCCAGTGATTTTCTCCCAGGCAAGGAGGCTGCTGAGTATGTGGTCTCAGGCTCAAGGGATTATGGCTGCCCACATCCCAGACTCCCCCCTTGCTAGCCATTCCTTTCCTGAACAGTGGAATGGTGCAAATCCGATACTGGAGCGATTTTATATGAATTTCTGAAGTTTTCCCATTGAGCCTTACATAGATACATTTATCAGTGAATTGTTGCATTTGGTAATGTGCAGCTGAGGCCCTTTGAAAAGAGATAGGGGGAAACTGTGTGATGAAGTGTTTTGTGGGGACATTTGCAGGAGTGATTGTGCTGATACTGTGTGTGTGGGGGGGCGCTGTATGATGTCTGCTGGAGGGGCAAAGCCTCCTTTCAACCTTTACATAAATTCTGGTAACACCCCCGTACCCTGCAGGCATTAGGGGGCTCTATGGGTCTCTTCCAGCTCTACTCCCCTATGAGTCTAACTCTCTTCCTCTCCTGCCGCCCCTCTTTGTGCCCCCCATGCCAGGAGGAGAAGGAGCACCTGGCTGAGTACCAGGGTCAGCTGGCTGGGCTGGCCAAGCGAGCCAAGGCCATTGTCCAGCTGAAGCCACGCAGCCCCAGCACCGCCCTCAAGGGACGACTGCCTCTCCAGGCTGTCTGCGACTACAAGCAGATGGAGGTGAGCGGGGTGGGGGTCACGTGTCTGGAAACCGGGTGGGGGCGGCAAACTGGGTCTGGGGTGCATCTTTTGAGGCTGCTCACTTCCTCCCCCCTCCCCAGATCACGGTGCACAAGGGTGACTCCTGCACCCTCCTCAGCAACGCCCAGCCGTACAAGTGGAAGGTGCTCAACGCGGCTGGGAGCGAGGCCACTGTGCCCTCCATCGTCTTCCTGGTGCCCCCGCCCAACAAGGAGGCCCTGGAGGCCATCAGCAGGTGAGTCAGCCTCACCCCCCCCAACCCCCTTGCTTTCCTTTCTCCTTGAGGGCGTGGGGGGCAGATTAGAAACCGTGATTAAATCCTCGGATCGTATCAGCAGAGAGAGATATCGCTGAAGCTTCCACTGCCGTAAACTCATGCGAACATCAAAAGAGCTGGATCAGGCCCACGGGGGGCCCTTCTAGCCCAGCCTCCTCTTCTCACAGTGGCCAACCAGATGCCTCAATGGGAAAGCCACAAGCAGGATGTGGGCACAAGAGACACCCCCCCACTGCAGTGGGTGCAGAGGCACTGCTGCCTGCAGCTCTGGAGGGCAAAGCAGAGCCATGACAGCCAGTGGCCATCCATAGACACCCCCCAGGGCCTCTGCCCTGCCCCCCCCAGCCCCACTTGAGGAGGAGAGCTGCTGTACTGCTCCTTGGGCTCTGGGGGTGGCATGGGGGCACTCTGCCTCTCTGCCCACTCTTCTCTCGACCCTGGGGAACTCCCAACCCCCAAGATGGCTCTGCAGCCTCCTTTTCCTCTTTGCCTGCAGGTTGGAGGGCAGCCACCAGAGCCTGCTGACCTTCTGGCACCAGCTGCACATCGACATGCAGAGCCTCCTCTCCTGGCAGTACCTGCAGAGGGACATCCAGCAGATCCAGTCCTGGTCCCTGCTCATAGTGAGGACCGGGTGCTAAGGAGCCTCTTGGGGGGCGGGAGGGAAGGGTGGGTGGGTTGGGCCTGCAGGGTGGGCTCGAGGGGGGAGGGGAAGGGCCCCCTCCTGACCTGGCCTCTTCCCCCCCCCAGTTCCGGACGATGCCCCCCGAGGATTACCGGAAGACCTTGCGCAGCCTGGAGACCCACTACCAGGAGTTCCTGCGCAACAGCCAGGACTCCCAGAACTTCCTGCCGGATGACCGGCTGCACGTGGAGCGCGAATACACCCTCTGCAGCCAGAAGTATGAGATGCTGCTGCGTGGCCTGGAGAAAGGTGAGGCGCCCCGTGGCTCTTCCGTGGGGGGGGGGGGAGCTCCCTGGCATCTGCAGCCAAACAAATCTCCTGGGTCCCCAGAGACACAGAATCAGATTTTTAGAGGAGGAAGAGACCCCAAGGGGTACCCTGTCCAATCCCTGCAATGCAGGAGTCGCAGCTAGAGACAGGCAGCCAGGCAGCCACTACTTAAAAGCCCACGATCTTCCGGGGCCGCCTGCCTGCTTCCCAGGTTCCTGGGGGGCTGCTTCGTCTTGCTTTGAGTTCCTTCAAAGTCTACAATTCTGTGTGCCCTCCCTCCTGCCTGAATTGCCTCCCCATGACAATAATAATAATAATAATAATAATAATAATAATAATAATAATAAATTTTATTTATACCCCACCCTCCCCAGCCAAGACTGGGCTCATGGCGGCTAACACCCAATATATAAAAACAAATTAATTGAAATACAACTTAAAAACAAGATTAAAATACAACATTAAAATATTAAAATACAGCCTCATTTCAATGGAAACTCAAATCAAAAACTTTTTGGGGGATGAAAATGTCCAGTCTTCACCAAGGCTAACTTTCCAGACTGGTCCTACATGGGCCAGAAAAAAGCCAGGGAAGTCCCCAAAGAGGAGGTGTTGCAGGCAGAGGGTGTTTCTCCAACCGTCCTTCCATCCCTGCTCAACTGGACCCCGGCCAGCCCCCTTTCCTCCCATAGGCTGGCTTTGGAGGCCTGGCCCAGGAGACCCCTCTCTCCCCTTGTGCCCCTTCCCCACACTGGAAGTTGTGTCTGCCTGCTCCTCCACTCACCTGGGCTTGGTTTGCTTGGGGCCGCAGGGGAGCAGGAGGAGTCTCTCTGCAGGAACTTCATCTCTCAGCTGAAGGACATCCGCCTGCAGCTGGAGGGCTGCGAGTCCCGCACCATCCACAAGATCCGCTCTCCGCTGGACAAGGACCCTGCCAAGGAGTGTGCCCAGCGCATCAGTGACCAGCAGGTACTGCCCCCCCATGCGTCCCTTCCTACCCCTGCAGGAAAGCAGCTGCTGCCGAGTCTGACGCTGCTACTGCCAGTGCGGATCCTGACCCCGCTTTGTGGCTTCACTGCGGTCTTCATTCTGCTCCCTCCTCCCTCTAGCAAATCCACCTGGAACTGGAGGGCATCAAGAAGAACCTGGGCAAAGTGAGCGCCAAGACGGAGGAGGTGTTGGCGCAACCAGAGCAGGCCAGCTCGGCCCCCACCCTCCACTCGGAGCTGGACATCACCCTGCAGAAGATGGACCAGGTGTACAGCCTCTCCAGCATCTACCTGGAAAAGTAGGTCCTCCTCTCACCTGGGACTCTGTCCGCCCACCTGGGCAGCTGGGAGTGGCCAGGAGCTGCTTCCGCTTCCCAAGGCCTTTGGTGCCCTCTTCCCTTGGGTCTGGCGGGGGCCCTTCTCTGCACCTGCTGCCCGGACGATGGGGCTGCTTTTGCATCCTCCGTCTACTGTCTCCTTTCTCCCATTGGCTCTTTCACTGGTCTTGGTCTGTGTTTGCCCAACCTGTGAAAACATTTGGGAGCTGAACCTGTGAGGAAGGGATATTTGTGGGGTGGGTGGTGAGAGCCTCCTGGCTCTTCTTCCGCAGGGGAAGCAGGTTGCCTCATCCACATGGACCCACCTGGTCCTTGACCTTGCCGTCCCCCCTGGCCCTTCTGTGGGTGCCCTCGCCAGGTGAGCGATGGCAGGTGCCTAGGAGGTGCCTTCTCAGTAGTAACCCCCGTTGCAGCATCTCAGCACCTGCCTGAAGGTCATTTTGGTGCCAGGCAAATCACTTTTTCTTGCTCCAGGCCTTTTTGCATGGCGCTGCCGCTCTGGCTGGGTTTTGCTCTCTTGCTGTTTTGAATTGACGTAGCGCTGCCTCCTTTTGTGCCAAACCCATAAAATTCTCCTATTCAGCCATTCATTTGCATCACAAATAAATGCAGCATTTGAAAGCAGCCCTGTGGAGGGACGTTTTTTAATGTTGGATGTTTATTCTGCTTTTATATTTGCTGGAAGCCGACCAGAGTGGCTGGGGTGCAAATAATAAAATTACTATTATTATTAAGCGACCACCCATGTCACAACTTTTGCACGCTGCTATCGGGTGTCTGGAGCAAATGGGAGGCCGCTTGGGCTCTCCTTCCCTTCCGACGCAAACCTCCAGCTCCCCTCTTCTCGCCCCACAGGCTGAAGACCATCAACCTGGTGATCCGCAGCACGCAAGGGGCAGAGGAGCTGGTCCGCAAGTACGAGGAGCAGCTGAAGGATGTGCAAGCAGTGCCCTCTGACCTCAAGGCCCTGGAGGCCACCAGGACGGAGCTGAAGGTGCCTGCTTGGGCCAGGAGGGCGGGGAGATGGGAGGGGGCCCGGCCCCAGCCGCTCCTTGAGAGGAGGCCTGACCCTGTGCGTCTTCCTCCGCAGAGGCTGCGTGGTCAGGTGGAAGGGCACCAGCCCATCTTCAGCACCCTGGAGGCCGACCTGGGCAAGGCCAGCGAGGTGAACGAGCGGATGGTGCAGGGCCACAGCGAGAGGGACATTGACCTGGACCGCTACCGGGAGCGGGTGCAGCAGCTGCTGGAGCGCTGGCAGGCCATCCTGGCCCAGATCGACCTGCGCCAGAGGGAGCTGGACCAGCTGGGGCGCCAGCTGCGCTACTACCGCGAGAGCTACGACAGCCTCATCCAGTGGATCCAGGACGCCCGGCAGCGCCAGGAGAGCCTCCAGGCCATTCCCGTCACCAGCAGCAAGGGCGTGCGGGAGCAGCTGCTGCAGGAGAAGGTGAGGCAGCCCAGCCCAGCCCTGCCCTGAGCCTGCAGCTCTATCTCTTCGCTGGGGGAAGCGGAGGCTCCCCAGGCCTCTGTCATTGCCTCCCCGGTGGTGGCCTGTCCTCTGCTGATTTTTGGGGGGGCCCTCTTGGGTCCATGGGGAGGCTGCCAGCGTCGCCTCATGGGGTGGCTCATGTAGGGGTGAGCGAAAGCTCTGAGCGACTGCTCCTGGCCTTCCCTCTGGGTGAAGCTGTCTGAAGGGCTCTTGGCGGCCCACCAGCTAAAGCACAGCCCCCCACCCCACGAATCCCCTCGCCTGATCTGTAAGGGCACGGGTTGGCATGGCAGTGGTCGTTCCTCAGCCCAGAGCATTTCAGCTGATCACAGCTGGCTGCGTGGTCCCTTCCCTGCCCATCCTCTCCCTGCGGGGCGACTGACAGCTGTCTTTGTCTCCCTAGAAACTCCTGGAGGAATGTGAGCGCAACCGGGAGAAAGTGGAGGAGTGCCAACGCTTTGCCAAGCAATACATAGATGCCATCAAGGTGAGGCAGCTGGGGGGCAGAGAGGCTGGGGTCCCGTGCAAATGGAGGAGGGGAGTTGGGGGCTGAGGGGAGTTGGGGCTTCCAGGTGCTGACGCTGACGCTGCCCCTTCCCCCTTCTTACAAGGATTATGAGCTCCAGCTGGTGACCTACAAGGCGCAGGTGGAGCCAGTGGCCTCTCCAGCCAAGAAGCCAAAAGTTCAGTCGGCCTCAGACAGCATCATCCAGGAGGTGAGAGGGGCACGCTTGGGTGGGGGCTGGGGGGAGAGGGACCCTGGAGCCATCCTGGGCAGCAGGCACAGTGGAGACATGCCACACAAGGCAGACTGAGTTTTCCCGCCATAGAATCATAGAGTTGGAGGGGACCCCAAGGATCCTCTAGTCCACCCCCCTGCAATGCAGGAATCTCAGCTAAAGTGTCCATGACAGATGGCCAGCCAAGCTCTGCTTAATAACCTCCAAAGAAGGAGAGTCCACAACTTCCCAAGGGAGACCGTCCCCCTGTGAAACAGCTCTTACTGTCAGAAAGTTTCCCCTGATGTTCAGTGGGAATCTCCTTTCTTGTAACTTGAAGCCATTGGCTTGGATTCTACCCTCCAGAGCAGGAGAAAACAAGCATGTTCCCTCTTCCATGTGACAGCCCTTGAGATATTTGATGGATGAGTGGAAATGGGCTTCTGACCATGTGCTAGATATTTGCCTTTAGAGAGATCTTTTTCTCACTCTGCCTTGTATTGCTAAAAGAATTGGCAGGAGATCCAGAACAGACAAAAGGAAAGGCTCCTTTGCTCACTGCATATTTAGGACTGTGGAACTCACTGCACCAGGATGTGCAGGGATGGCTGCCAGTTTTGATGGCTTTGGAAAGAGAAAGGCACAGAGGAGGAGGAGAAGCTCCTGAGTGGCAACTAAGCCACGTTCTGTCTCCAAATGCCAGTCCCTGGGGAGCAGGAGCAGGAGAGGCCTTCTGAGGTGGCTCCCTCAGGCCGAGTCCAGTCAGGGGCCTTGGAAGGCCTGGGGGGCTGTAGTCTCGCCCCCCACCCCGCCGTGACCTTGCTGCTTTCTGGTCTCCCAGTACGTGGACCTGCGGACGCGCTACAGTGAGCTCACCACGCTGAGCAGCCAGTACATCAAGTTCATCACTGAGACGCTTCGGCGGCTGGAGCAGGAGGAGGTGAGTGCGCCGCCCGTGGGAGGAGGGATGGGGGGCAGCATGCCTTGGCTGCATCCTTCTTCACTTGCCCCCCCTCGTGGTCCATCCTGGGCCAGAGCATCCCTCTTGCCTGACTGCCTCTTCCGCATGACTAACGCTGGACCGCGAGGCCCCCTAACCCGCCGGGGGGGCTCCTCCGCTGGGCCTGTCCTGTCTGCCAGAGGCACTTCCCAGATACACACTTAGTACAGCTGCACCTGCTTCTTGGGCCGGGGCTCCTTCCCGCCCGGTTCTCCTGTCCTGTCCTGTCCTCTTCTGCTCTGAAATGCTCCTCTGTAACCTTTCTAACTCTTGATTTCTGCCCTCTGGAAGTCCAGCCGCTTTGCCAGTGCTTTGTCTTGGGGGATGTTTGTATTGGTTGGGAATCTAATGGAGGGTTAAAAACCAGGAGGATCCGGGCCTTTTCTGCATCAGGTACTCCACTGTGCGCATGCCGACACCCCCCCCCCCCACATGGACCCTGTTCCCTGCGCACACCTTGCTTCTCCCTCCCCCCCTCCTGCAACTCCTGTGGGCCGAACCATTTGTGGTTCCTAGTAGGTTGAGAAGGAAGGGCGGAAATTCAGATGCAACTGAGAAGGAGAGTTTTTTGGAGCGGGATGGGGGGGAGTCCTAGTCCTGCCCACCGTCTGGAGGCAGCCAGGAGAATGGAGGGGGGTTGCCATCACCTCTGCCCTGCTGCGATCATCTGCCATTCCTGCCACCGCCTGCATTCTCCAGCCAGGAAGTGCCGGCCTCTTGGGCTGAGAATTCGGGGCTTCTGTCTCTGTGGTGCACTCTGTGCACGCTCCGTTTCCCCCTCCCTCCCTGCCTCATGGGGAGCGGAGCAAGGGAGCGGACCCCTGGGCTTTCCACCCGGTCAAGCGTTCTTCACTTCTCCCCTGGCCTCCCCTGCAGGTGTTCCTTGGGGCATCTGGAGGGCAGGCCTGGGACCTGGCGATGAAGTTGGCAGCCTTTGTGAGCCTGCAGGGGGCCGCCCGGGGGCCGTGGGGCTTTCTACCTTCTTGCCGCGCCCTTCCTCGCCTCACACCCCACGTTGGGCTGGCTCCTCCTCCCCACCTTTGCTGAGCAGATGGGTCTTCCCTGTTGCCACAGTTTGGGCTGTCGGTGGGGGGAGTCTCTGCCTGGAGGGCATCTTGCTTCTCGCTGCCTGGTGAGCCTGGTGGAGGTGTGCCAACTGCTCTCTTCGTCCTGCAGCCATTTTGTCTTCCGTTGTGTGTGTCTTTGCCATCGTCTTGCGTCCGTCTCTTCATCCATCCATCCATCCATCCATCCATCCGTCATCCTTGGTTTGTGGGTCTTCCCTGCTTTCTTGCCTGTCGTACTAAGTGAGAGACGTGAGCGCCAGCTTCTCCCGACTGCCACACGTCTTCCCGCAGCCTCCTGGGAAGAGCCGCCACCACCGCCACACCATGCCCCCCACCCCTGCCCCTCTCGCTCACCCCCTGCTCCAATCTCTCTCTTGTGTGATCTTTCTCTCTCTCCCCCCCCTTCTCTCTGCTCCCTTTCCCCCCCGCAGAAAACCGCAGAGAAGCTGAAGGAGGAGGAGCGGAAGCGCCTGGCCGAGGTGGAGGCGCAGCTGGAGAAGCAGAAGCAGCTGGCGGAGGCCCATGCGCAGGCCAAGGCGCAGGCCGAGAGGGAGGCCCAGGAGCTGCAGCGCCGAATGCAGGAGGAGGTCAGCCGGAGGGAGCTGGTGGCCGTGGACGCCGTGCAGCAGCAGCAAACCATCCAGCAGGAGCTGAAGCAGATGAAGCTCAGCTCGGACGCGCAGATCCAGTCCAAGCTCAAGGTGATCGAGGAGGCCGAGATCAACCGCCGGAAGGTGGAGGAGGAGATCCACATCATCCGCCTGCAGCTGCACGCCACCGAGAAGCAGAAGGCGGCCGCGGAGGGAGAGCTGCAGGCGCTGCGGGACAGCGCTGAGGAGGCCGAGCGCCAGAAGCGCCTGGCCCAGGAGGAGGCTGAGCGCCTGCGCAAGCAGGTCAAGGATGAGGCCCAGAAGAAGAAGGAGGCGGAGGACGAGCTGAAGCGCAAGGTGCAGGCTGAGCAGCAGGCCGCCCGCGAGAAGCAGAAGGCCCTGGAGGACCTGCAGAAGCTGCGCCTGCAGGCGGAGGAGGCCGAGCGCAGAATGAAGCAGGCCGAGCTGGAGAAGGAGCGGCAGGTGCACGTGGCCCAGGAGATGGCGCAGAAGAGCGCCGAGGCAGACCTGCAGAGCCGGCGCCTCTCCTTTGCCGAGAAGACGGCGCAGCTGGAGATGTCCCTCCAGCAGGAGCACATCACGGTAACCCACCTGCAGGAGGAGGCCGAGAGGCTGAAGAAGCTGCAGCTGGACGCGGAGGCGTCTCGCGAGGAGGCCGAGAAGGAGGTGGAGAAGTGGCGCCAGAAGGCCAACGAGGCGCTGCGCCTGCGGCTCCAGGCGGAGGAGGTGGCCCACAAGAAGGCCCTGGCGCAGGAAGAGGCTGAGAAGCAGAAGGAGGACGCGGAGCGCGAGGCCCGGAAGCGGTCGAAGGCCGAGGAGTCCGCCCTGCGCCAGAAGGAGCTGGCTGAGGAGGAGCTGGAGAAGCAGCGGAAGCTGGCTGAGGGCACCGCCCAGCAGAAGTTCCTGGCGGAGCAGGAGCTCATCCGCTTGAAGGCCGAGATGGAGAACGGGGAGCAGCAACGGCTGCTGCTGGAGGAGGAGCTCTTCCGCCTCAAGAACGAGGTGAACGAAGCCATCCAGAAGCGCAAGGAGCTGGAGGAGGAGCTGGCCAAGCTGCGGGCCGAGATGGAGCTGCTGCTGCGGAGCAAGACCAAAGCAGAAGAGGAGACCCGCTCGACCAGCGAGAAGTCCAAGCAGATCCTGGAGGCTGAGGCCAACAAGCTGCGGGAGCTGGCGGAGGAGGCGGCCCGGCTGCGTGCCCTCTCGGAGGAGGCCAAGCGGCAGCGGCAGCTGGCGGAGGAGGAGGCCGGCCGGCAGCGGGCAGAGGCCGAGCGGATCCTCAAGGAGAAACTGGCGGCCATTAATGATGCCTCGCGGCTGAAGGCGGAGGCCGAGATTGCCCTGAAGGAGAAGGAGGCTGAGAACGAGCGGCTGCGGCGGCTGGCGGAGGACGAGGCCTACCAGCGGAGGCTGCTGGAGGAGCAGGCCGCCCAGCACAAGCAGGACATTGAGGAGAAGATCACTCAGCTGAAGAAGTCCTCTGAAGGTGAGCTGGAGAGGCAGAGGACCATCGTGGACGAGACGCTCAAGCAACGGCGCATCATCGAGGAGGAGATCCGCATCCTCAAGATCAACTTTGAGAAGGCCTCTGTGGGGAAGACGGACCTGGAGCTGGAGCTGGGCAAGATCAAGCAGAACGCTGAGGAGATCCAGCGCAGCAAGGAGCAGGCCGAGAATGAGGCTGAGAGGCTGCGGCAACTGGCCCTGGAGGAGGAGAACCGCCGCCGGGAGGCTGAAGCCAAGGTCAAGCAGATCCTGGCTGCTGAGCAGGATGCAGCCCGTCAGCGCAAGGCAGCCCTGGAGGAGGTGGAGCGGCTGAAGGCGAAGGTGGAGGAGGCCAAGAGGCAGAAGGAGGTGGCGGAGAAGGAGTCCGAGAGGCAGATCCAGCTGGCCCAGGAGGCTGCCCAGAAAAGGATTGCGGCAGAAGAGAAGGCCCACTTGGCCGCCGTGCAACAGAAGGAGCAGGAGCTGCTGCAGAGCAGGCAGCAGGAGCAGAGCATCCTGGACAAGCTGAGGGAGGAAGCTCTGAGGGCCAAGAAGGCGGCCGAGGAAGCAGAGTTTGCACGGGTCAAGGCGGAGCAGGACGCAGCCCTGTCCCGGCAGCTGGTGGAGGAAGCCGAGCACATGAAGCAGCGGGCGGAGGAGGAGGCCCAAGCCAAGGCCAAGGCCCAGGAGGATGCGGAGCAGCTCCGGAAGGAGGCTGAGCTGGAGGCGGCCAGGAGGGCCCAGGCGGAGCAGGCGGCCCTCAAGCAGAAGCAGCTGGCGGACGCCGAGATGGAGAAGCACAAGAAGTTTGCGGAGCAGACCCTGCGGCAGAAGGCCCAGGTGGAGCAGGAGCTGACCAAGGTCAAGCTTCGGCTGGAGGAGACGGACCACCAGAAGAACATCCTGGAGGAGGAGCAGCAGCGGCTGAAGAACGAGGTGACGGAGGCCATGAAGCAGAAGGCGCAGGTGGAGGAGGAGCTCTTCAAGGTGAAGATCCAGATGGAGGAGCTGGTCAAACTGAAGCTGCGCATTGAGGAGGAGAACAAGATCCTCATCATGAAGGACAAGGACAACACCCAGAAGTTCCTGGCGGAGGAGGCGGAGAAGATGAAGCAGGTGGCGGAGGAGGCCGCCCGGCTGAGCGTGGAGGCGCAGGAGGCCGCGCGCATGCGCAAGCTGGCGGAGGAGGACCTGGCGCAGCAGCGGGCGCTGGCGGAGAAGATCCTGAAGGAGAAGATGCAGGCGGTGCAGGAGGCCACGCGGCTGAAGGCCGAGGCGGAGATGCTGCAGAAGCAGAAGGAGCTGGCGCAGGAGCAGGCCAAGAAGCTGCAGGAGGACAAGGAGCAGATGCAGATGCAGCTGGCCGAGGAGGCCGAGGGCTTCCAGAAGACCCTGGAGGCGGAGCGCCGCCGGCAGCTGGAGATCACGGCTGACGCCGAGCGCCTGAAGGTGCAGGTGACAGAGCTGAGCCTGGCGCAGGCCAAGGCCGAGGAGGAGGCCAAGCGCTTCAAGAAGCAGGCGGAGGAGATCAGCCGCAAGCTGCACGACACGGAGCTGGCCACGCGGGAGAAGGTGACGCTGGTGCAGACGCTGGAGATCCAGAGGCAGAAGAGCGACCAGGATGCCGAGGCGCTGCGGAAGGCCATCGCGGAGCTCGAGCAGGAGAAGGAGAGGCTGAAGCGCGAGGCGGAGCGGCTGCAGCAGCAGGCTGAGGAGGTACCCCTTTCCTTGGGCCCCCAGGCCCCATCCCCAGGGCCCCCCACGGGGAGGAAGGCACATGGAAGCTCCACCCCCTCAGCAACCCAGGGGCAGGGTGGGCTGTACCACTTCAGAGGGCAGGTGGGGGGGGTCACATTTTTGCTCAGGCTTTTGTACGTCTGATTAGAGGGTTGTGTGCCTTTTATGAAAACACAGTCTAGATGGTAGATGATCCTCTGTGTAAACAATCTCTGCATATCAAATGAAACTGGACTGCAAGGATAAAAGTCCGCTCCATCCTGTGATAGTTTATATTACTTTATTCTATTATTCATTTTGCATAGAGGAGCACTGAACAATGTGACCCCCCCCACCTACGTTCTGACATGGCTTTACAGTCCACTCTGCCCCCTCCTTCTGTTGCACCTGAGACCACCTAGGAGTCAAAGGCGGGTGGGAGAGAGGAGTGGTAGCCCAGTTCTGGATGTTGTGCAGAGAAGGGCTGGGGTTCTGCTGTTGTTCCTCAGAACAGTTGAACTCAGGCTCCTTCATGGAGAGACCTGTCAAGAGAAAAGGCTGCCTTTGGGCATGTCTACTTTCCTCTTGGAAACTTGCTGGGGTCAGTGGTGGCCCACCCAGCACCCCTGGACTCCAGCTCCCCCCCCCAATTCCTGGCCATTGTCTGTGCTGGGGCCCAAGAGCAGCTGGAGGCCAGATGTGCACAAGACTCGCTTAACTCAGAGAAGGCACCATTTGCTCCAGCACGTCCTGGTCCCACTTTCCAAGGAAGGGCTACAGTGTCTTACTAAAAACAGACGTCCCTCTGTGCCCCCAGCCCTCTCCCGCTGCTTGTTTACTCACGTGGAAATTGTGGTAACTCTCTAACTTCCTCATGTGCTGCCTCTCAGGGCCAGCCAGGTTGACCCTTAACATGTGCCCCCCACCTCCCAGTGCTGGCTTTGAATGTAACCTGCTGTGTCGGCGTCCATTGACTGTTCTTTGGGCACTGTGTGCATATCGTGTGTAAGGCAACTGACCTCCCTTTTGTCTCCCTCCGCCCCCAGATGCAGATGGCTCAGAAGGAGCAGTTGCTGCAGGAGACGCAGATCCTCCAGCAGACTTTCCTGTCTGAGAAGGACATCCTCTTGCAGAAGGAGAGGTTCGTGGAGGAGGAGAAGGCCAAGCTGGAGAAGCTCTTCCAGGACGAGGTCAACAAGGCTCAGGGCCTAAAGGCGGAGCAGGAGCGCCAGCAGAAGCAGATGGAGCAGGAGAAGCAGCAGCTGGCGGCCACCCTGGAGGAGGCCAAGAAGAAGCAGGCAGAGGCTGAGGAGAATGTCCGCCGGAAGCAGGAGGAGCTCCAGCAGCTGGAAAAGCAGCGGAAGCAGCAGGAGAAGCTTCTTGCAGAGGAAAACCAGAAGCTGAGGGAGAAGCTGGAGAAGCTGCAGGAGGAGCAGCGGGTGGCCCTGGCTCAGACCAGAGAGATCATGATCCAGACGGACGACCTTCCCCAGGAGGTGGTTGTCCCATCCACGCAGGCACCTCAGTCGAAGGCTGTGCTCAACGGCCGAGACATGGCAGATGGCATCTCTCGGAACGGTGAGCCAGAACTGGCTTTCGATGGAATCCGTCAGAAAGTGCCTGCCAAGAAGCTGCTGGAGGCTGGCATCCTGAGCCGAAAGAACCTGGACAAGTTGACCAAGGGGAAGGTGACGGTGGAGGAGCTCTCCAAGAGGGATGACATCAGGAGGTACCTGCAAGGCACCGACAGCATCGCCGGCCTGGTGGTTAAGCCGACCAACGAGAAAGTGAGCATCTACCAGGCCATGAAGCAGCAGCTGCTCAGCCCAGGCACAGCCCTCATCCTGCTGGAGGCGCAGGCTGCCTCTGGCTTCATCATCGACCCCATAAAGAACAAGCGGATGTCCGTCAACGAGGCTGTGAAAGAGGGAGTTGTGGGGCCTGAACTGCACAATAAATTGCTGTCTGCTGAGAGAGCAGTGACCGGCTACAAAGACCCCTACACGGGGGAAAAGATCTCCCTCTTCCAAGCCATGACAAAAGATCTCATTGTGAAAGACCACGCGATCCGGCTGCTGGAGGCTCAGATTGCCACAGGAGGCATCATCGACCCCATCAATAGTCACCGCCTGCCCGTGGAAGTGGCCTACAAGCGAGGCTTCTTCGATGAAGAGATGCAGAAGATCCTCTCTGACCCCACGGATGACACCAAAGGCTTCTTTGACCCCAACACCCAGGAGAACCTGACTTACTTGCAGCTGATGGAGAGATGTGTGACCGACCCAGAGACTGGCCTCACTTTGCTGCCGCTGACAGACAAAGCAGCCAAAGGCAGAGAGCTGGTCTACACCGACCAAGAGGCAAAAGACGTCTTCAGGAAAGCCACAGTGTCCGCTCCCTTCGGCCAATTCAAGGGGAAGACCGTGACCATCTGGGAAATCATCAACTCTGAGTATTTCACTGAGGAGCAGAGGCGGGACCTTCTGCGCCAGTACAAGACTGGAAAGATCACCGTGGAGAAGATAATCCGGCTCGTCATCACAGTGGTGGAGGAGAGCGAGAAGAAGAGCCAGCTCTGTTTCGATGGGCTCCGGGCGCCTGTCCCAGCTGCCCAGCTGCTGGAGAGCAAAATAATTGACAAGGATCTTTACAACCAGTTGCACCAGGGGAAGAAGTCCGTGAAGGATGTCGCCAACGATGAGGCCATCAAGAAGTATCTGAAAGGCTCAAGCGCCATCGCAGGCATCTTGGTAGAGTCAACAGGCCAGAAGTTACTGCTCAATGATGCCTTGAAGAAAAACCTCCTCAAGCCAGAGGTGGTCCTGATGCTCCTGGAGGCCCAGGCTGGAAGTGGATACATCATTGACCCCATGAGGAATGAGTATCTCCCTGTGGACGAAGCCGTCAAATCTGGAATAGTTGGCCCTGAGTTGCATGAGAAGCTGCTGTCTGCAGAGAAGGCTGTGACAGGGTACAAGGACCCTTACACGGGGCAGGTGGTCTCGCTTTTCCAAGCACTGCAGAAAGGCCTCATTGCCAAGGAGACAGGGGTCCGTCTGCTGGACGCTCAGCTTGCCACCGGGGGCATCATTGACCCCGTGAACAGCCACCGCCTCCCCCTTGACGTTGCTTGCAAACGAGGCTACTTCAGCGAAGAGATGCACAAGGCGTTGTCTGCTCCAGCGGACGATGCCAAGCTGTACTATGACCCCAACGCCCAGGAGAAGGTCAGTTACGCTCAGCTGCAGAGGAAATGCCACGTTGAGAAGCCGACGGGCCTTCGCCTGCTCTCCCTCTCTGACCAGGCCATCCAGCTTCAGCAGGAGGAGGTCTACTCCGATAGCCAGGCTAAGGAATCCTTTGGCAAGGCAGTGGTGGAAGTCCCAGCTGGCAGCTTGAAGGGCAAAACGGTCACAATCTGGGAGCTGATTCATTCCGAATATTTCACTGAAGAGCAGAGGCGGGAGCTGATACGGCAGTTCAAATCCGGCAAAGTCACCATCGAGAGGGTCATCAAAATAATTGTCACCATCATTGAAGAGACTGAGACCAAAAAGCAAGAGAAGCTGACCTTCAGTGGCTTGCGTGCCCCTGTGCCTGCCAGCGAGCTCTGGGAGTCCAAGATTATCAGCAAGGCCCAGTATGAGCAGCTGAAGGAAGGGAAGAAGACCGTGAGGGACCTCTCTGAGACTGGAGACGTGAAGAGGTACCTCCAAGGGAGCGACTGCATTGCTGGTGTGTATGTGGAAGAAACCAAGGAGAAGTTGAGCATCTATGAGGCCATGAAGAAGAACCTGCTCCTGCCCAGCACAGCAGTTGTCCTCCTGGAGGCCCAGGCAGCCACAGGGTTCATGGTGGACCCAGTCAGGAACCAGAAGCTGTATGTCAATGAGGCGGTGAAGGCTGGCATTGTGGGACCAGAGCTCCATGAGAAACTGCTGTCTGCCGAGAAGGCTGTGACTGGGTACAAGGACCCTTACTCTGGGAACACCATCTCCCTCTTTGAGGCCATGAAGAAGGGGCTGATCCTCAGGGAACATGCCATCCGCCTGCTGGAGGCTCAGGTCGCTACCGGAGGCATCATCGACCCCGTGCACAGCCACCGTGTCCCCGTGGAGGTGGCTTACAAGCGAGGTTACTTTGATGAAGCGCTGAACCGAACCCTCTTGGACCCCACAGATGACACCAAGGGCTTCTTTGACCCCAACACCAAGGAGAATCTTACTTACCTGCAGCTGAAGGAGAGGTGTATTGAAGACCCCGAGACGGGCCTCTATCTGCTGCCCTTGAAGCAACCTGAGAGACCCACCGTGGTGGAGACAACCCAGGTGTACACTGAGGCCGAGACCAAGCAGGTGTTTGAGGAGACCCAGGTTGACATTCCAGTGGGAGACAGGGCCGGCTCCTCCATGTCCTTGTGGGAGATCATGAACTCGGACCTGATCCCCGAGGAGCAACGCAATCGGCTGATGGATGAGTTCCGCTCCGGCAAGGTGACGAAGGAGCGCATGATCATCATCATCATCGAGATCATTGAGAAGACAGAGATCATCCGGCAGCAAGACCTCACCTCCTATGACTATGTCCGCCGCCGCATCACTGCTGAGGACCTCTATGAGGCCAGGATCATCTCCCTGGAAATATACAATGCACTGAAGCAGGGCTCCAAGACCATCCGTGAGATCCTGGAGATCGAGACCATCTGGAGATACCTGTACGGCTCCGGCTGTGTTGCTGGAATCTACATTCCATCCAGCAAACAGAAGATCAGCATCTACCAGGCCCTGAAGAAAGGGCTGATCAGCCCAGAGGTGGCTCGGCCCTTGCTGGAAGCTCAGGCTGCCACTGGCTTCATTGTGGAGCCCATCAAAAATGACATGTTGACTGTTGATGAGGCCGTCAGGAAAGGGGTTGTGGGCCCAGAAATGCACGACCGTCTCCTGTCTGCCGAGAGAGCTGTGACCGGTTACCGCGACCCCTACAGCGAGCAGAAAATCTCTCTTTTCCAGGCCATGAAGAAGGATCTCATCCCTTCTGAAGAAGCCCTCCGGCTGCTTGATGCCCAGTTGGCCACTGGAGGCATAATAGACCCACACCTGGGCTTCCACCTGCCCTTAGAAATTGCCATTCAGCGTGGCTACTTTAACAGGGAGACGCACGACCGGCTGTCTGAGCCCAGTGAGGTCCGCAGCTATGTGGATCCCTCCACCGACGAGAAGCTCAGCTATGCACAGCTCCTCAAGCGATGCAGGAAGGACGAGAACAATGGCTGCCTGCTGTTGCCCCTCTGTGACACTCGGAAGCTGACCTTCAGGGGCCTGAGGAAGCAGATCTCGGTTGAAGAGCTGGTGCGCTCCAAAGTCATGGATGAAGCAACTGCCCAGCGCCTCCAGGAAGGCTTGACCTCTGTGGAAGAAGTCTCCAAAAACCTGCAGAGGTTCTTGGAGGGCACCAGCTGCATTGCTGGCGTCTACGTGGACTCCTCCAAAGAGAGGCTGTCCGTGTACCAGGCCATGAAGAAAGGCATCATCCGTCCCGGCACAGCCTTTGAGCTGCTGGAAGCCCAGGCAGCTACTGGGTATGTCATCGACCCCATCAAGAGCCTCAAGTTGACTGTGGAGGAGGCGGTGCGCATGGGCATCGTGGGTCCTGAGTTCAAGGACAAGCTGCTTTCGGCAGAGAGGGCTGTGACAGGCTACAAGGACCCCTACTCTGGCAAGATGATCTCCCTCTTCCAAGCCATGAAGAAAGGCCTGATCCTGAAAGACCACGGGATCCGTTTGCTAGAAGCTCAGATTGCCACAGGAGGCATCATTGATCCAGAGGAGAGCCATCGCCTGCCTGTGGAAATGGCATACAAGAGAGGCCTGTTTGATGAGGAAATGAATGAGATCCTCCTGGATCCTAGCGATGACACCAAGGGCTTCTTCGACCCAAACACTGAGGAGAACCTGACCTACCTGCAGCTGATGGAGAGGTGCATGACAGACCCTGAGACTGGGCTCTGCCTTCTGCCTTTGAAGGAGAAGAAGCGGGAGAGGAAGACCTCCTCCAAGTCCTCCGTCCGCAAGCGCAGGGTGGTGATCGTTGACCCAGAGACCGGGAAGGAGATGTCCGTGTACGAAGCCTACCGCAAAGGTCTCATTGACCATCAGACCTATTTGGAGCTCTCTGAGCAGGAGTGCGAATGGGAAGAGATCACAATTTCCTCCTCGGACGGGGTGGTCAAATCCATGATCATTGACCGGAGGTCAGGGAGGCAGTACGACATTGACGACGCCATTGCGAAGGGACTGATTGACCAGTCTGCCCTCGACCAGTACCGCTCGGGCACTTTGTCCATCACAGAGTTTGCAGACATGTTGTCTGGCAACATGAGCGGGTTCCGATCCAGATCTTCCTCCGTCGGCTCCTCCTCTTCCTACCCCGTAAGCCCAGCCCACGGGAGAGCTCAGCTGACCTCCTGGAGTGACCCCACAGAGGAGACCGGCCCAGTGGCTGGCATCCTGGACACAGACACCCTGGAGAAGGTCTCCATCACAGAGGCCATGCACCGCAACCTGGTGGACAACATCACTGGCCAGAGACTGCTGGAGGCTCAGGCCTGCACCGGTGGGATCATTGACCCGAGTTCCGGGGAGAAGTTCTCCGTCGCTGATGCCGTTAACAAAGGCCTAGTGGACAAGATCATGGTGGACAGGATCAACCTTGCCCAGAAGGCTTTCTACGGCTTTGAGGACCCCAGAACCAAGACCAAGATGTCCGCGGCGCAAGCCCTGAAGAAGGGCTGGCTGTACTACGAGGCCGGCCAGCGGTTCCTGGAGGTGCAGTATCTGACTGGAGGGCTGATTGAGCCGGAGGTGACTGGCCGGGTCCCCCTGGATGAGGCGCTGCAGAAGGGCACCATCGATGCCCGCACGGCCCAGAAGCTCCGGGACGTGAACACCTATTCCAAGTACTTGACCTGCCCCAAAACCAAGCTCAAGATCTCCTACAAGGATGCCATGGACAGGAGCATGACAGAGGAGGGCACCGGCCTGCGTCTCCTGGAAGCCTCTTCCCAGTCCAGCAAAGGCTATTACAGCCCCTACAATGTCAGCGGCTCCGGCTCCACCTCAGGGTCTCGATCCGGCTCACGAACGGGATCCCGGTCGGGCTCCAGGCGAGGGAGCTTCGACGCGACGGGCTCCGGCTTCTCCATGTCCTTCTCTTCCGCCTCTTACAGTTCTTCCAACTACGGCCGAAGATACACATCAGGTCCAAGCGGCGGCAGCAGCACAGATGTCCCCCCCAGCCTTGCTGGCATCTCGGCCCCCCACAGCGTGAGCTGCGGAGGAGGAGAAGGCGGCAGGAGATCTCTTGGACTGCAGGGGCAGCCGCAGCTTCCCGTGGCCTAACGTGCTCCCAGCCCTCCTGCCTCCTTAAAGCCTGAGATAACTTTTGCATTTATCCTGCTCTGCATGTGGAAAAGCTGCTGGCTAACCTTCTCATTTTTATTATTATTATTTTGTAATGTTTAAAAACACAATCTCCTTCCAAAGCAGTGCCTAAAGTTTAACCAAAAAAGACTAGACTAATATATTAATATATATGATTGTTCTGACAGTATTTGTATATTGAGAGAAAGAGAGAGAGCGTTTCCGTCGTCATCCTCCACCATCCTTTCCCCGCCCTCAGTTTAGCCACCTGGGAGCTTCTTTCTCTTTGTACCATCTGCAGAGTAGAATAACCCCAGGCATGGCCCTGCGGATGCCGCCCTTTGAGCGGAAGCTGCACTCTGTTCTTCTCCTCACCAGCCAGCGACTTCCTCCACGGAGCCCCACCAGCTCCCTCCGTCAAAGGAGAGGATGACCCTCGTGCCAAGAAGCCTCTTGACCTCCTGCCTATGCAAGCTGTACCCTCCGCCTCCAGTCAGGAAGGAAGAGAGCCCCCCCCCGCCCCCTGGGCACCCCACAGCCCCCCTCGGCTGCCACAAGCTTCCAACGCCATGCCTGGACTGCTCTTTCTCACGGGCCCTCGGCCGAACGACCAAGACCACTGCTGTCTGCACTCCACCGCGGCTGCTCTCTGGCTGGCTTCCCCTCTGCTGCCTGGACTCTGCGCTCAGACCGTAAGTGTGCCCTGGCACTGCTGCCGCCTCCTCCCTCCGTGCTGCTGCCGCCTTGCGGATGGGCCTGCCTGCCTCTCTCCACGCCTCCCCCTCTGCCCGTCTCTTCTCCCTGCCCACGCCTCCAACCTGCAGATCCTTCCTGGCGCTTTCTGTGGGGCTCTGCTTGCCGCGCTCAGCACACGGGGAGCTTTGCACTGCTGTGGGCTGCTCTTAGCTGGCTGTGACCTCTGCACGTCTGTCTGTCTGTCTGTCTATCTGTCTGGTTCTGTGTATCTGGGAAGTGCCCTGTACAAAAACATGGACAGGCAAAGGTTAGAACTGGACGGTCTCCCTTGATGCCACAGCAGCTCAGCGAGGTCTGTTCCCTGGCCTCTTGCTAAAAGCTGTCTCCCCTGGGGATGCTCACGGGTACCACCAAGGCCATGTCTTCTTCTGGGTCTTATGCTTTCAGGGTCCTGCTTTTTCTTCTTATCGAGGGCAAGTGGCAGGATGGGGTGCTTACGGAAGCAGCCGCGCCCTGAAACGGGCACCGTCCTTGTGCTTTTTCTTCCCACCTGCTCTGTGTTCCTTCGTAATAACATGCGCTCTTTCTCTCAGACGTTTTCTCCTAGTTCCACCAAAGAAGCCCCCCTGTCGCTGGGAGAACTCCTGAGCTGGTTTTCTGAGGTCAGCAAGTCCTGGAGGAGCTCAGCCGGAGGCCCTGAGGCGGCGGCAGATGCGGCAGCCTTCCCTCCGCTGCCCTCGCCCACAAAGGTAACTGCGGGGCTCGAAATCTCCTTCCACTTTGGGCGGTGAGCTTCTTGCGCTGGCTTCCGGGGGCTGAGGTGGTGCTGAATGGAAGGCGGGCAGAGCTGCAGAGAGGGAGACCCAGAGAAGCTAGAAATAGAATATGTAAGTGCCAAGAGTGCTGCCCACGGATCTTGAGAATGAGAACAGTGGCCCCCTGTTCTGGGGAAGAGCCACCCCCTTTCCCACTGATTCTCTCCTCCTGGACCTCTGGGGCTCTGAGGCTGATGGGCCACTGCTCTTCCCCCGGTCTTTGGCCGGCAGCCTCAGCCTCTTCTCCTCCTTGGACGGGTGTTCAGGGTCCGTCGCGTGCAGGGAGTGGCAGGCAGGCAGGCAGGCGGGGGTCAGAGGAGCCAGCGGGGCTGAGCATGGCAGTGGCTTCCTGGCTTGATGTGATGGCATCATTGTCACGTGTGACTTCTCTCTCATCCCATCCTGTTCTTTTTCTTCACTTTATTTAGCGTTGCTGGATGTCCATTTCAACTTCCTTCCCAGTTGCCGCGGATCTCGTCCCCCAGTGTTGGGGCAAGTGGGACAGCACTGAGGACCCAGGCAGACCCTTCCCCCTCCCTTTGCAGCCGCTGCGGAGCAGCTAGCAGGGGCCGTGGCCGGCGGTCAGGGGCCAGGGAGGCGGGGGCAGGGGTAGGGAGGCGGGTGAAGCCGCAAAGAGCCCTCCTCCTAGGCCTGGGAACAGCTGCCTGGCAAAGCTGGAGTGGTCCTCTGCCCATCGCAGATGAGCTGGTCCCCTGGCCGTGGGGGGAGGGGAGGCTGAGAGCTGAGGTGCTCTGGAGGAAGGCAGCCAGGCAGTTGTGGGCAGGGGAGCAAGGCCTTCGGGAAGGCCACCCTGCCTGCTGCAGCTCAGAGGCTGCTGCCTCCTGCCTCCCCCCACCTGCCCCCCACCCTCCAGCATAAGTAGGATCAGGGGCACGTCTTCCTCTGCCGGGGTGCTTTTCCCGGGCTCACACAGAGCATTCCTGCCCTCCTTTCAAAGCAATAAGAGATGCAAAGGCAGCAGTAGAGCAGAGGTGGTCTCAGTCCTGAGGGGGGTTGTTGCTGGAGCCACAGCCCTGCGGGGTGGGGGGTGTCCTTGGGCAGTCTCCCCAACTCCTGCCTGCGGAAGCCAAGAGGATGCTGTGCCCCCCCCCGGCATCGGAAGGTCCTTCTCCGCCAGCCCATCCTTATTTGCTCCATGTGAATCAAGCCATCCCATTCCTTGGCATTTGTTGATGTTATATTCTTCTCTCATTATGCAGTTGGTTGGTTTTTTTCTTGCTTTTGCATGATGTATTAACTCGAGCAAGCCTGTATCCATATTCTGTGTCGGCCATTGGCACAGGCTGGGGGTGCCCCCCCTTCTCTCCCTGCCCCCCAGCTCCCCTGGCTCCCCTCGTGCCTCTTTCTGCTCAAAGCAGCAGAGGCGGCCCTCGTTCTTCTCAGACTAAACTGTTCAGGCTCATCTCTGTTTTTCGGGAGGCAGAACACTAAACCGCGACTTGTAAATATCATGAAGTGTTTGTAAAAACATGCAGTATGGAACCAGGCCCTCTGCACCAGGGGCAGTAAAGAAGATTCTATGAAATGGCTTCTGTGTGGTTTGTTCGCGACAACTCGCTCCTCTTCCAAGGTCACTGAGCCCCTCCCTAGCGCCCCAAACTCCCTGCCCTCCTCGCTTCAAAGCCCCTGGGTGGGTCCCAGCCTGGGGGAGTTGGCTGTGGGGTCTTTGCGGTGCTTCCAGAAGGAGCGTTCTCCACAAGAGCTTTCCAAAGTAACTTCAGACCTCCGCTGAGTAACTGACCGTGTTTCCCACATGGGCCTGGAGTCAGGGGCTGCTGTGCAAGAGTGACCCCAGGACCCCAGAGAAGTCGCTGGTGTGAATTCACCTCTTGGTTGGGTATGGCTAAGAGGCTTTGACACTTCCCATGCCTTCCTTGCAACGCGTCTTTGCAGCCTGGTGCTCTGGAACAAAGCAGTCCATCTCAAAGTCACGCCAGGGTTGGAGCTACAAGCCAGGCAGGAGTTGTGGGCTCTGCTGCTAAGGTCCCTTTGCCCCAGGCTCCCACCCCACCGTGCCTGCACAAGGCAACCCACCCTCTTCCCAAGACCTGTAGTTCACCTAACCTTGAGAGTTAGATCCCATCAGTATCCATAGAAGCTCATGAACTGTTACCAAGCATCTCTGCGTGAATAATGCCGAAACTCTGAAAAAAAAGAGAGGGATTATGAAGCAGGTATGTTTTAATTCTGGGAACAGATCAGGCTGGAAGCCGTCTCTGGCTAGGATGGGTCTCAGTGGGATTTGGGGAGCCTGAATATTCGTGTCAATGTTGCTGGAGCTGCCAGACTCAGAACGCGGCAGACCTGCCTCCCTCCTGCCCACCCCCTGGGTCTGTTCCTGTTTCGCTCTTTGTCCCAGGGCATATAAAAGGCGGCTCTCTCCAGCTCCTCTGGAGCAGATGGCAGCAGGCCAGGAGCCTGGCTCCTCGCATTGCCCCTTTCCAAAGGCAAGAGAAAGCAAAGAGGTTTTCCTTCCCTTGAGCAAACTACACTAATGTAGCTGTTTGGAAGCACAGCCGGGCCTCTTCGGTTTTAACGAGGAGCTTGGAGGCTCTGCTGCAGCTGGCAGCTCCTGGGCACTCAGGCTGGCAGGGATCCCTGGCGCTGTGCCCACCCCATAGAGGTGGGTGGCATGCCTGAGGGTTGTTCTATGGTACTAGAAACCCATTCCTCCTTAATTTGGGGGTCTTCAACTGGGGCACCTAAGACATTTCATGAAAGAAGGGTGGCCATCTAAGGTCAAACTTAGAAAAGGATAGCAAACGAAGACATTTTTGGAAGAAGAAAAAAGTCCTTTCAATTCACTGTTTAAGAAACTCAAAGCCAAATAATGTTTTGTGCTGTATTAAAGCCAGGCAAGGGTAGTAATACGCTGCCATCCAGAAAGGGTCTGCTGATTCTTTCACCAGGTACCCCTTACTGGCAGGAGCTGCAGGGGAACCTGACATGGGCCAAATCTGCCCCATCCACCTTCCCATTGAGTACCCTTTTCCCCAAGCTGTGCCCATATCCAGTGGCGGAGCTTCATGCTCCGGCACCTTGGAGAGCAGGCGGGGACGGGGCTAGCGTGCGTCCCGGGAGTGTCGTATGCCTTCTGTGGGGGTGTGGTGCCCAGCATGGGCGGGGGGGGGGCAGCCATGATGGCACCCCACCGGGATCACGCTGCGAGGGGCAGTGTGCTCTCCCCACACTCCTCTTCCTCCGCCAGTGCCCAAATCCTGCCCAAGTGAAGAGTGATGGGTGCAGAATGGGCAGGGAGCTGCCCCCTCCATTTTTTTATTTAAGGCCCACCTAGTCCAGCACTGTGGGAAGTGTCAGACTAGATGTCCCGGAGGGAAGCTCATAATTCCAAGCTGAGCTCAACCCTTGTGATTGCCAGAGAACGTAGCCATTGTGGCCTGTAGCCACTTGGAGTCTTCTGCTGCATTCATTTGTCAAACCCTCTTTTAAAGCTGTCTGAAGTTGGTGGCCATCTTGTGGCAATGAGTTCCACTGTTTAACTGTGCCCTTGATGAAGAGCTACTTTATTTTCTCTGTCCTGAAGCTCCTGCCCTTCAGCCTCATCGCTTGACCACATTCATGTCAAGTTCTCCACACCTTGCAGGATTCCACCACATTCTGTGGAAGCCCTCTCTCTCTTCTGAACGAAAGAGCCCCTGGGGACCAGCTTCCACCCCTGACTCATCATGGCTGCCCTTTTCTGAGCTCTTTCTCACCGCATTCCCAGTGTGGTGACACCATGGAGGTGTGGAGCAGGAGTATAATGTCAGCAGGACCTGCCAATGCAGAGCCACACAGATACGCTTCTATATCTAGGGAACCAGGATGGGGCCCCTGCTGTGCATAATTTCGCAGGTGCTTAAAACAAACTGCATTTGCCATTAAACCGCCCATTCGCGCCCTTTGGAGAGGTCCTCTTGGAACTCTTCCCAAACCTTTTTTCTTCCATCAACCCTGAATAATTGAGCGCTATCAGCAAAGTTGGCCAGGTAGAAAGCACACATCCCAAAAACACGGGTCCTGAGGTGGGCTCCACAGTAACATGCACCATTATTTTAGATTCTTGTCCATCTAGAAATATAATTTGCCTCATTTGTGCCTCATCTCAGAAAAACAATTTCTGGTGCTGCCAGTGTTGGGCACCCCTCCCTCCCTCCCTCCCTCCCTCCCTTCCTTCCTTCCTTCCTTCCTTCCTAAATCTAAAGTTTCAAGGCCTCCTGCCTCCATAAGCCTTCAGGGTTTTCTCCTCTAGCCTGCATGTGGTTCCCTCGGCTGCAGAGCCTTCCTCCCAGGCAGCCATTTTCTGCTGCCGCCCAACTGCCTTGCACCTTCCCAGGCCGAAGTGCCGTCCCTCCGTCCAGCTCTCCTCAGGCCACCCCCCCCCCACGGCCACGTTTAATGGTTCCCTCAGAGCCCGGCTGCCATTTCCGGAGGTTTGGGAGGGCCAGAGGAGCATGAATGGGCTGCCCCCGCCCTTTTCTCCAGCAGCCATGAGGTCCAGGCGGATGGACCACAAAGAGCCACATTCTGCCTCAGTTCAGCTGGGGGGGGGGAGGCCCTCAGGGCAGCAGCACCCTGGGGTGGCACCCTGTGAATCACCCACTGCACTGCGAGGGCAGGAGAGTGAGAGGAAGGCCAGCCTCTGTCCACTTGTTGACTCTGCCATTCTCTGTCCTCTGAAGCAAAAGGATGAGCACCAGGCCTTGTGAGCAGTGGCATGAGGGGCAGAGACACCCCTTTCTGTGGGGCTGGACTGAGACCCACAGCTGCCTCTCTCCCCCCCACCCTGACCCCTTGCAATGGCGCCTGGGAGTTTGGCTCATGGAGGGCAGCTCTTGTGCCCAGCAGCTTTGCAAGGAAGCTGCCCCTTTCCTGCAGCCACACAACTGCAGCGTCGTGCCAGGCCCCCTTCCCTTAATTCCTCCAAGTTTGTGGAAATGGACTTGGCAGGCCTTGGGCAGGAATCTGGAGTGGAATGGAAGCCGGGTGGAATTGCAGCTGAGGAGGGAGGCAGCCAGGCACACTTGCTCCGGGCCCTGGAGGATGAAGCTGCCCAGGGGCCCTGCCAGACATGCCCTGCCCCTTGCAGTGATGCACCCTTCTTGGGCAACAGAGTTACCCCACGTGGCCCTGCCCATTTTGCTGAAAGGAGGGGAGAGGCCGGCATGAAGTGCAGTTCAGAGTTGCTCACCTCATGTTTTGGGTGGTGGTGGCTTGGGGCTTTTAAAGGCAGCAGCCGTGCAATTGTTTAAGGGCTGGGGGAGGAGGGGGAAATGGAAGGTTTCAGCTGTGAATGGATGCCAGTCCCCCCACCCCTGCCCACAAATCTAGACAGGCAGCCGGTCTATCCACTGAGAACCAACCAAAGGGCAGGCCTGGAATGCCAGCTTCTCGGAGGCCAGAGTCGCCAGATCTGCTAGAAATGGGCAGCCTGCTCTCTGCTGTGAGTTCTGTATCTTTATTCCTTGGGAATGTTTACTTCCAATTCCACTGCCCAAAAAATCCTGCAGGTGCCCATAGCTTAGTCCACCTGCCTTCTGGCCCTCCAAGCCCAGCTGGGATCAAAGTTTCATGCATCCCTCAATCTGAGCTATTGAAAATGCAACTGGAGGCTCCCATGGACTCCCCTGTGCCAAAACCTCCCCCCCCCCCAGCCCAGGGCCTTGGATCTCTCCCCATCTCTCTGGCCAGCCTTCCTGCAGGGGAAGGAGAAGGACGCTCCCCCTTTCCCTTAACTGAAACAAATGCCATACTTGAAGGCAGAGCCTCATCCCCAGGCCAGGATGGGTGCAGAGAGCAGCAGCAGATGTGATCTGAGTTGCTTTTGGTGGGACCAGATCACACCCAAAGGAGCAATCACATCACAGGACAGGCTTGTGTGAAGCCATTGTGACATTCTGCAGCCCAGGGGACGATGAACCAGCCCTGCTGGGGAGATCAGCCTGCCTTGCCCTGGGCTCCGTCAGGAGGCTGCACCAAGCGGCTCCCAACACCCTCAGCACAGGATCTGCTGTGCTTCTTTCCAGATGCCTCTGAGGGACTTGGTCCATTTCCAGGCACTCCCCATATGTTCATAGAACCCCACTCTTCAGCCAGTCATCCGCAAGTGTTGTAAGATACGCTACCTGACTTCACTTATGACCCTGTACCATTTGGACAGGGCGGCAAGCATTTCCCAGGTGGCCAAACCTGCAGCTTTGGTTAATAGCCTAATCATCACCCAGAAAAAAGATGGCTCTCTTCACCTTTGTTTTGACTCCAACTCCAAGGACCTAAAGAAGGCCATCAAAAGACAACACTTCTCTGCCCTTTCCATGGAATATGTGTGGCACAGATTAGCTGGCCAAAAATTATTCACCATTCTGGACTAGAAAGAGGGCTACTGGCAGGTCAAGGCTGATCAGGAATCAGCTGAACTCCCCTTATGGTTGCCTGCCCCTTGGGCATCAAATCAGGATATGAAGACTTTCAGCCCAAGAGCATGTGGATGACATTGGTGCAGGCATTGTAGCAGTTGACATGATTACAGCCACAGGTACAAAGGAAAAACCCTAAACAGATTCTAGACAGAGCACATCAGAAGGGTGCTCAGTTCAACCCAGGGGAAGTCCAGTTGCTGGTTGACAAGGTCAGGTACTTGGCTCAAAAGACAGCCTTGAACCTGATGCAGACAAAGTCCAAGTTGTGCCTCAGATGCCTCTGCTGGTGGACAAGAACATACAGTATCTTTCTTGGCGTGTCCCGATGTGCCGGCCCTGAGGGTGCTGCAAGAGTCCACCTATGGAAAGATGCACAAGGGCAAAGGGACTCCAATCACCAGCAAGCCCTGGTCAGCCTGAAGACAGCTGTCACAACGGCCCCCGTCTTAAGGTTCTTTGATCTCCAAGAGCAACTACAGTTTCAAGCAGGTGCATCTAAAGGTCATGCCTCTTGTTGAAGAAGTAGCTAATTGCCTTTGCCTCTCGAGCCCTAAGACAGGCTGGAAAAACCTTTGCACACATTGACAAAGAACATCTTGCTTTCATTTGCTGTGAAGAAGTTTCACCAATAGTTGTTTGTCATGGCAGTGTTGGTCCAATCAGATCACAAACCCTTGGAAGTGATTTTTTACCAGGCCCATTGGGCAGGCCCCAGCAAGGCTGCAAAGGCTCACAGAATCATAGAACAGTAGAGTTGGTAGGAATCCTGAGGGTCCTCTATATAGTCCAACCCTTGCAATGCAGGAATCTTAACAAAGCACCCATGATGCATGGCTATCCAAAGAAGGAGAGTCCACTACCTTCTGAGGGAACCTGTTGCAATGTCAACTGTTCCTCATAAGACTTGATTTCCAGAACCTTTATCATCTTGGTCACCCTCCTCTGCACACATTCCAGCTTGTCAACATCCTTCTTAAATTGTAGTGCCCAAATACTCCAGGTGTGGTCTGACCAGGGCAGAATAGAGTGACTTCTAGACACTAGACTTCTGCTGATGAAGCCTAGAATATGTTGTCTATTTTTCTGAGTCATGCAGAGTGGTGTAGCAGGTTCACCCTCAAAGCTCTAGTGATGAAGTAAAGGTAAAGGACCCTGGTTCAGTCAAACTTGACTATGGGGTGTGGCACTCGGCTCGCTTTCTGGCCGAGGGAGCCGGCGTTTGTCCACCAACGTTTTTTTCCAGGTCATGTGGCCAGCAATGGTGCAATGGGACACCGTCACGGAAGCTGTTTACCTTCCCACCACAGCAGTACCTATTTATCTACTCGACTGGTAGACTCTACACACAAGACTTTGAAGATGAATCTTTACTTGCAGGAAAGCAAGTATTACTATTAATAAGTCATGTTATTTAGGCATTTCAAGTCCAATACAATGCATTCCTCTCCCTTGAGCCCAAGAGAGGGTCTTCTTGCTTCCAAAAAACTTCTTGCTTCCAAAACTCCTTCATTGCAGTGCATAAGTTATCAGTCCATAGCTTTGTCTGTCTTCACAAACTCCTGGACATAGTGTCTGCTTGAAGTTTCCACACTCAGCAAAACAACAACGAATCATAGAATCCTAGAGTTGGAAGAGACCACAAGGGCCATCGAGTCCAACCCCCTGCCAAGCAGGAAACACCATCAGAGCACGAGAACGAGATGGTGAAACAACCGGCCAACCTCCATCTGCCTCCTCTCCTGTCAGTACCCAAGACACCCACAAGCTCACTCTGAAAGAGAGCTAACAAACCAACAAGGCAATGATTCAGTGTTTCTGTGACCTTAATTGGAGTCACAAGATTTTGCAGCTGTTACATTATTACATTATGTTGGTTTCCTTTTCCCCAGTACAATTTTTTCTTTAGAAAATACATTTTTAACAAATACAGCACAGTGGTACCTCTGTTTACAAACATAATTCATTCCGCAGGTCCATTCTTAACCTGAAACTGTTCTTAACCTGAGGCATGCTTTCATTAATGGGGCCTCCCGCTGCTGCCGTGCGACTTCCACTTGCATCCCGGGGCAAAGTTCGCTACCCAGAACATAACCCGAGGTTCCACTGTACAAATACTAACAGAATAGCATTAGCTTTTCCCCCTGCTACATCGTCGACTCATATTAAGCTTGTGGTCTACTAAGACCCCTGGATCCTTTTCACATGTTCCTGCAACTCCCATTATATGGCCTGCATATTGTCTATCTACACCAAGGCAAGGGGATGTTTATAGCCAGCACATTCTCAAATCAAATGCCATGCTGAAAACTTGGCAAAAGAGTCATTTTTGGCCGTACAGAAAAAGACTCCACGAGTGACCACGTGCTTCACCAGTTGTAGCAGACATTTTTAAACTCAAGACACTGTTGATAATAGATTACTACTCAAAAGTTCTCCATTTTGCTGACAATTTATCTGCCACAATAGTGGCAAATTAGTTTTTGCCCGCCATGGGATTCCCAGAGTGATGGTGTCTGCCTATGTTCCATTTGCCAGAGAATGGGGCATCATTGTGGCACCACTCAAGCCCAGCCTACTCTCAGTCCAGCAGTCTAGCTGAACGCACAGTCCAGACCACACAAAAAATACTGGAAGGGGCACAAGAAGATGGTACAGGTCCAAGTGCAAACGAGAGGGATGGGCCCCTGCCTCCGTCACTGATTATATGAAGGGGAAAGGACTTACAAGAGACGTCTGAGAGACTCCCAGGCACATCCTGAAATCAGAGGAGCCATCTCAAGATGCATCTAATGGACAGTCCTCTGAAGTGGATGGAGAACTATTTCCCCAGGACTGTTCACAATGACCTGAGCCTCTAGAAGCATCCAGAGACCCTCAGGAGACAGTCACCAACTTGGGGAAGCATTAAAGACTTCTGTAACTAAGTCATGTGTCAGAACCTCTGACTCCCAACTTCACAAGTGTGTTTCAATCCTAAAGTTTGACTCTTTGTGGCTTTTAGCCAAAGAAGGGGAGATGTAGTGTGTGTGTGACACACACCTCTTAACATACATTCCTGATTGTTAAAAATACCCTCTTGGGGTGCAGTTCCCTCCATAGTTATGGGGGAACAAGCCAGAGACTTAGTCTGGGCTGTGGAGCAAGTCCTGGATGCTCTGCTGTTCATCCATCATTCAAAAATAAACCCACCCTTTGTGCTCTCCTGACCCCCCCTGCTTCCAGGCATCAGGGCAGACCCCCTGCAAGGTGTCCTCACCTGCTGAGCCCCCTTCCCAAGCCCATAGCACCTGTCCTTCCACCCATGCACCCCAGCCAGATCACAAGCCTTTGCATTGCCTTCATGCAGACTATCTCCCCAGCATATTTTGCAGCCCCACCTGGAGATGCTGCGAGGGGTTGAGGGGGGCTGAGAACATCATGGACCCCCCTGCAATTCCGTAAATGAGGGGAGCGTGCTCAGGAGCCTCCATTGTCCTCCCTGCTTCAAGGCTCAGGGAGAAACTAGCCTTTCCATTCTGTGGGAAGGAGAAGACTTTGTGCCTTTTCAGCTGAGGTCAGCGTGCCAAACTGCTGCCACACATGTGGACTGATGTGTTTGCCTGTGATGCAGATACGAGCAGGAGATGCTCTGAGGCAGGAAACAAATGCCAGAGCACGTGGCGAGGTTGCCTTGTCTCTCTGGGAGGCCAGATCCTCCTGTCTCATCATGTGCCATTTCCCATTATCAAATTCAAAGCGCTTGCAAGGCAAATACAGTCAAAGAAACGGGAAACATATAGGGGCCAATCTAGGAATATAGTAAAGTGAAGAAGCATTTGAAATTCTCACGTTTGCCTCAGACCACTTCCAGACAGTTTTGCAGGTGGGATTCAACCACATACTGGAAATGGCAGGTTGCAGCATGGAGATGGATTAGGTGCTGTTTTGCAACAAACTCGTTCTTTTAAAATGGACCTTTTGCAGTAAGGAAAGCGATGTGTCCTGCAAGCTCCCCGCAAACAGTTCAGAATGAATACTCCACAAAAAGGACCACCTGGAAAGCCTCCCAAGGCCCGCCAGAGGAGGAGGGGGCTCAGGCCAAGTAGGGTGCCTGAATCTACATACATAAGTGAAATCGGGAGGGGCAGCTTGGCTGGGGCTGGACAGAGGAGGTTCCCCAAGGGATCCCATAGGCTCCATGGCTTCAGACTGAAGATCTGGGGGAAGAGATTGAGGAACTACGCACTTCCAGAGAGAACAAAATAATCCCAGCAGTTGCTAACCTAGCTGAGAAGATGTTCCTCACCATGTCCACCCCAATGGCTGAGGTGCCAGGGATGTACCCAAAGTTGCAACCACAGGCTGCATCTCCCAAAGGACGCCCACTCTGTTCCCTGCTTGACCTCGACCCACACATGTTCACATAATGACCTGTAGAAAACCACTGGGATACACCAATGAGAGCAAGAAACACCAGCCACAGCAGTCAAAGCTTTCATGAATGGTGCATTAATGGTGAATTTCTTCTGCTTTGCTAGTTGCTCTGTGGTGCAACAGCATCATTGCTGTCCAGAGGAACTATAGAGCAACAAAAGCAGGTGCATGAAGCAGCAGTGCCATGGAAAGTATGGAAAGTTACTGCTTTTCACCAGGAAGTCACAAGGGAGAGGCACTGACTGGCAATGAAGAAGACTGGTGCCCCAAAACTTTTGCAGATGCAAACAGCATTCACAGTGGGGTCGCGCACAACTGCCCTGGCAGCCTCTTGAGCACAACTTGATGGCTCTGCTCTTCCTTCCTAGTCAGAAGCAGCCAGGCTCCCCAAGACCAGCTGCTGGAAGCCACAGGAGGGGCGAGTTTCTCTTGGGCTCAGATTCCCCTTGCTGGTCGGCCACTGTGAGGACAGGATGCTGGACGGACTAGGTGGCCATTGGCCTGATCCAGCAGACTCTTCTCAAGTTCTCATTGAGAACCACATTGCTGGCTTCCTGTTCTTTCACAGAATTACAGGTCTGTAAGCTGGAAGGGACCCAAAGGGTCATCCAGTCCAACCCTTTGCAATGCAGAAAGCACAGCTAAGTGCAGCTTTGGGATCTTCCACACTTCCTACTCCTAGAAAGCTCAGGCCCAAGTGGTTTTCTTCTTACCCTGCTCCTTTCCCAGGGAAAACCTGCTCTTTAGCTCTAAACCGGAGCAAACGTCAATCCAGAGAAAACCTGAATTGCCATTTGCCCTGAATGAGCACTAAAGAGCGGTTTTCTCCAGGGGAAAGAGGAAATGTGAATGAGCCCTTAATCCCATCACAACTTCGGAGACATTCTCCATGAAGTATCTGGAAGGGAAGTCTGAGGCAGAAATCTGCAGGAGAACAGGCAAGCCCAGGAACAGGCCCTTGAAGCCCTGGGCTATGCTGTCTCTCTTCCACCATCAAGCAGATGAGTCCTTCTCTGTAGCTCCAGGTGTCTGCTTGGATTGAGCTGCCCCCAAAGCCTCCTTCGCTTCAGATTTGACCACCTGACCATATCCATGTCCATCTCCCTATGGTGTTTTCTCCTCTGCAGACGTTTTTCATGGTGGATCCTGCTGACCTCCCAGGAAGGAACTCGGACCCCCCAACTCCAGACGCAGAACAGGGACCAGAGAGGTATGAAGGGGTCCATTAGCAGCTCACTGAGATTTGGGAAACTGGAAGTGTTTGGGCCAGGCTTGGGTGTATCTGTGGAGCTCGTCAGAGTGCAAGAGGGTGGGTCCCTTCCCTCTAAAATGTGGCCCTGTAGGGTGTGGCAGAGGCCGCAGGGAGCCAACAGGTGGTGCTTCCATTGTACCTGCTCAAGCTGAGGCCCAGGTGAACCAAGAGCTTTATGAGTAAGGTGGGTTTCCAGGAAGGGACTCAGGTCAGAGGTGGCATCACACAGGCGTTTTGGGAGCATTGGAAGAAGAAGAAGAGTTTGGATTTGATATCCCGCCTTTCACTCCCCTTCAGGAGTCTCAAAGCGGCTCACATTCTCCTTTCCCTTCCTCCCCCACAACAAACACTCTGTGAGGTGAGTGGGGCTGAGAGACTTCAGAGAAGTGTGACTGGCCCAAGGTCACCCAGCAGCTGCAGGTGGAGGAGCGGGGAATCAAACCCGGTTCCCCAGATTACGAGACTACCGCTCTTAACCACTAGACCACACTGGCTCTCAGATGGTAGCTGCACAGAAGAACCAGCAGAAAAGGACTTGGACCCGTGCTTTGTAGGCATGGGGCAAGTGCAGGTGTGGCTGAGCCCTGAGTCAGACCTCTGGTCTCTGTAATTCAGCATCATCTGCCCCAATTGGGAGCCGCTCTGCAGGGCTGCAAGTGGGGCATTCCCAGCCCTGTCTGGAGATGCCATTGGTGGAGGAGCCTGGAGTCTTCTGCATGCAGAGAGATGCTCCGTCCCTGAGCTGTGGCCCTTCCCCATCAGAAGAGCCAAAGGGGCCCAGACACTCCATCACCCTGCTCTCACAGGGGCCAACCAGGTGCCTAGGGGAGGCAGGCATGTCCAGATCCATGGCAGACGTAACCAGGAATCTGGGAGAGATCCCGTGCTGGGCAGGTGGGGACATCTTGGGGCTTGTGAGTGTGAAGCTGGTGCTGCTCCAGCGAGCGCTAGGGCTGTGCCATGAGCTGCCTGCTGTGGCATCTGGCGAGGGCACTCCCAGCCTGCTCCGAGAATGCCTTCAATGAAGTGGAAGCTGCCCTTTACATCAGATTAAAGCCCTGCCAGCTTGCCCTTGGCGTCCTTCCATGCCAAACAGCCGAGGGGGAAGGAAGGGGCTCCTGGCCGCCTGGTCGGTTTCCAGCCTCAAAGCCAAAGCAGAGCCTTTTCCCCAAAGGGGACAAAGCCACCCTCTGAGCCCACATCCCCAGCTGAGGCGCTGGGAGCTCTCTGGGAAAAAAGGTGCTTTTTAGTCGAGAGAGAAGTCGAGTAAGAGGCAACACGTCAGAAGGGTATAGAATTAGTCCTGGTCTGGAGAAAGCGGAGAGAGGAAAACTGCCCTCCCTCTTTCATAACACTTGGGTGGTCGTCCAAGAAAAATGGGTGCTGGAGATACAGGACAGAGGGGAAAAAGAGCTTCTTTAAGCAGGGCAGAGTTTAACCGCGGAACTCGCTGCCACAGTGATGGCCACCAACTTGGATAGTTTCTTATGTTCTTCTGCAACTCGTCCTCCTTGTTAGCCTGCCTCTCCCATCCACTGCAAAGGCTTTTTCCGGCTGGCCTCTGTGCCAAGCCCACCTCAAAACCCCTTTGCCGGCTGTTAAATGTTTTCCTTTAATCTTCCCTTACGAGCAGAGCTTACAGGTTGACCCTGATTGCTCCAACATTCAAGCAGCCATTTCATGGAAAGCCACTGAGCCGATTGAGCCAGGTGTCACGTGATGGGAGGGGCGTCCTAAAGTGTCCCCAGGAAGTCGGAGAGCAAAGCCTGTTCGTGTTTCCACTGTCTTGAGCAGGAGGCCGGCTGTGCTCCAGTCCCTGCTCCTCTTTCCCTCTTGAACTGACCAGAAGGGATAGAACCTGCGGCCCTCCAGATGTCTTGGACCGCAATCCCCATCATCCCTGACCACTGGTCCTGTTAGCTAGGGATCATGGGAGTTGTAGGCCAAAACACCTGGAGGGCCAAAGGTTGGGGGTGCCTGGGATAGAACTTCCGAAGAGCCAGTCTGCAGGATCCGGCCAATGGCCCAACTAGGCCAGCCTCCTCTTCTCCCAGTGGCCATGCAGTTGCCCCCAAGGGAAGCTTGCAAGCAGCATCCAAGCACAAGAGCCCCTTCCGCCTGCTGGGATTCAGCATTGCGGGCCCCAACTGTGGAAGCCCAGCAGAGCCATCAGGGCTGGGAGGCTAGGAGCCATCGACTGCCGCCTCCTCCTCCATGAATTTGCTCATCCTCTTTTAAAGCCATCCAGGTTGGTGGCCATCCCAGCCTCCTGTGGAAAGGAGTTCCACAGGTTAACTCTGCACTGTGTGAAAAAGTACTTCCTTTTCTCTGTCCTGAATCATCCAGCATTGGATCCCCACATGCACCATGACCCAGCAAGCAGCACGGCTCCTCCCATCCCTGCAAGATCCACTTGCTTTCCCCGGGATCCCCCTGAGGCTTAGGGGAGGACACAGTCCCTGAGACAGCCACAAACACTTTTATTAAGGGAGAAGTGGCGTCGTTCTCGCTGCTCGCCTGTGTGGAGGGAGGCTTCAGGGACATGGACTCAGCCAGTGGCCTCCTTGAGGAGGCATGTCAAAGGTGGGGCACATAGGGATAGAAGCACCATATCTATCTATATATAATATTTTTGGCCAGGGGCTGCTTGGCACAGCTGGAGCACTGGGTGGCATGTGGGGCACTGCCCAGCCTTTTCCTGCCAGCCAGAATATCCCAAAGCTGAGCTCAGCCCCCTGCTCAGAGGTGGGGGCTATGTGCCTTGCCCGCTATGTCCCATGGAGCATTGAGGAAGAGGTGAAGAGGAAGCCATGGTTGGCCCAGCTGCAAGTGCCCTCTGTGGCCACTGGGCACTGGGCAGAAGGCGAGGCGGCCTCCTTGCCATGGTGGGGTCTGACTCTGGTTCTGCTCCCAGGGCCTGGCTGAGGGGCGACTGGAAGGAGCGCAGCCCAGACATGCGGGAGCAGCTGCTCTCCCTGTGCCACTGGCTGGACGCCCTGGAGAAGAGGCTGCCGGGCCTCCCTGAGCGGGACTCTGCCACAGAGGTAATGGGGATGGGGGGGCACCACTAGGCTTCTCAGCCCCACCAGAACGGGCTCCTCAGCTTGAGGCAACAGCTTCCAGGTTGCCCCGGTCAGCACCAGGTCCTGCTTTATTGAGGCTTTCTGGTTTGGGTGAGCTGAGTTTCCCAGGAGCTGAGCTTGCTCGATCATATTATTATTATTAGAATTTGTATACCTCCCTATACCCGGAGGTCTCAGGGCGGTTCACAGAATAAAAATCAAAATATAAAACTGCAAACTACATAATCAAAATAAAAACAACAACCCAATAACCGCCCCCGCAGCCCCCCCATTTTAAAAGTGCATAGGATGTCCAATCACAGCTATGTACCTTAAAAGATTCCTTCTCTTCTGCATTCTTGGCAAGATACCAACTTGCATGGAAAGAAGGAAATTTGGAAAACCTAAACCACCAGCACTTAAGTTTCACATACCTAAGAAGTGCCTGCAGGATCCGGCCAGGGGTCCCCCTAGTCCAGCCTCCTGTTCTCACAGGGACCAACCAGATGCTGAATCTCCTTGATGAACTCTCCCCCCACTGGGTGCCCCCCTGCCTTGACTTAGGTGCATTTTGCAGCCAGCAATGGCTGACTCACCTCGTCCTGCCCAACATGGTGAAAGTGCCAGCCCTGGAGGGCACAGCCCTGGTGGCCCACATCCCTGTGCAACTCAAGGTGTCGGAGGACGGCAAGTGTAGGATTTTTTGGGCGGGGGGAGAACCTGCCCCTGTGTCACTTTGTGCCCCCAGTGTTTTACTGACTGGCGCTCATGTTGTTCTGGGGTTTGCGCTGTGACCTGGCCTGTGTTCCCAGTTGGTGTGTGGCACATGATGCCCTCTGGCGCTTGTAGGCCCTTCCTTACACAGCCTGGCTCACCTCAGCCTTGCAAAGAGGCCTCAGCAACACACAGGCAGCTTGGGGGCCGGGAGGTGCCTCCCTCCTTCCTTTGGCCTCCCCCTTGGTATCCCCGTGTGGGCAGCAGCGCAGCCTACAAGGGGTTAATGGGTGTGTGTGGCGGTTCACTCCTGGCCGCACATGCATGTGCACCCCCCCCCGCCTAGGCAGGCCCAGGCCCTCCATCTTGAGCCGCTGCCAGGCTGCTGAAAGGGTTTCCCCCAGCTGCCTTTTGTTCTGCTCCTGCTGGGCACATGGGCTCCCTCCGCACCCCTGACGGCACAAACTGAAAGGCTCATTCATGCCGGACAAAGGGGGGCTCGGAGAGAGCCCACCGCCCGGCTCCCAGGATCTGAGGCTGCGGCCAGAGGGGCTGGGCTGGGGGCTCCTCTCTGCCAGAGGGGAGGGGTCCGGCTGGCAGGTGTGTGTGTGTGTGTGTGTGTGAGACACCAAGCAGGGAGAGCAGGGCCACCCTCAGCTCATCCCACAACACCCCCAGACCCCTCAGCCAGACCCCCTTGCAAGGGGAAAAGAGAATCATAGAACCACATAGAGCTGAGGCTCATCTAGTCCAACACCTGCGACGCAGGAATATGCAGCTGTCCCTTCTGGGGATCGAACCGGCAACCCTGGCATTCTCAGCACCAGGCTCTCACCAGCTGAACCATGCAGTGCCGTGCACTCTGCATGGACACAGAGGCAGGGCCTTTATGATAATAATATCATAGAATTGGAGAGTTGGAAGGGACCCTGACGGTCACCCAGCCCCACCCCATCCAGGACAGGTGGCCAGCCAACACCTGCTTTAAAACCTCCAATGAAGGAGTCTGTTGTTACTACTACTCCTACTACTCTCTTACTTGTACTCCACCCATCTGACAGGGTGCCCCAGCCACGACTAGACTGACTCCTCTCTGCTGCTCTGTGGGCACTTTGAGCACCGTTGGGTTTTTTTTTGGGGGGGGGGGAGGCTGCTCCTGTCTTGTGGTTTTATCTGAAGGGCTAGCAAGAGGCCCTTTCTTCCCTGGCAAGGTGGGGGGGGGGGGGAGGTGTCCTTGGAAGATGTTACCTTGATCAGAATCAGTCCTCTGAGCTGCACAGAGTTCCAGGACATCATCATCATCGTCACCATCACCTATCATTTATACCCCTCCCACCTGGCTGGGTTCCCCCAGCACTGAGCTCCTTTGCAGTTGCTGCTGTGGCCCCTCCAGGCGGGTGTCTTTTTGCAAGGGCATTTTGCAGCATTTCATGGAAGCCGCGGCTTAAACGGACCTTCCGCGCTGTGCTGCTTCTCCTCGTTGCCGCCTGGAGGGGGCGCTCTTGCCCTGCCGCGCAGCAGAAGCCAAACCATCCCAGGACACAGAGGTTGCCCTCCTGAGCACAAATCATCCCAGATGCGCCACAAAGGGGCGCCAGGTCAGCCGGGGGGGGGGGGGTTGAGCTGGGGGGGGGGGCTCTGGGTCACTTTTTAAAAGGTCTGGCGGCGTCTTGAATGAGGCTCCTGTTTGGGGCATTTTACTGGCGTATATTTCAATATATTGATTGCAGTGGGAGGGGGGATTCCAGACCAAGCATGTGGGGAGGGGCAGTGTGCAGAGAGACAGAACCCGGCCCCTCAGCCTGGTCGTTGCTTTGCAGGGGGACCCGTTGCCTTGAAAGTGCGCACTCGTTCTTCACCCTCTGGGCATGAGGGGACTTGTGCCATGGGCGCCTGAGAGGCTGTGCAGAGAGACCCCCAAGACCCAACGATGCTCCTTTGGAGCAGCATCCCTGCTCCTCAGCTTCGCCTGGCTCTGGGCACCACACACAACCCCTTCCATGGGTGGTCAAGGGGCATCGTGCCCGCCGGTGGGCCTCCCTGCTGCAATGGCCCTGGCAGACTCTGGTGGAGGTGGGCAGCAGCAGCAGCAGCCATGGCGCAGCCCTTGGAGAAGCTGGCGGAGTGGGCAGCGGTCCTGCCATCTCAATTTGCCCCACAGAAGTAGTGGCACTCAAGAGCCTTGTGGGGAATGAGAAGGGCAGTGACAGCCAGCTGCCCCTGTGCCACAGAGGACACGGAAAGCTGGCCCAGGGCAGGTGCCAGCTGTGGGCACCATGAGAGCGCTAGGAGCCTGGCAGGTGCCCACCCATGCATGACAGGTGATGATGCCAGCCCCGGTTGCACCCGCCCTCCCTCCCTGTGGCTCTGGGGGGCAACCAGGAAGGGGAAAGTGGAGCTTCCCTCCACCCCAAAGTGGGTTCCAGGCTGGGGGGGGGGAGGGCATTGGCATCCAGGGCAGAAGCCGAGCTTTGTGCCACCTGCACTGCGGGGGAGGTCAGAGCCACCCCCCCTCCAGCTCGGAAGCAACCTCTCCCTTTCCTCCTGCTCTCCAGAGGGTTTGCCCCCCCCCCCAGAGTTTCTCTTTCACTTGTGGGCTCCAGAGTCAGCCCAGTGATGGCCTCTGAGGTGAAGGGGGTTCCTTCTTTCTCTTCCCCCAACTTTGCCCGACTTGCCCTTGAGTTAAGCATCAAGCCTCAGGCCCACAACCCTGGAGGGGTCCCAGGCTGCCCCCCTCCGGAGGACCAGCTGTCCAGACCCTTGAGCATCCCCCCCCCCCGGCTCTTAGGGCTGCGGTTGCAGCAGTGGCTGGACCCGAGTGAGGGGGGGAGGGGGTCCTGCTGGTGGGGGGCTGTTCCTCTGGGAAAAGCTCCTCTCCTCCTCCTCGGTGGCAAAGGCGCCTGCCCCCTCCCCCACCAGCTCCCGGGATAGTTGGGAGCCCTGTTGCGTTTCCCCAGTAACGGCGATTGTCTTGCAGCGAGCAAAGAGTTAATGCGAGAGGGCTTATTGTATTAGCCTGAGTGTGCTGAGGGGGTCAGCGGGGCAGAGGGTGGGGGGCAGCGAGGGAGGGTCTCTGCGGCAGCCAGGCAGCCAGAGGGGCTCGCCTCCATTTCCCCAGGGCAGTCTGCCTCTGCTGGTGGGGCTCTTCTGGGCCCAGATCCACGGGGCTTCCTGGGAGGTGCCTTCTTCTCCCTCCTCGTGTGCCAGTTCTCCTTGGGAGGGCTCCCCCCCATCCACCCCGCAATCCCTCCATCCATCCTTCTTCTCCGGCCTGGACTGACAGCTACCAGGAGAGCCCTGGGAGAGGGGGCATTGGGGGCTCCACGCTGCCGCCGGGCGCCCGCCACCAAGCTGGCCTCCAGCAGCTGCTCCAGAGAAGGCCTCCTCCCTGCACGACACGACACCCCGGCAGCCCCGGCTCTCCTCTCCCGATGGAACTTCAGCCCAAGTCCCCCCACCGCCGGGGGCTTCCGACGGCTCCTCTCCGTCCGTCCTGGGGGCAGCGGCCGAGGAGCCCCTGAAGGCAGAAGCGGAGGCAGCCGCCGTGCCCTTGGCCCGCCACCGACCGCGTGGCAGACCTGCCGCCAGCCTTGTGGGGAGCTTCCGTGCCACGCCATGAAGGTAACCACGCCAGCCCTGCGGGGCAGCCTGAGGGCCTGTCACTCATCCCTTCTTGCCCCTCCCCACGACGAAAGTTGGGGCCCAGACCAGAAAGAGGCTAAATGGAAGCAGGGTTTTTGAGGTGGAGGGCAGAGGACATGAGGAGCCAGTGGCACCTGGCGGGTGGGCTCAGCAGAAGAGCAGGCTTGGGGGTGCGGAGCTGTGGGCTCCCCCTGCTGCCCCCTGTCCCTCCCAGCACCCACAACTCTGCTCCCCTTTGCTCCAGTGGAGCAAGCAGGTAGAGGGGGTCCCGTCAGTGGCATGGCCGGCGGGGGGGGGGGGGCTGCTCTGCCATCATTCTGAGACTCCTCAAGTGGCAGGTGGCTGGGTTGTGTGTGTGCGACTGGTGGCCCCAGGTGGCGCCTCTGCCAAGGACGCTGTCTCCTCCTGGCCCAGCATGGCCTTGTCAGGCGGGGGTGATGGGTGGGCTGTGGGCAGCCACCTGTCTGGGGCCGCTTGATGGATGGCTCCCCGGACGCCCTGCTTGTCCCTGGACCGCCCCCCTCCAGAGGCTTTTGTCAGGGGGGCTCTGCGGACAGATGGCTTCTCCTTCCGCTGGGCTCCAGCTTGCCCAGGTTTAAGCGCAGGGACCCGGCAAGGAGGCATCCGTTAGCAGCAGCTGCTGGTCCGTCTGTCTCACTGGCTTCCCCCTCATTTGCATTGGGACGCTGGGATGGAGCCCTGGCTCTGGGGAGGTCTGTGCCACAGAGGAGATGCTGAGTGCCCCCCCAAGGGCTCGGCTGCCCGGAGCAGCTCCTCCATCGCCAGCTTCCTTCCCTGCCCCCCAGGCCATATTAGGGACTGAGTTTCAGCCCCAGTCACCCTTGGGTGCTTTGGGCAAACACCCTTTGGGCTCTGCCTCCCGGCCTGTGGCTTTTATTCTCTTTGGCACCCCAGAGGCCAAGCCTCCCCTGAGCCAGAAGGGCAGGGGCGCAGGCAGGATGGGTGCAGCCCCCCTGGGTGGGAGCCTGCTTCCGTGAGACCCTCACCAGGGTGCAGGAGGGCTCCCTGCCAGCAAGGACCACGTTCCTGTTCCCCAGCAAGCCCAGGAGTGGCTGACACCTTCTGGGCTCCTCCTAAACGCTGGGCTTAATTTCTGGCTGGGCTCATCCAAAGACATAAGCGCTTAATCCCCTCAAGTGTTTCCTGGTTCTCAGAGATTAGGGAGGCGATTTCTGTTTGTGGTATTGCAGCATTTGCACGTTTGACGCCCTGGGCTCCTTTGGAGGAAAGTCCGGGTGTAAATGTAGTGGAATCACAGAACTGAAGAGTTGGGGGACCCAAAGGGTCCTCTAGTCCAACCCCGACAATGTTTTTCCAAAATCCTCTGGTGGGATTTGATCCTACGGGAGAGGTCTGGCTATGGTCCCCACTTCTGTTCGGTTTCAGAGGTCCTGCTGGGCTTGGATTTCTGGCCTGGGTCTTGAGGGGGTCCAAAACTAGACTTGAAATGATGCTTGCCTACTTTTGCCCATAGCAACAACTTTCCCCCCTAGCAACAGAGTTTCCTTAGCAACGGACTACTTTATTAGACAGGCTGTGAAAGAGATAATGTGTCTGGCCATTACTCTGCCCAGATGGCTGGAGAGCAGAGAGGAGGAATGAACCTCATAGTTTTTCTTTAATTTCCTTAGACCTGTAGTTGCATAAGTTGTAATGTTAATTCTTCAATAAATACTTGAAGGAGAACTGGAATGGGTGAGGGGCTTATTCCCACATGGGAATTCACCAACAGATTGAGCAGAACTGAGAAAGAAGATTCTGGAAGACTTTCTGGGTGGCTCTGTGGACTGAAAAAGGAACCCCCAATGATGGGCATGGTGCCTGCTCTGGGTGCCCTCCTGGGCCTCCCACTTGCTCGCGGGCAGGCAAGGTGGCTTCTCCTGCTCCTCCTCCTCCTCCTCTGTTTCAGGCAAGGCTCTGAGAACTGTCTCCTCAGCCACCAGCCATGGGCAACGCGGGGGGCAGACCCAGCTGCCTGGGGGAGAAAAGCCAGAAGCCGGACGACTTCCTGAAGGACTCCTATCTCAAGGACCTGGGCCTGGCGTCCGGGCGCCCCTCCAGGAGGAACAACGCAGGGGGCCACGGGGGCCCCCCGGAGAAGCCTCCACTCAGCCCCCGGGTGATCGAGAATGGCTGGAGCGTGGCGACGCTGGGGGGGCCCAGCAAGAGCCAGCAGGGCAGCCCCCTCCCCAAGCAGAACAACATGGACGTCAAGGTGCAGAACGGGGGGGCCCTCAGCTGCAGCAACCCCCTCAAGGCCCAGCTGGAGGCGGCAGCGGCGGTGGCGGGGGCTGCCTGGAGTCCCCCCCGGGGGTTGGCGCACGGGAGCGGCTGGGTCTGGAAGCCCCTCACCACCACCGAGGTGACGGAGGTGACGGAGGTGACCGAGACCGTTGTGACTGAGATCGTGGAGGTGACCGAGTACCCCGGGGGCGACCGGAGCAAAGAGCCCACCGTCACCAGGCGGGTCAAGGTGCTCACGGAGTGCGCAGGAGGAGCCCTGCCAGAGGTTAATAGACGGGGCAGGGGGAGCCCAGGACGCCCCCATTCCTCCCCACGTACACATGCATTGCTTCCACTCCCTTTGCTGCGCTGCGCAGGGGGGGGGGGGCGGCTGGGAAAGCGGGCTGGAAACTGGGAGGCCCCTAGTCTGGATCCCACTTTGGCCCTGGGAGGAATTGGGGGGGGGCATCTGTGACACACAGAGAGGCACCAGTGCTACCGAATCCCTGTTGCTGGAGACTGCGGGAGGGGCGAGGTTTCTCGCACTCAGATCCCGCTTGCTGGCTTCCCATCAGGGCATCTGGTTGGCCACTGCAAGAACAGGATGCTGGGCTAGATGGGGCCTGATCCTGCAGACTCCACTTAGGTTCTTATGTTCATAGAATGAGGCTGGTCCGCCTTACAAGGTGGTTGTGTGGATAACGGAGTGAAGATCATGTATGTGCAGCTTTTTTTTTACCAGTGTGGAAAATGAGCAGCTCCACGTGGGGTGAGTCACTCTGGAGCCGGTCGCTCTGCTGCCCAAAATGGTGGTGCCTGCAGTGAGGCCAGCTGATGGCAGCATGGGTGCTGCCCACTCTGTTCTTCTGCTCCACACCCCTCCCAGGCGCATGCAGTTTGGGGCCATTTCCCAATCGCTTGGGGAGGAGGCTCTGGTTGTCAGAAGCTGCCTGGGGTGCCTGGCCTGGGGGCAGCATTGGGTGGGTGGGTGGGGGCTCTGGGATACAACAATCAGCAGGAAGGCGGCTGGATCCATCTCTGCAGGCAGGGCCCCAGCAGAGCCACCCCCGGTGCCACGCACTTCTCCTTCCCTGCGTATCCAGAAGGCCACCCTCTGAGCCAGGCAACCAATGTAGTTCCTGTGGAGGGAGACCCCCCTCCCCATGCAAAGCTGGTGGTGCTGGTTCCCCTGAAGCTGAGCTCTCCTGGAAGTGCTGGCCTGAGCCTCCTGCTCGTGTGTGTGTGTGTGTGTGTGTGTGTGTGTGTGCCCCTGCACATTAGTGGGCAGGCTGCTGCAGGCCCCCTCCCTCCATCCTGAGTCTGAGGGTGCAAAGCCTCTGCCCTGTGCCTGGTTTTCTCCCACAGCTCCAGAACAGCCAGAGCTGGCCTGCTGGCCAGGGGGACCCTCTGGAGCCGTGGAGCAGCCCCAGCAGCAAGGTAAGGGCCGGGCGGGGAGGCAGAGCCTGCTCAGTCATGCTCTAGGGCAGGGTAGGGGGCTGGAGGAGGAGGAGGTGGGGCTGGGGTCATGCAAGTCTGCCTCGCCACCTCCATGCTCCCACCAGGTGCCAGGAGGCTTTTGCTGTGGGACTGGGGCTCCCCCAAACAGAGCTGCTGCTGGCCTCACTCTGAGCTCACCCTCCTTCCCTCCCCCAGGCAGCTGCTGCCTTCCTAGGAGAGGTGTGGGGCGCAGAGCAGGCCCAGGTGACTCTGAGGAAGCTTCTCTCTTGGGTCAGCGACATGGAGGAGCTCATGGCCAACCAGAAGCCCCCATCCTCCGAAGCCAAAGTGGTGAAGGCGCAGCTGCAGGAGCAGAAGGTGAGCTCTTGCGCAGGCAGCGTGTGGGTGTCGTCACACCTTGGGGTGCCAGGCCTTGGGGAGCAGAGGAGGGTTCCCAAGATGATAAAGGGCCTGGAAACTAATAAACGAAAATCTGCCCTTATTCCCTTATGGGGGACACAAGAGGCCTTATAGAGTCCTTTGTAGGTTCCCCATCCGTCAGAGAAAATAACAGAGGCCAACCAGAGAATATTGAGAAGCAAAGCAGCTAGTAAGCCTGATCTTTATTGAACTGTTGCAACAGGGTCCTCACCACACGCAGGAGGGAGAAGAACCCTGAGCAATGGTGAGCAAGCCCTTATAGAGACATTTTAAATTCTCTGCCCTGGAGCTCCAGACCACCCCTCCATAACATCATACCTACATCACAGAAAGGGGCGGTCTACAACAGAAATCTGAGTGCGTTGTTTATCTCCTGTCTGGCAGGTCACCTCTTAATGCTCACTTGATTGGATACCCTGGGGAGCCTGGCCAGTCTTTTGTAATGATAAATACTTAGTTCCTGAGCCAGGTCACAGGCTCACACCTTATTCATATCTTAAATGTGCCCTTAAGACAGGATTTGTGAAGGAAAAGACAATGGGGAGGCTTTTCCATTTGACTTTGCAGAGAAAACACCTGGTCAGTTTGGGAGTCAAAAGGGCTTGATGGCTGCTCCTCTGCACTGCCCCAGACATGTGGTTTATATATTTATGTACGTTTTTGCTTGGTACATTTATGAACCTTTATTATATACGTAAGACCTTAATTTTTTTATTTCAAAACGAAGAATCATGAGGAGGGAGGGAGGGAGGGAGGGAGTTGGGCACAATTCAGCCTGAAGTGGAGAAGACAGAAGGCTCATCCACACTTGCCTTGATTCCACACTTTCTAGGCTCAGATCTGAGCTTTCCACTTCCAGGTCTAAGGGTTGTTGGGTTTTTGTTTTGTTTTGTTTTTTGGTCCTGCCGTTTCCCCCAGGAAAATTCACGTTTAACCCCTGAATTGGAGCAAACAGCAACATGCAGAAAACCTGCTTGCCACTTGCTCTGATTCTGTTGTGAAACCCCCAGGGAAACCCTGGGCTTTGCTGGATGCTCAGTTCCCCTGTCAGTGCACGAAAAAGAGAGAGAAGAGAAGCAGGCAAAAAGCAAAAGCAAAGCAGGTCTTGTGCCTTTGATAGGTTATTTGTCGGGACAGAGAGTCAACACACAGGAAAGGAGGAAACCCCCCACCCAAGGGTGTTCTGTAATTTCCCACCCAGCAGTGAGAAACCCCACCCCTAAGATGCCAGTGGATCATGGACAAAACATCAAAGGTGCATCACAAAATTAGGAGGAGTTACAACTGGTCAAACAGGTCAAAATTACACCATGTCCACCGAGGCGTTTTGTGAATTGCTGGTCTCACACATTCTGCGTGAGAATTTACATTTGGCCTTGATATTTCAGTTTTGGCAAGTTCCAATCCGGTGGCAGTTTGGGAGACTGGCAGAAGGGACACCTTCTATTCACCAGGCAGCCTGGCAAACATCACAAGGGAGCTTATCAGTTTCTGTGACTGAGACAGTTATTGTCTTGGAGAAGCCCTCTTTGACACTTCCTGGGTGGAGTCCCTGCCTAAACCATCTCACTCTCCGGGGATTATGGCAGCAGTGTGCGATTTAGCAAGTTTATTTAACAGAATGAATCACTTACAAATCTTTTTACAATGCATTTCATTTTCTTAGCACAACAGGGTCAGTTGATGCTGCTGTGCATGTTGTTACATTTGCCAGCAGACAGTCCCACTCATAAAACAAGTGATATTACCTGCTCTTTCCCAATCCTGGCCATGAGGGGGCGCTGTGGTGCACCGATTTTGACATTGGGGGTTATGGCAGTTTGACCCCTTAAATCTGACATTTCTGCAAGGTGTGATGTTTATTAGGGGGTTCCCTGCATTGTTTTTGGGGTGGTGTATGTGATGTGGTGCTTTGTGGATTAGATGCCTCTAGATGCCTTTATGGATGTGAATCTGTGGCAAGTGAAGGTGGCTATGATGGCATTGGTGTAACCATTTTATCCAAGATCCCTGCATTGCTGGGGGTTGGCATAGAGGACCTTTGTGGTGGTGGTGGTGGGGGGGCTTCCTACATCACATTTCTATGACTCTGTGAAAAGCAGGACACTTTTGTAAGTTGGCCTCAGAGTTTCCTCTGGGTCTGTGGAAGGAGAATAGAAAGGAAACCCCACCCCAGAGGAACCTTTGGCTCTCTGTTTTAAATGAACAGTGCAAGTAGAAGCTTGTTCTCCAGCGTTTGGGGAGGAGGGGGGCGTGGCTGGCCTGGCCTGGCCTGGGAGTCTCTCTCCACCCCCTGGGCACTTCCAGAGAAATAGGCATCATCTTCCCACATCTGACTTGGCCATCTTGGGAGCAGCCACACTTGGCAGCATGGGATTACCAGCCTCTGAGCTGCCCAGTCCCTGTGCCCAGTTTGGGGTCTGCCACTGCCTGCCTTGTAAGGAGGAGGAGGGGGTCCCACGGGCAAAGTCTTCTGGGGGGGGGCTCTGCACCCCTCTTGCCCTCTGCATTCTCACTGCAAGAAGCAAAGCTCAGAGAGAGGGGTCTACTTTTCTGATGTGATAAAACTGGAGAGGTTAGAATGTACAATTTAATAATTAGTTATTACTTAAAAGTGTTGGAAGAGCTAACTGTAAAGCACAAGGGCTGTACCACAAAATAATTGACAGAATTAAATAAGTGTTAGGGGGAAACCTGTTCTCTGAAGAGGGATGCCAGAAGGGACACAGGGTCAGCCGCTGAGGCCCCCTCATGCCCTCCGGAGTTGCTGGTCATCACTGGGCCTTGAAGGAGCAGATTCCGTCATTTGACTGTGCGGAGGGTGAAGGAGGACTTTCTTTTGTCTGTCCTGAATTCCCCACTATTCAGCTTCACTGGGTGACCCCGTTGAGGTCAAGTATTACACAAGAGGGAGAGAAACGTCTCTCCGTCCACTTCTCACTTGCTGCCTTTTATCCCTCGCTGCTCCTGACGCCAAGAACCTCTTCCCCAGATAGACCACCCTGAGGCCTCTGAATCGCTTCTCCAAACAGCCTTTCCCATGGAAGCCAGGTGGAAACTTCCTGTTCAGAGGCAGTCTACCCCTAAATACCAGGCCATGGAGAAGGGCTGTTGGAAACAAAGCGAAATTGGCTTGATGGGTCTTCTTTGGACTGATCCGGGTTCTTATTAAATGGAAAAGTTCCTCCCAACCCTTGGAGTGGAGCAGGCCAGCTTCTTTTGCCAGGGAACTGCGCTGGGTGTTGCTGCACCCAAGGCGGTGCCAGACTCGGTTGTCCTCCCCCCTTGGAGCGTGTCCATGAAGGGAGCTTGGCATCACCCTCTACCTTCTCTGACCCCAAACAGCTTCTAAGGCGCCTTCTGGACGAGCGCAGGTCCCATGTGGAGGGTCTTCTGCAGGAGAGACGGGCACCCTCTGAGCCCCCTGGCACCACAGACGGGCACGGAAAGGACGGAGGCCTTGCCAACCTCCAGGAGAAGTGGCAGACGCTAATCCAGGGGGCAGAAACCAGGTGAGTCCCTAGAGGGGGAGAGGCCTTTGGTGGGGCTCAGGGGTTGTGCCAAAGGCACCATAGAAAATGTGGGTTTGGGGAAGAGATTTGAAGGCAGGGAGAGAGGCGTTCAGGAAAGCAGGTCCGGGTCTGAGGGGGAGGGCAGTGTGAAAGGGCAAAGCAGGCAATCCAAGGTGTTATACAAAGGGGGGGGGCATTGGTGCAATTCTCCCCTCACGCACAACATCACCTTGTCAGTCAGAGAAATGAACAAAAACAGAGGCAAGACAACATAGTAGAAATCAAGGCTGGCTTTTCTTTTTTTCTTTTTTTTTTGAATAATTTTTATTTAAGTTTTCAACAACAAAAAAAGAAAAAAAATACACAATACATATCTCAAAAAAAAGAACAAAAAAGATAACAAGAACACACAAAAAAGAACACAATTCAACAATAAAAGACAAAAAACATAACAATTAAAAACAATATCTCTTTTCCATTTCCGTTTTTTTAGTTTGCTTATTTTCTGGACTTCCTCATACCTCCCTCTTTTGTATTCCAATCCAAATTGTTTGTCCAGCAATTTCTTTTCAACTTTTTTAATCCCAATCTTTAACTTTAGTATAATATTGTAATATATGTCTTCAATTTCTTTAAACCTGATCTTTAATCTTAATATAATATAACATTAAAATTTTCCCTCTTAATTGTCAGATTTCCATTTCTTTAAACATCTTTAATCCTAATCTTAATCTTAATCTATCATTAACTTTAACCTGTACAGCTGGAAACCGCTTATTTTCAGTCCAACATCACTCTAACATTCTTTGATTTTACAATGTTTCTGAAGATAGTTTTTGAATTTCTTCCAATCTTTTGGCTTTTCTTTTTTGCATTAAGGTTTTTATTAAAGCTTTTCATAATACAGAAAGATATAGAAAACTAATGCAAATTTTTAAAACCAGGGGAAAAAACAGCTATGGGGGGGGGGGGGGAGAAGCAGGAAGAAGGAAAGGGAAAGGGAAAAAGAGAAAGCAAGAGAGAAAGATAAAAAGGAGTTCCAATTTTCCATCTGCTGGTTACATAAAATTAAATAACATTACAACATTCTGTTAAACAATATTTCTTTGAGGTCCATGTTTTTTAAAAAAATGATTCATTTCCTTTTCCCCAAAAAAGAGGGATTCCCAAATTATTGTTAGTAGTAGTAAATATCCACTTACGTTTTTTCTTTAAATATCAACTTTACCTCCAATAATTCCCACCAACATGCCTCCATATTAATAGTCAATTATTCTATCCTTGCCCATGATAAAGCCTTTCCACTGGGAACACATATTGAAATAATATTCCATAATTCATTTCTTGTTACATATCCTTAAATTCATGCCCAGTTCAATAAACTCAATTTCCATTTCCTGTTGTGTTTACCATAGCATTCTCCTCCTCTAGGATTTTCCATTTACCTTTCTTCCTATCCTTTTTCCAGAGAGAGAACTATTAATTTAGTAGCATCATTCTCTGAATTCGCTCCAAGTTGTATTCAGAATGGTTTCTCTCTGCTAGAACTGAGGAAAGAGCTAGGACTGAAGGCTTTTCCCCTTCTGAGCTCCATCAATGCCAAATTCAGATCATTTTATCTTCCTCTTCTCCTCCCAAGTCCTTGTATCAAAGGCATTTCCATTTCACCATCTGCTTTCTCCAATTTTGTTTCAACATCATCCAGTCCTGCCAGCTTTTCATAGGTATTCTCCGTTTTTCACTTCATATCTCTCTGATTCATTTCTTTCCCCCTTTCATCAAATGCTGATCTGATCATTTTTAGTTGTTTGGCCATCAACTATTGAACAATACCAACAGTCACTGGGATATCCAAAGGTATCTTTGCCACACTGGATGTGTTTGATGTTATTAACAACTCAGCCTCTTTATAAGTCCCGACTCTACCTTAAATTTTTTGCCTTAAGATCACAGTCACAACAATAATATTTTCCCACAGAGGAAATAATGGCTGAATTACTTTCAGTTTCCCAGCAACATTCATTTTCGAAAGAAGAATCATAGAATCATAGAGTTGGAAGAGACCACAAGGGCCATCGAGTCCAACCCCCTGCCAAGCAGGAAACACCATCAGAGCACTCCTGACATATGGTTGTCAAGCCTCTGCTTAAAGACCTCCAAAGAAGGAGACTCCACCACACTCCTTGGCAGCAAATTCCACTGTCAAACAGCTCTTACTGTCAGGAAGTTCTTCCTCATGTTTAGGTGGAATCTTCTTTCTTGTAGTTTGGATCCATTGCTCCGTGTCCGCTTCTCTGGAGCAGCAGAAAACAACCTTTCTCCCTCCTCTATGGGCCATCCTTTTATATATTTGAACATGGCTATCATATCACCCCTTAACCTCCTCTTCTCCAGGCTAAACATGCCCAGCTCCCTTAGCCGTTCCTCATAAGGCATCGTTTCCAGGCCTTTGACCATTTTGGTTGCCCTCCTCTGGACACGTTCCAGTTTGTCAGTGTCCTTCTTGAACTGGGGTGCCCAGAACTGGACACAGTACTCCAGGTGAGGTCTGACCAGAGCAGAATACAGTGGCACTATTACTTCCCTTGATCTAGATGCTATACTCCTATTGATGCAGCCCAGAATTGCATTGGCTTTTTTAGCTGCCGCGTCACACTGTTGGCTCATGTCAAGTTTTTGGTCAACCAAGACTCCTAGATCCTTTTCACATGTACTGCTCTCAAGCCAGGTGTCCCCCATCTTGTATTTGTGCCTCTCATTTTTTTTGCCCAAGTGCAATACTTTACATTTCTCCCTGTTAAAGTTCATCTTGTTTGTTTTGGCCCAGTTCTCTAATCTGTCAAGGTCGTTTTGAAGTGTGATCCTGTCCTCTGGGGTGTTAGCCACCCCTCCCAGTTTGGTGTCATCTGCAAATTTGATCAGGATGCCCTTGAGTCCATCAGCCAAGTCGTTGATAAAGATGTTGAATAAGACCGGGCCCAAGACAGAACCCTGTGGCACCCCACTAGTCACTCTTCTCCAGGATGAAGAGGAACCATTGATGAGCACCCTTTGGGTTCGGTCAGTCAGCCAGTTACAAATCCACTGAGTGGTAGCATAGTCAAGACCGCATTTTACCAGCTTCTTTACAAGAATATCATGGGGCACCTTGTCAAATGCCTTGCTGAAATCAAGGTAGGCTACATCCACTGCGTTCCCTTCATCTACCAGGCTTGTAATTCTGTCAAAAAACGAGATCAGGTTAGTCTGACATGACTTATTTTTCAGAAATCCATGCTGACTATTGGTGATCACAGCATTCCTTTCTAGGTGCTCACAGACTGTTTGCTTAATGATCTGCTCCAGAATCTTCCCTGGTATTGATGTCAGACTGACTGGGCGGTAATTATTTGGGTCCTCTCTTTTCCCCTTTTTGAAAATAGGGGCAACATTTGCCCTCCTCCAGTCTGCCGGGACTTCTCCAGGAATTCTCAAAGATGACTGCCAGTGGTTCTGAGATCACATCTGCCAGTTCTTTTAATACTCTTGGATGCAGTTCATCTGGCCCTGGAGACTTGAATACATCTAAACTAGCCAAGTATTCTTGTACTATCTCCTTAGTTATTCTGGGCTGTGTTTCCTTTGCTGAATCATTTGCTCCAAATTCTTCAGGTCGGGCATTGTTTTCTTTATCGGAGAAGACTGAGGCAAAGAAGGCATTGAGGAGTTCAGCCCTTTCTGTGTCCCCTGTTTGCATTTCACCATCTTCTCCTCTGAGTGACCCCACTGTTTCTTTGTTCTTCCTTTTGCTACGGACATACCCATAAAAGCCTTTTTTGTTGCTTTTAACCTCTCTAGCAAGCCTGAGTTCATTCTGTGCTTTAGCTTTTCTGACTTTGTGTCTACACGTGCTGGCTATTTGTTTGAATTCCTCTTTGGTGGTTTCCCCCCTTTTCCATTTTTGGTACACATCCTTTTTTAATCTTAACTCAGTTAAAAGTTCTTTAGATAGCCACCCTGGCTTCTTTAGGCACCTTCCACGTTTCCATCTCATTGGTATTGCCTGACGTTGTGCTTTTACTATCTCCCTCTTAACAAACTCCCAGCCATCATGAACTCCCTTTCCTTTTAGTATTACTGTCCATGGGATCTCACCCAGCACTTCCCTAAGTTGTATGAAGTCGGCTTTCTTAAAGTCAAGAAATTGAGTCCTAGTATGCTTGGCTGCTCCTTTCCGCTGTATAGTAAACTTCAGAAGAGCATGATCACTCGCGCCTAATGATCCTTCCACTTCTACCCCACTAACCAGGTCATCAACATTGGTTAGGACCAGATCTAAAATGGCTGTTCCTCTTGTTGCTTCTCCCACTTTCTGGACAATGAAGTTGTCTGCAAGGCCAGTGAGGAATCTGTTTGACCTTATGCTCTTGGCTGAGTTTGACATCCAACAAATATCCGGGTGTCAGGGCTGCCTCAAGTCTCAGCTCACAAAAGACCAACGCCTTTCTTTTCTTATATACAAAAGTGTTTATTGCAGTTCATTGTTTGCTTCAGATCCGAGGCGCGCAGCCCTACGTCTGCTAGGCTTAGACCGCTGAAGTCCCTTCTGAATCTGTCCCCGCCCTGCACCAGTTTAAGAGGCTTGCGCTGCTCCACCTCTTTCTCTCTTTCCTTTTCCGCAGGGTCTTTCTGCCCACTGGGGTTTCGCCCCTCCTGGATTCCTCCGACGCGGAATCAGACTGCTCTTGCCCCCTCCTGCGGGCTTTGGGACCTGGCCCCTCCTCCGGGCTCCCTGTACTTCCGCGCGCCTCTACATTTGAACTTGGCGCGCGCCCCCAACCTCTAACTTTCCTTTTGACAGCTACGCTACTCCCTTCACTACTCCCCTCCCCTTCCGGGAGGGTGGCTTGCTCCGACCTCCCTCCTTTCTCTACTGCTGGAGCCGCCTCCCCTGATACACTGGAACCTCCACCCCCTTCGCTGCACTCTGGCGGGGAGGCTGGTCCTGATGCCCAGCTGCCACTTTGGGATCCCCCGCTGGCCCCCTGCTCCTGACAAGTCCCCCCTGGGGCTCCCCTGGCCTTGACCACCGGCGCCCCCTTCTGGGAATCCTCTGATTCGCTGGAAAGACTCATGGAATCTCTAGAGTCATTGTCATCCTCTTCCTCGCTGTCCTGGGATTCATCCCCATCGCTCTCCATCTCCTGCCTACCCTGTGCCTCTGTCCCTGAACCCCTGACACCGGGTAATTGAAGTCCCCCATTACTACTATCTCCCTTCCTTTTGCATGCTTGGCCATCTGTTCCAGGAAGGCATCATCTATGTCCTCCGTTTGGCTTGGGGATCTATAGTAAACTCCCACAATGAGGTCACAATTTTGACCCAAATGCTCTCACTTTGGCTTTGAGGTTCTAAATCTTGGATCTCTTCACAGGTATTCACATCCCTGACATATAACGCCACTCCTCCTCCTTTCTTGTCTGGTCTGTTTCTCTGAAATAGATTGTATCCCTCCATTATTCCAATCGTGGGACTTATCCCACCAGGTTTCAGTGATGCCTATTATGTCATATTTAGTTTGCTGTACCAAGAGCTCAAGCTTAAGAAGAAAAAGACTTGTTCGATTAATCTTTATTGCCAACCATAAATCATGCTTTTCACTCTGCTTTAGACACTTTAATGACCCATTTTCTTTCCCTTCTTAAAGACAGAAAGCAGCTCTTGCAAATTTTAGAATCAGCAGACAGAGAAATTTCTCTAAATTAACAGATGATCCCAAATTTTTTTTACAAAGAGAGGCTGCAGGTCTTATACCCATAAAGGGTTCTTACATGGCGTTTGGACACAATGTCGGTTCCTCAACTCACCTTGACTCATTGTAGCCCCCATCTCAGTCCCCAAACACCAACATCAGAGAACAGCCTTGACCAGAGCATTTGCGGTTACTCCCTCAATCCCTCTTTATCCCAGAGTGATCTGATAGCCAGAACTTCAATCTGATTACCATCCATCACCACGTAATTATCTTCTGTCAGCAGAGAGCCAACAGAAAGACGGTCAACCTGCCATTTCCTCTCCTGGAAATCCACAAGGCTGGCTTTTCTTTATTGGTCCATTTGCAAACAGAGTCTCTCCCCCCAACCAAATGCAAGGGAGTTGAGAAGCAAAGGTGTGTAGCATCTTTTAAAACCTCATAAAGTATTCGTCTCCCCTTTAAAGAAAGACCACCCCAAAAAACAACACAGATACATCACAAAATGGGTTGCAGATGTAAATCAGATCCTGCTCAGAGTTCATGTTTTCCAACATTGACTCCAGAATCCGTTGACACAGACCTGCTTCACTCATGCAAAGATATCTGCTCCTCTGCTTGGAAACTTATCAATACTTGTTAAACCAGTTTCACAGAGGGGAGGCTCAGAAAGGATGTCCTACTTTGGGAGAGGAGGGGTTTCTGAGGTCAGCTAAGGCCTAAACATGCCCTCAGTTTTGCTCTCTTGTGAGAGTCTTGTGAGCCTGGTGTGGGGCACATGCACCCAATATGGGTGATGGTGGGTGTGAAATTGCACGACAAAGGGATGAGGCAGCTCTGGGGACCATTTGCTGCAAGTCAAAGCCTAGTGCCCCTTCCTTGTGCAAAGAGGTGGATGTGAGGGAGGGCTCTCCCCTGGTGCTCAGCCCCCCCCCCGCTTTGTCTGGGAAGCGGACTGGAGTTAAACTTCTTATCCAAAGCAGCTTCACCTCTGAGCTCTTCCTTCCTGTCCTCAGCCAAGTCTCAGAAGTCCTTGGCACCTTCTGCCTCCCCACGTGGAGCCTTCCTGGAACACCACTGTTCCATCCTGCCCTGGCATTTGGCTCCCTTCTTGGGGGGGGGGCGCTTTGTGTGCCAGAAGCACAAGGAAGAGGCAGCTCAATCCGTCAGACCAGCCAGGCCACAAGGGCAGGGGGAGGCCTGCTTGCCACGTGCCCTAGACCTGCCTTTTCATGGCGCTGGTCCTCATGGCTCCTTGCTGCCTGCTGTGGCCGAAAGGCAGCCTTTGCGCAGGGCTGTGTGTCTTCCTGGGTCTGGTGTGCCTGGTGCTGGAGGTTGTTCCCATCAACATCTTCCCACCCTGCCTCTTCTCTCTTCCAACAGGCACAGCTCCCTGGAGCGGATCCTTCCTGCAGCCCACACCTTCCAGGAGTCTGTCGACGTTTTCCAGGACTGGCTGGCCTCCACAGAGAGGAAGCTGGCTGAGCTGTGGAGAGCCAATGGGAGCCTCAGCCAGGCGCAGGGAGCCCTTCAGCAAGTCCAGGTATGGTGGCCTGGGAGGGGGAAGTGGCCTTGGGAGCCTCAAGAGGGAAGGAGACCCAAGTCAGGGTCTTTTCTTGATTGGTTTTTTATTGATTTTCCATAAAGCTATGGACAGACAAACCCACAATTAATAAAAATAAAAATAAAAATAAAAATTATTTATACCCTGCCCATCTGGCTGGGTTTCCCCAGCCACTCTCGGCAGCTCACAACAGAATAATAATAATAATAATAATAATAATAATAAAGTGATGAAACATCAATCCTTAAAAACTTCCCTAAACAGGGCTGCCTTCAGGTGTCTTCTAAAAGTCAGTTGTTTATTTCCTTGACATCTGATGGGAGGGCGTTCCACAGGGCGGGCGCCACCACCAAGAAGGCCCTCTGCCTGGTTCCCTGTAACCTCACTTCTTGCCGGGAGGGAACCGCCAGAAGGCCCTCGGAGCTGGACCTCAGTGTCCGGGCTGGATGATGGGGGTGGAGACGCTCCTTCAGGTCTACTGGGCCGAGGCTGTTTACACAAACCATACACAGAGCATATTCAATATAAAAAACAAATTACAGAGAAGCCATTGCATGTGACCAAGGTTTTAAGGTGAGTCTATACAGCCCAGCCACAATGAGGAGTCTGGAGAGGAGATTTATATCATCCAAAAAGGAGGCCAGTCTGCGTCAGAGCAGTGGGGTTTGGCTTTCCCCCAGACTGCACGTCTGTGACCAGGTCCCAAGGAGACCCACAAACTCCCCTTTTGCAAACAGACACAGAAGCATTTCTGCAAGGATCCGGGCAGCAGCCAGATGTAAACTGGAGGTGGGTGGAGGAAGGCGTGGTGAGGACAGAAGCCCCCCACCCCTTGACCCCTGGAAGAGTGGCTTCCTCACCCCCTTCATGCCCACCCTGTTCCTGAGCCCTCTCCTTCCAAGTGCCCCACTGCAGTGGGCATGGGGCAGGCAGGAGGAACTTGTGCTCCAGGAAGCTGAGGCTCTCCAGACCTCACAGGACCAGCAGAGCCACTTCAGTCGCCTCTTGGCCTCAGCTGGAGGGGGGAGTTTCCATGTGAAGGAGGGGGTCTCTTTGCACCAATTCTGCCTGCTTCTGTCTCCCTCCAGGACCTCTGTGAGGAAATCCGGTCCAAGACGGCTGACCTGGAACGGGCTCTGGAGCACGGGCAGCGGCTTCTGGAGATGGTGGCAGGCAAGTGGGGGACGGCAGTGACTTTGGGGCTCCCCCGAAACACCCACCCTCAAGAGATGACCCTGTGGGGGAGCAGGGCTGGCAGGGCAGCTGGGGGGGGGGGGCTGGCAGCATCAGAAGGAAAGCCCCCCACAAACAGTGCTCCTCCCAGCATGGGTCACACCAGTCTGGCTGCACCGAACGGCAGATATCAGATTAGACCAGCGGAGCTTCTTGGGATGCTCTGCTGTGGGGCAGGAAACGCTTTTCCTCCAGCAGCCCCAATGGCTCCTCTGGCGTCTCGGCTCCTCCAGGATTAGGTTCCTGGAAATGGGCCCTGGGTTCTCCGGGGGGTCTTGGGGCTGGGTGGGGGGTGCAGCTCCTGGGAATGAGCTTGTGCTGCTGTCCTCCCCCAGGAGAGGAAGCTCATCTGGCCCAGGAGAAGATGGACTCCCTGCGGATGAGGTTCCTCCTCGTGGGCCAGAGCAGCGCTGCCATCCTGCACCGCCTGGAGCAGACCCTGGAAGCCTCCTGCCGGCTGGGCCCCACCGAGGAGGATCTGGCCCTGTGGCTGGAGCGCTTGGAGAAGGAGCTGGCGCTGCAGGGGGGCCAGCCAGGGGGTGACGATGACGGGACCCACCAGCTCAGTGCTGCAGACAGAGAGAAGGTAATGGGCACTTCAGGGAAGGAGTCATAGAACTGCAGCGTTGACCCCAAGGCTCATCCTGTCCAACTCCCTGCAATGCCATGTGAGGAGGTCATGGACACAGAGGGCCTGTTGCCCTAAGGCAAGGTATTTGGGGTAGGCCAGGAGCGCTTCCCCAGGGGACACCTGACTTGCCTCCTCACTCTCTGCTGCTGAGCTGCCAGATCTTCCTTGGAGAAGGAGGAGAAGAACTTCTGGAAGAGAAGAAGGACATGTCTCACCTGTAACCCCCACCCCCACTGTGGGCAGAGAAGGGAACCACCTTGAGTCTTCTTGCCCTCTGTCCCTGCCCAGAGTGGTCTGTCTGCGCCCTCATCCCAAAGGCCCTCTCTTCTGTCTCAGTTTGAGCAGGTGCTGGGCTCCGAGATGGACAAGGTGTCCCACCTGAGCACACACCTGGAGGAGCTGGGCCAGGTGCACCTGGAAGCGGAGGCCATCCAGCAGCAGCTGGCTGATCTGAAGGTGGGTGTTTGGGGAGAGGGAGGGAGGGAGGGTTGGCTGGGAGCAGCAGGTGGATCTCTGCCCGGGGGCAGCCCAGTCCTGCAGGGGCACCCTTAGGAGCCTCTCCACGAGGCCAGCACCTAGGGTGTTGCCACAATGCCTCTGGTCTTGGGAGCTGAGCAGGCCAGTGGAGCACTGGAGGGACTGGGCTCCTCCTCCTTCTCCCCATTGACTCTCCCTTCTTCCCTGTGGCCCCCAGCTGACTATGGGGGGGAGGGGTCTAACAGCTAAGCCCTCCGCCCCCGTGCGGCAGCCACTCAGGGCTTGGTGTCTCAACAAAAGAGGTTTAAAGACTGCCTCAAGGCAAATATAAAAATGTGTAGTACAAACACCGACAACTGGGAAACACTGGCCTGCGAGCGCTCCAGTTGGAGAATAGCCTTTACCAAAGGTTTCATGGACTTTGAAGGCACTCGAACTCAGGACGCAAGGGAGAAACGTGCTAAGAGGAAGGCACACTTGGCAAATCCATACCGTGATCAACTCCCATTGTGGAAGGATGTGTGGATCCAGAATTGCCTCCAGAGTCTCTTACAGACTCACTGTTAAAACCATGTTAATGGGTGACAATCTTACTCAGTTACGAGGGATCACCAAAGAAGAAGAAGGTGTCTCACCAGCAGTGGCCAGGCAGGGCACCTCCGATGGGGATGGCGTCCAGGGGGAGGGAGAGGCCTGCCCTGCACGCAGGAGCTCCGCCAGGGGCCAAGGACCCCCCTGCTCTCCCCAGGGCCACTCTGGGGGCAACCCTGCCCTGGCAAAACGCGAGGCCCAGTCTTGATGATGACTCTCCCCACCTCCCAGCTCCTGTCGGCAGAGATCTTGCACCACCACGGCCTTGTGGAACGGCTGGTGGCCATCGCTGACCCACTGCTCAGCCTCTGCCCCCCAGAAGTGCAACAGCAGCTCCAGGTGAGGCCGGTGGGGAGGCTCTCTTGACTTGCAATACCCCTTTCAGCCACTGGGTGTCAGTGGAGGGGCTCTAACCCTTTTGCTTGCCTTCCAGTGCCACTCCATTAAGGGAGGCAAGTTGGGAGCCGGTTCCAGTTTGTCTGCAGAGCACCTTTTTAGAGCACCTAAAAGCCAAAGATTTTTGATACTTGCCCTTTTGCTTCAAAACAGAGGGCTGGCTAAGAGGCCTGGGTCAGGGGTGGGTGGAGACAATGTGGGGGCCTTTTTTCCTTCCCCCTCCCATCAACAGAACTGCAGAGCCTGATCTGAGAAAGACTGGCCATGCCTCAGGTGGGGGTGCCCTCCCTGTCCTCCAATCTGACCCCCCTTGATGCCTCGTTTGCCCCACAGCCCTCAGTCCGGCCCCTGCAGGAGCGCTCGGAGCACCTCCTGCGCCAGAGCCTGGCCTGCACCCTGCGCCTGGAGCGTGCCCAGTCTCTGCTGGTGCAGTTTGCTGAAGCCCGTGAGGAGCTGTGCCCGTGGCTGGAGGAGACGCAGCGGGCAGTGGGGCAGTTCTCTCCTGACGGCATCAGCTGCGAGGCCTTCCGGGAGCACCAGGAGCTGCTGCAGGTGAGGGGGGGGTCGAGGGAGACTGGAGGGGGGGCTGAGGGTGCCAGGGGAGGCTGAGGGTCCTCTGTCCTCACCGCTTCTCTCTCCCGGCCTGGCACAGGGTCTCCGAGAGGCCATTGCAGAGCACAAGCCCCTGATGTCCAAGCTGCAACGGCTGTCGGGGCAGCTGGCTGAGCTCAGTCCACAGGAGGCTGCCCCCTTCCAGCAGGGCTGGCAGGCGGCGGAGGAGCAGTACGGAAGCATCCGGGAAAGGGTTCGCCAGGCGGCGGCTGTGCTGGAGGAGGCCATCCCGCGATACAGCCAGGTGAGCAGCCGGATGGTCTCTGGGGCAGCAGGCTGTTAGGACGTGTCCTGGGAGACGGGGGCAATTGGCAGGCCCCCAGCTGGCTCCAGCCCGCCGGCTGGCAGCCGGGCGAACTCCGGTTCTCGGAACAGCATCAAAACTGCGACTCAAGCCTCAGAGACCTTTAGAGCATACAAGCCAGCAGAGATAAGAACTCTTTGCAGCAGAAGTAGCGGACAGAGGCATATGTAAGCATATTTACAAGCGCTTATTCAGCATTAGAACAAAGGGAAAACATGTCTGCTTCCCTTTGTGTCCAAGCAAACAGCAGAGGGAAAAGCATATATAGATACAACGGAAGTGCCCAGCAAACTATGCTGGAAGTAAACAGACATGTGACATACAACAACTCCACATGCCTGTTCTAAAGGTGGGACGGAACTATATCCTAACACAGGCATGGCAGCGGTAGGGGGTGGGAACAGACCTGGGCCAGCCACTTCCCTGCTGCCCCGACAGGCCGGCACCTCTGGCCTCACACAGCAGCAACGTCCGGCTTTGGCCAAGTGAGCACCCAGGAAGCTGAGTTGTGAAAGCTTTTCGTTTGTTTGTTGCCTTTCCATCCCAAGGGGTCCACCGTGGGGCACATGGTTCTCCTCTTCATTTTAACCCCACAAGCTGAAACCAAACTAGACTCAACCAAGGCCACCCAGTCACCCAGGATTCGAACCCTGCTCTGTCCCAGTCTGACACCCTCCCCTCTCCTCCCCCCGGCTGGCTTAGGTCACATTATACTTCTGAAGCAATGCAGATACAAAGGGTTTTCCCCTAAGCTAACAAATCCACGGGGCGAGATGTACTAGGCACAATCTCAGTCCAGTGTAAACGGACAGGTGAGTTATTTGGGCGGCAAACCGTGAGATGACTTGGATGGCTTCACCTCCTTCCTCTGCCTGCATGGTGTGCTTGGAGGGGCCCCCCTCCCACGGGGGATCCAGGCCTGGCATCTCTTCATGGCAAGGAGATGCCATCAACCAGCGTCTGGGCTGGATGAGGCCCGGAGAGGCTGGCTGGGGCTGCTGCAGCCAGGCCAATGCTATGGCTCCCGTTGGGACATTAGGGCGGACCCATTTTCAGCCATAAGGGCCACAGGCCTTCTCTTGACCCCCATGGAGACCCACAGGCGCTCTGGGGCTGAAGGTGCTGCCAGGCTCCAACTCCTGCAGGGCTCTCCCACACATGTGCCTCGGTTTCCCCAGAGCCTCGGATGCTGTCGGCTCCCTTCCAGCTGTGCGCGGCCCAGACTTGGGGGCCCAGTGGGAGGCCAGCGGCTGCCTGTGGGGCTGGGCCAACCCTCTGCTGTGCCCCTGCTTGCAGCTGTCGGAGCGCATGGAGCTGATGGTGGAGAGCCTGGAGAGGCTGCAGAGCCGCGCGAGGGACCCCCCTGGGGTGCGGGGAGACTCCGCCTGGCTCCGGGAGCAGATCCGGGAGAACGGCCTCCGGCTGGCGGAGCTGGAGAAGCTGGGAGTGGCTCTGGAGACCCTCCGCGGGCAGGGGGCTGAGCTGCTGGCCACCATGCAGGCGAGCGGAAACAGAGGTAGGCACGGCCCCTTCCCCAGCGCCAGACGCAGAAACCCCTCTTCCAAGCAGCTGGCCCTGCTGTGGGGCTGGCCAGAGCCTCTGGGTCTCTTCCTTCCTGCTCCCCCATTTAGAGGCCACTGCCCTGAGCACAGAAGGATTCCTGTGGGCCACAAATCTGGGTGGTCTAGAGGGCATGAGTCCCTCTCCTGTTTGGGGCGGGGGAGGCCGGTTTCCTGCTGAGGCCGCCCCCAGGACCCCTCTCTTTTGGCCTTCCCCCCTTGCTGCGGACAGGGATCCAGGAGCGTGTGGAGCAGCTGCTGAGCCAGTGGAAGGCGCTTTGGGAGCAGAGCGAGGAGCGGGAGAACTGGCTGCAGGGCCTGCTGGTGCTGGCCGACCGCTTCTGGCAGGGCCTCTCGGACCTGGCCGCCACCCTGGGAGACATCCAGCAGGTGGTGCTGGAGCCGGAGGAGGCTGCCTCGGACCCCACGGCCATCCAGGCCAGGCTTGGGGCCATGCAGGTACCAGGACATTGCTCAGCAACCATCTCCTGCATCAGCCCCCACCAGGCTCCTTCTCCCAGAGGGATCCTGGGAACTGCAGGCAGGGGAGGTGTTCCCATGGCCCCCGCCCACCTGCCCCGTTGGCTTTGCCCTGTGTCCGGCTCCCAGCTCCCGCCGGCAGTGATTCAGCTTTTGCCGTGCTGCAGCTTCTGTCTGTGAGGAGGCCTCCTGGGGCTGGTTTCAGAGGCGGGGCCTTGACCCCATCACCCCTTCTCCCTCCAGGCCCTGCGAGAAGAGATCGACTCCCTGCAGAGCGAGCTGGACTCCCTGGGCGTCCTGGGCATGGAGCTGATGTCGTCCTGTGGAGATCTGGACAAACCGGACGTCACCAAGAGCCTAGATGATGTGAGATGGGGAGGGACCCATCTAAGGCAGGGAAACCCCACAGGGTACGGGCAGTGTGGGCCATTTGCCAAGGGGGCAGCCCCATTGCCCCATTGTTGGCCTAGGCACATAGGAAGCTTCCTCCTCCTGAGCCTGCCCACCGGTCCATTTCCCTCTGTGTTGCGTGCACTGACTGGCAGCTTCCCCCCAGCAAGAACTGACCCTGTGCACCCTAGAAGGGCTGCCAAGAGCAGCCTGGATGGATGAGAGAGCAAAGCTGAGCTGGACATGTGGTGGCCACTGTAAGAGATGGATTGAGGATTAAATCTGTAGATTAGAATTTAAATCTCCTATCCCACATGTGTGGGAGAAATACGAAAGGTTAGCGGGCTGTGAAGCTTTTTTAGCAAAGTAAAAACAGTTATATATTTACAGCTTACTAAAACTTAGGAATTAGGAATCCCCTCTTATTGGTGGTCTGCAGTCCTTCCCCCCTCAACCCCATTGCACATTATGAACCACACCTTTTTAGTAAGCTAAACAGAATTATTATTTTTTACTTACATTTCAATGCAGGCAGCAAATACAGCAAAGTAGTATGCAAAAAAATCCTTTTTAAGTTACAATACAGGCAACTCCCCATTTACACAAATATGGACATGACCACACATACGTGCATTGTGCTGAACCCAAAAGCGATCCTCAAACATCACAAAAAATGTCACAAAAAGGGGCAGAATGGGGTGGAATGGGGTGTTTTCAGGCTTTTTCAATGGGTGTTCCGACGGGTGTTCCATTTATATGCAATTGCATGTAAGCACGTGCTGCCTTGGAACGCAGCCCCCATGTAAATGAGGAACTGCCTGTAAAAGAAAGTTGATAGTCTCCCAGTAGGGTGTCTGGAGCCCCCAGACACAGGTCTGCTTAGCAGAGAGAGAGAGAGAGTCTCCTCAAAGGTGGAAGGAAGTGCAAGGAATTAATTCCTTTGTTACAGAATTCCCACCCAAAGGAGGCAAAAGAACCCGTCACACACGGAGGGTCCTCTCTAGGAAGTTTAAGAACTCTCTGTGTACCCGCCCTGTGCTTGTCTACCAAAACATGCATTTGTCATTTGGCTGTAAAATCTACAGCTGCCTCTGTACCAAATCCCAGGGGATGGGGGGAGGTGTGCAAATACAGAGGACACAAGCACAAATGGGTGCACTTTATGGGATGCATTTGGGCACAGGGTGCCAGCCTGGCATGGGGTCCCTGTGTGATGTTGGCCCACCAAATGTGAAAGACCCTACGGGGGCTGGCCTCCCAAAACCCTGCAGCTTAACCCCCCCCCCCCATATTTCTCTCACTCCTCTCTCTGCAGCTCTACTCTTCTTGGAACAGCCTGAGCAAGGTGTGGGGCGAACGCCAGACCCGCCTGGAGGAGCAGCTGCAGGCCTCACTCAACTACCAGCAGACCATGGAGGTGAGGAGGGTCTCTTACTTGGGCACAGGCCAGCCGGTGGACCCCTGGGACAAAAATACCCACAGCCTTAATGAGGTGGATGGGGAGCAACCTGTGGCTGTTGGTCCTTATAGGGTGAGCTGGAGAGTATTCCTGGCCCCCTTCCTGTGCGCCCCCTGCCGGTCTTTGAAATAACTCCTTTGTGGCAAAGGCTTTGGCCCTCACCCCATAAGCTTCTCCCCTGGCCAAGAGTCAGGTCAACAGGCTCCCTGGCTGGGCTGTTCCCACAGACTGAGCCAGAGTCGGTCTCTGGCAGGCAGCAGCTCACACCCCTCCTGGCCCAGGCAGGTGTCCTGGGGGTGACTCAGTCACCCACAGACTCAGCCACCGACAGAGGGGCTTCTGCTTGGCCCTGGAGCACTTTCTCTCACACACTGCTGCTTCTGCTGTGGCTGCCAGACCTTATTCCTCTTTGGGACCCCCGCCCCTTTCCGCACTTCCCTAGAGGCTCCTGAGCTGGCTGGAGGCGGCTGAGTTGAAGATTGCAGAGGAGTTTCTGGTCGGGGGGGACCTGGACCTGGTCAAGCGGCAGCTTTCAGAGCTCAAGGTAAGGGAGATGCTCAGAAGAAGTGGAGGAGTGGGCTGTGTGCTCTGGACTCCTTGGTTGTAGTGTGGCAAGGCCACCTGGAAGAGTTTTACCTTTATGTTTTCTATATAACCATGTATCCTAATGATGCTTAAATCACTAAGGCTTCATTAAGGCTAGAAGTGCCTAAAATCTCAGGAGTCCAGAGTTTCTCTCTGCCCTGTTTCTCTCTGCCCTGCTATTGTGCTTGCAGGAAACAATAAGTTTGATGTGTTGGCATTTTTTCTATAGGGAACATTCCCCAGACTGTTTCTCATGCTAGGCCAAAAATGGGGAAACAGGAAGGCAAATGCCTGCCACATAATGTAATGTTCTAGCCTGATAACAGAAAGGGGGTGTTCGGTCTTCAGCTGCCAAAGAGGTTTCTTTTCCTCTTTATTGATGAAAATTAGGGCAAAGGCCGTCGGTGATTTCTTATGCACATATATGGGGAAAGCAGAAGTCTTCTTTACATGGGCATAGGAAGGGCTCTTGTCCCTGCTCATTGGTTTGATTTTGCTGCAGTATATGAATATGTAACGCTTAATGCTGTTTGTAATCAGGTATATAAAGCCAAAGCCCTAGGGGCTCAGGTACCCAGGCTCTGGAAAATATTCCACTGGGTCTTGATTGCTCAGCAATAAATTTTGCTTTCTTTTTCTCCACTGCTGCGTCTGTTGATTCTTGAACACATTTTGAATGGGCAACAGGTATTCCTTATATGCTTGCAACAGTAGCTATGGGGCAGGGTGTACAGTGGGGCAGGCAGTGGAACCCTTCCCTGCACTCCATGAGCTCCCCCTTTTAACCAGAGAGTGATTCAGGACTAGAAGGAAAATCCATCCCTGGCCACTGTGGAGACCTGGACCAATCATCTCTTTCCCACCTGATGCTGCTGCAAAAGGTGTGCTGGGCAGGTGCCGAGGGACCACCTGGGACGGTTCTCTTGAATGGATGTAGATGAGTAGGAGAGGATATATTATTTATTCATTAACCTTCTTCTTCTTGTGTGAAAATGCAAATATCTATTTCAGCTGCATTCTTAATCACCTTCCATGTGCAACTTATCTCTAGAAGCTATTAGGACAAGGCTGCCTCACCTTCTAGAACAATGATATCCAAGGATGCTTTAGGCAGACTTGGATTATCATCTCCCTGTTTTACGTTTCCCTCTCAACAAAGGAGCCAGACTGTTAAGTAAACAAGAAAATACAATGTCTACTCACATCAACTTCTTGCCAGGGGTCATCAATTTCAGTTATGGAAATCAGACATGCAATAACCCTTAAGTGTTACAAATATTCATAGTCCAGTTCAAAATGGAGATTGATCTCTGGAGGAGAGCAGAAATAAATAAATTGCTCTGTCCCCTCCCCCCCCCCCCCCAGGATTTCAAGCGAGAGCTATACCAGGTCAAAGTGGATGTAGAAAGCCTGCGGCACCCTGTGAGCCCCAGGGGGGCCAACATCAAGGGGGCCCCCAGCGCTCTCTGCAGCTTCCGCGACCGCTGGAACTGGCTGGAGGAGGAAATTGTGAAGCGGCAGGTGAGGATGACAGGTGGCCAGTGTGACGGCTGGACTAGGGTGCCCAGGGGCTGAGAGAGCATTTCAGGAGAGAAACCTCCTGTGGTGGTGGGTGGAGTTGCCCCTTTGCTTGCTCAGGTCTGGGTCTGGGTCTGAGAAATTGAACAGTGGCCCAGTGGGGGGCGGCTTTCCTTTCTCTCTGGGGTGCAGCTTGGCTGTCTTCCTCAACCACCTGTCAATCTTTCCCCTCTGCTCCTGACCAAGGGCAGCCTGTGCCAAGCCCAGGCCAGCCTCTGCCCCTGATGGAGGCTGCCCTGCCCCTCTCTCGTCTCCTCCTCAGCATCGCCTGGAAGCCGCCCTCCTGGGTCTGGGTCAGTTCCAGAACCAGCTGGAGGAGCTCCTGCAGTGGCTCCTTCGCACCACAGAGCAGCTGGAGGCCCCCACCGCCCTCAGCCTGGACCTGCAGAGCTGTGAGATTGAGCTGGCAAAGCACAAGGTCAGGAGGGGGGCAGGGGAAGCGAGGGAGGGGGTGGGGGTCCCTGGCACCTTCCCGGGCAAAGCCCACTGAGCCGGCCTTCTTCACCCGGGCAGGTGCTGCGGAACGATGTCGTCTCTCGCACCCGGACCGTCCAGTCTGTGAGGGAGGCCGGGGAGGCCCTGGTGCTCTCTGGGGCAGGGGACCCGGTGGAGGGGCTCCAGGGCAGCCTCCAGCAGCTGGGCCAGCGCTGGGACTTCCTCCTGGGCGAGACGGAGAGTCGGCAGCTGGAGCTGGAGAACAACCTCAGCCAGGTAGTTCCACAGGGCAGGGGGCAGGATGCAGCCCCTCTGGTCAGGCCCAGGGCTCTCTTTGCACCCGCCCTCCAGGAACGGGGGTTTTGGGGGAGAAATGTGGTGATGGTGGTCTGTCTCTGTGTTTGCGTTGCCCTACCCTCTGCAGATTTTTTTGGGGGGTGTCATCCCAAATCCCCTAAGGGAGACGCAGGGGAAAGGAACCCCTGCCCCCCGTCTCCCCATCACTGGGCTGTGGGGACTCTGCCTTTCCAAAGGGCCACCTAGTGGGGTTTGGAGTCTTCCTCCAATAAGGAAGACTCAGGCTCTGTGACGGGAGAACCACCCTCTGAGGGGCTCAGCTTGGCTTGCTCAGGGCTTCTTCCGCCTGCAGGTGCAGGATCTGACCTTGGAGATCACAGAGCTGCTCCGGTGGCTGGAACACGTGGAGCTCCAGCTCTTTTTCTCCAAGCCCGGCTGGGATCACCCAGAGACCACCAAGGACAAGCTGGCCGCACATCTGGTGAGTCCCTTCTGTAATACTACCACTACTATCTATTTATATTCCGCCTATCTGACTGGGTTTCCCCAGCCATATATAAAAACACAACCCAACATCAAACATTATGTAGGAGATGGATTGAGAGTGAAATCTGTATATTACAATCTAAACCTCCTATTACAGGTGTGTGGGAGAACTACAAAGAGTAAGTGGCCTGCAAAGCCTATTTAGCAGAGTAAACCACATATATTTCACAGGAACAAGGCAGTTGCACCTTTTTATCCCTTTTCCTTGTGGCCTCCTGCCCTGTCCTTCCTCCTAACCCCCGTTGCAGAGAATGAATTACATGTTTTAGTAAGATAGACAAAAAAGGTTTACTTACATTTCAGTGCAGGCAGCATAAGAAAACTTATTAGGTTCAAAATACAAAAGTTGGCTTCTACATGGGCTGTGTGTGTTAGGGGACCCTCATACCTCTTGCAAAGTCAGATTGCTGATCCATCCAGCTCTTTGCAAGGCCTTTTATCCCCCGCCCAGACTTGACAGCTCCTTCTGTTTCTTTATTCCTGCTTCACCTGAATCACCAAGACAGAAGGAAGGCAAAGGAGCCACTGCAGATGCTCACCCCCCCCACGCCCCCCACGCCCAGCCCCTCACATCTGCCCTTCCCTTCTGGCAGGAGTTGTGCCGAGAGATGGAGTCCAAGCAGCAGACATACCACAGCGTCCGGGAGCAGCTCCAGCGCCTGCTGGCCACCAGCCACCCCCCGCGGGCTTCCAGCATGGAGCACAGCCTGAGCATCCTAGAGCAGAAGTGGGCCAGCGTTGCCAGCCTGGTGCAGGAGCGGAAGGTGAGTGGCGCTGGGATGAGGCCCAGGGCTGGTCGGCTCCTGGATTTCGTTGCAATCCTCTTTTAATTTGTATGTTGCCTTTCAAATTGGACCAAATTCAGTTTGCTGGTTTTGACCTCTAAAGCTTTAAGTGGCCGAAGACCGCAGTTCCTCAAGGACCACCTCTTCCCACATGAACCAATCCTGATCCTGCAGTCATCATTGGAGGCCCTTTGTGTGTTCCTCTGCTTGAGGTCTGGAGGGTGGCAACACGAGAAGGGGCCTTTTCGGCAGTGGCCCCCCACTTGTGGGATGCTCTCCCAGGGGTTCACCTTCATTGCCTGTCTTTAGGTGCCAGGCAAAAACATTCCTCTTTGCCCAGGCCTTTCTCTAATTCAGCCTTTCTCAACCTGTGGGTCCCCAGATGTTGTTGAACTACAACTCCCATCACCCCTAGCTACCCACCGGTTGAGAACTGCTGCGTCTAATTGAACAGTCTATGGCCTTTTGAACTGGGGGAGGGGTATTTTTTTTGTTTGTGGTCTGCATTTTTGTGTTTTTGTATTGCAAACTGCCTTGTGATCCTCAGTTGAGGGGGGGTATAGAAAATTAATAAATAATACATTGCTACACCCGAGGCAGTTTACCAGCAGGAAAAAACAACAAAATATGCAACAAAGATCACATGCCCTGTAACAACCTGATCCAGTGAAAGAAAGTCATAATAAAAAATGTGGCTCTAAACTAAACAGCGTGCATCAAATAAAGTAACATTCAGCAATCCATTAGAACACAATTACATTCACTCTCAAAATAGCAGCAAATAAGCTTTGTGCAGTGGCAGTATCGTAGCCAATGAGGTTAATCCGAGGCACAATTATTGCTAATAATAATAATAATAATAATAATAATAATAATAATAATAATAAAATAGCAGCAAATAATAATTAAACAGAAACTCTCAACAATTATGATAAACCATTCCTAAGGTAGATAAATAACGGCAAGCCACAATACATAAAAAGCCATGTGAAGTATAGAGTCGAGCAGAACTTGTGGAATGTTTTCTTGAGCAACTAGTCCTCACCCCCAGGAGCAGCTCAGCGAAGGGCTGACCGTCAGCACTGAGTTCCACTCCACGGCCCAGGAGCTGCTGCAGTGGGTGGGGAGGACGGAAGAGGCCCTGGCGGGGCTGCCCCCTCCCAGCTACGTCCTGGAAACCGTCACCAGCCAGATCCAGGAGCAGAAGGTGAGCTGCCTGCCTGCCGTGGCCTGAGACCCTGTGGTGGGCAGTCCGGGTGGGAGGCGCCTGCACCCTCTCCTGTGGGTGAAGGGCCAGGGGTGCTCAGCTGCCCCACTTCCCCCTCCCCCCCACAGGCCCTGGCCAAGGAGACCCAGGCGCAGAGCGAGAAGCTGGCCGGCCTGGAGGCGGTCGCCATGCGCATGAAGGGCTTCAGCCGGAAGCAGGACTGCGGCCTCATCCACAGCCTGGTGCTGACCGCCAGGGAGCGGCTGGCCAAGGTGGCGCAGCATGTGGGCGAGAGGGGGGGCCAGCTGGAGGAGGCACGCAAGCGCACCAAGCAGGTATGGCGGTGGCAGGGGAATGGCCCTTTGGGGAGCCTCCTGTCTCGTGGGGGGGCGGTTGTGGGCACATGGGGAAAAGCCCCACCCCTGGCGCTGCTGAGATGCAGGCGGGTGGGAGGGTGGGCTTCTGGGGGGTGCATGAGGGGGACTTGACCGCAGCCCCCTCCCCCCCGGCCTGCAGTTCAGTGAGTCTTGGCAGCTGCTCCTGGACTGGCTGGATGAGGTGGAGCCTGACCTTGAGGGGACCAGCAATGCTGCTGTGAGCCAGGAAGAGATCAAGAGCCTCCTGGAGGAACACAAGGTGAGTGCGGCGTGTGGGTGTGAGTGTCCCTTGGAGGCCTCTCTGGATCCTCCTGACCACAGAGTTGGGAGGGACCCCTAAGGGTCATCTAGTCCAACTCCCTGCAATGCAGGCATCACAACTACTGGCAGCTCCCCGTCTGTGCAGGGGTTGCATTCCGGGTCATTGTGAACTTGCATGAAATCTCATATCTTTGGAACGCCCATTTTTCAATATGATTGGAAAAGCCTGCAAACACCCTGTTCTGCCCCCTTCTGCCCCCTTTTGTGACTTTTTGGCTCACTTTAGAGTTGCACACATATCGCTGCTTGTAAAGCCTCCCTGGCAGGTAGCCCCCCCCACCTCTGCTTGATTCCCCAGGTGTTGGGCTGCCCTCTCCTTCGCTGCCCAGCCAGACGCTCATTGTCTCTCCCTTATTGGCTACAAAATTTAGGCCAGGGTGGCCGTTGTGCATCACGGCTGCCCCACACCAAGGGCGCAATCATTGCCTGCTGGCTCAGGCAGGTGGTTCACCTTGCCCGGCGTCCTGGCCTCATGTCGGGAGGAGGGCTGGGCGATGTCAGGTTTTCAAACATTGTGACCTGGCGATACATTGCGTTGTTCAAGACTCTGCTTCCCACCACAGCACTGTGAGGCGTTGGGGTCCTCACCACGCCAGGGAGGAAGCAGCTCTGCACTCCCCACCTAAGGGGGCCCCAATGCTTCTTTGGCTTGCACACGAGCAGCAGACGGATCGGGGCTGCTCAGCTGGGAAGCATGAAGCTTCTTGCCTGCCAGCTAAGGGAGCTCCGATGCTTCTCTGATTTGCAAGTGAGCTGGAAAAGCATTGGGGCTCCCTCAGCTGAGGGCAGGAGGACGTTTATGGAGGCCCCACCCCGCTGCTGGCTCACACAATACAGCGATGGGCTGGGGACTCCGTTAACTGCTCAGCTGATAGGAGCAGCAACCATGCGCCTCTCAGCAGAGCAGTATTATGGAGCCCCCACCCGGCCGCCAGCTCATGCAAGCCATTGGCAGTTTGGAGGCTCCTTAAAACTGCCTGGCTGAGACAAGGGCAGCCATGTGCTCCTCCGCCAAGCTGCTTAAAGAAGCAGAGGGAGGAACAAGCTATATTGGCGCCTCCCGGGTGCAGCCTGTTTCGCCTTCTGCCAGGATGAGGGCAGAGTGGAATGGCGGCTTCACTCAGCACTACAATCGCTGGTGAAACTGCTGCCACTCCTGAGTCCCTCTGCCACCAGCAGCCACTGGAAGGAATCAAGAGCGGTGGTGCTTTCACCCAAGATATACCGCTGAGTGAAGCCACCATCACGGTCTGCCCCTCAGACCTGTCCTGGGCGATATAGTGATACATTGCCCAGGCCTAGTCAGGAGCGGGAAGGGAGCCTGGCCGGACTCATGTCAAAACCCACCTTGGCCCCAGCTGTCCTTGGGAGCAGTTGTGACCCACCTCGCAGGAGTGCACTCGTGAAGCCATATCTATTCTCCTGGTCAAGGAGTTACCTTCCCATTGGCATTTCAAGGAGCAACAAGGGCTCTTTTTTGAGGAGGGGTGTGCTCTGTGTCCCTCCCTGCTCCCCTGACTGGGCCCTTTGCCCTCTCTTGCCCCCCCTGCAGGAGTTCCAGAAGGGGCTGCGTGCCAAGCGCCCGGTCTATGAGGCCACCTTGCGGAGTGGGCGCCTTCTCCGGGAGAAGGCCCTTCTGCCTGACGACACCCAAACCCTGGAGGAGATGCTGGGGGAGCTGAGAGGCCAGTGGGAGGCCATCTGTGGCCGGGCGGCTGAGAGGTGGGTATGCATTTGGGGGTGGAGGTGGGGCTTTGGGCCAGACAATTATGATGGCCAAGGATGCTTTAGGCAGACTTGGATTGTCTTCTCCTTGTTTTATGTTTCCCTCTAAACAAAGAAATCACTTTCACACGGTTTAATAAACAAGAAAACACAAGCTTTACTCACATCAAAAGTCTTGCCAGGGTTCAATGCTTACAGTGATGAAAATCAGGCAGGCAATAATCCTTAACAGTCCAATTCAAAATGGTGTTCTTTGTCTGGTGGAGAGCTTACTGATATCCTACCCCATCGCAGGTAAGAAGAAGAGTGAGCTGTGACAGGAAGATTACGTTTTCTGTTGTTCCCTCTCCCACCACAAACTTTAGAGGCTATGAGATCATGCAGTCCTGTTTTTGTGAATCTCCAGCAATCATGCATTTGTGATTTGGCTGCTGCTGAAACCTCCCCTGTTAGATTACTGGTCCATCTTGCTCAGTATCGTTGGCCCTGGCAGGCAGCCATAGCTCTCCCGGTTTTGAGGGTGGGGTCTCTCCAAGCCCCACATGGAGCTGCTCCCATTGGAAATGGAACCTGAGGCCTTCTGCATGGAAAGCGGGGGGGGGGGGTCTCCCCCTCATCCACCCCCTTCCCACTGGCCAGAATCTGCTGGCCCCTTGACCTTGGGCTGCCTTTCTCTTTTCCAGGCAGCGCAAGCTGGAGGAAGGTCTGCTCTTCTCAGGCCGCTTCACAGACGCCCTGCAGACCCTCATGGACTGGCTGTACCGGGCTGAGCCCCAGCTGGCCGAGGAGACCCCCGTGGGTGGGGACAGGGACCTGGTCAGTGCCCTCATGGACAAGCACAAGGTCTGTGGGGGGTCTGCAGCGGAGTCGCTCCACTTTGGGCTGGGGGCACAGGCGTGCCTAGACCCCTTGGTGGGGGGGCTTGCAGTGTCCAGGAGCAGCCGCTGGATGTGCCTGCCCCACGCTCCCTCCGCAGGTCTTCCAGAAGGAGCTGGGCCAGAGAGCCAGTTGCATCAAGGCGCTGAGGCGCTCCCTGCGGGATCTGATGCGCGGCAGCAGCTGTGGCGCCGGAGACTCCCAGTGGCTCCAGAGCCAAGTGGAAGAGCTCAGCCACCGCTGGGAGATCGTCTGCCAACTCTCTGTCTCCAAGCAGGACCGGCTAGAGGCTGCCCTGCGGCAGGCAAGTGGGGTGAGCTGAGGGGGGCAAGAGGAGGACGAGGGGGGCTCTGGTGAGCCAGGAAGACAAGGCAGGCGGGCAGGAGATGGGCAAAGGGGATCCTGGGTTGCTGTCTCTCCTCTCAGGCCCAGGCGGGGCTGTTCCCCATGGTCAGGAGCAGGCTACCTGGGCCCACACCAAGCCCCCTTACTCTGGAGGGTGTGAGCTGTTGGCTCTGAGCTGCTCTCGCTTAGCCACCTTTCAGGAGCAGGGACGGAAGGAGCTCTTGGTGTTGTGGGACCTGGCAAAGGGTTCTGGGCAAGGCGATGTCTCTGCCTCCCTGGGGCTCCGTCTTGCTCAAGCAGCCCAATCACTCTCTGGCTGGCCTCGGGCTCAGACCAGCCAGGATCGAAGGCTCAGGGAGGGCCAGGATCCTCAGAGTCTCAGAGGCTGGTAGGCACTTGCATGGTGGCGAAGCTTTTTCGTTGACAAAACAAAGCAGAAACACATATATTTGAGAAAAACAAAGCTACAGTTGAGAATGAACTGGATGTTGGTTTTGTGGGAGAATTGGTGCTTAGGACCCTCAGGATGGAAAGCGCTTGGAAGGAGCCACTGAAGGAGGGGTACTGGAGAAGCCACAGCATCAGGGTCCTCCCTCTGGTCAGGCCTGGGAAGCCACCCCGGGATCTTTGGGGGAAGGGCGGGGGGGAGGAAAGCGACCTGAACCCTTCTCTGCCAGTCACCATTCTGGCGGCTGCCAATGGCTCCCCCGTTGCTTCTCTACCTGCCCCCATGCACCCCTGCCTTTGCTGGGACACCCACTCCTCTATGCAGGCGTGGTGGCTGGGTGGGGCTGGAGGAGCTTTTCCTTGGGGGGGGCACCAGCCCTGCCCAGATGGGTCTCCCCGCTGTGATGCCAACCTCTTGTTCCTTCCAGGCCGAGGAGTTCCATGCCCTGGTGAACTCCTTCCTGGGGCGCCTGACTGAGCTGGAGAAGTCCATCAAGTTTGGTGCCCTTCCATCAGAGGAGGCCGCTGTGCAGGAGTGCCAGAGCCAGCTGCAGGTGGGCAGCCCTTGGGGGAGGGGAGGCAGCCCCTTCCCCACCCCCTTTTCCTTGGATGGAATTAGATGAATAGGAGGGAATATTTATTAGTAACAATCCTTCCTCTTGAGAAAGCAAACATCGGTTTCAGCACTATCTGTGCACAGTATATATCTAGAAGCTGCTGGGACAAGGCTACATAACCTTCTAGAACAATTATGTTACCCAAGGTTGCTTTAGGCAGATTTGGATTATTTTCTCCTCATTTTATGTTTCCCTCTTAACGAAGAAATCACTCTCAAACTGTTTAATAAATAAGAAAATACATTTACTCACATCCAAGTCTTGCCAGGATTCTACGAATACTGTGATGAAAATCAGGCAGGCAATAATCCTTAAATGCTACAAAAAACCATAGTCTGGTTCAAAATGGAGAGAGCAAAGAAACGTCTCCCCCCATTGCAGGTAGAAAAAAAGAATGTGTAGTGACAGGAAGAAGCAAAGATTAAGTTTCCATTGTTCTCCTTCCCACCACAAAGGTTTAGAGGATTTGACATCCCAGAGTCCCCTGTTTGTGACTCTCCAGCCATCATTCAATCTGTGATTTGGCTGCAGAGCCTCCCACAGAAACAGGCCCCATCCCGCCGTGCCCAGAGGAGGAGCCTGTGCCAGGTTGCATCCAGCTGCTGGCTGGATGGCGCTGAGCGCCCCTCCCCTCTGCTTGCAGGATCTGAGGCAGAGCCTCCAGTGCCAGCAGCTGCAGCTGGAGTGCATCAGCTCCCTGGGGGAGGAGATCCTCAGCACCTCCCACCCGGACTCTGTCATCACCATCCGGTCATGGGTCACTGTCGCCAGGAGTCGCTTCGAGGAGGTAAGGGTGGCGCCCGCAGGGCGAGGGCAGAGGGGGTGTGGTTGGAGTGTCAGACTAGGACCTGGCAGAGACCAGGGTTCAAATTCTTCCACTCGGTCATTAAGCTGTTCCTGGGTGTGACCTTGGGGGACAATTCATACCTCTCTCTCCCTTACCTACCTCACAGGGTCATAGAATCATAGAATCATAGAATCATAGAATCCTAGAGTTGGAAGAGACCACAAGGGCCATCGAGTCCAACCCCCTGCCAAGCAGGAAACACCATCAGAGCACTCCTGACATATGGTTGTCAAGCCTCTGCTTAAAGACCTCCAAAGAAGGAGACTCCACCACACTCCTGGGCAGCAAATTCCACTGTCGAACAGCTCTTACTGTCAGGAAGTTCTTCCTAATGTTTAGGTGGAATCTTCTTTCTTGTACTTTGGATCCATTGCTCCGTGTCCGCTTCTCTGGAGCAGCAGAAAACAACCTTTCTCCCTCCTCTATGTGACATCCTTTTATATATTTGAACATGGCTATCATATCACCCCTCAACCTCCTCTTCTCCAGGCTAAACATGCCCAGCTCTCTTAGCCGTTCCTCATAAGGCATCGTTTCCAGGCCTTTGACCATTTTGGTTGCCCTCCTCTGGACACGTTCCAGTTTGTCAGTGTCCTTCTTGAACTGGGGTGCCCAGAACTGGACACAGTACTCCAGGTGAGGTCTGACCAGAGCAGAATACAGTGGCACTATTACTTCCCTTGATCTAGATGCTATACTCCTATTGATGAGGCCCAGAATTGCATTGGCTTTTTTAGCTGCCGCGTCACACTGTTGGCTCATGTCAAGTTTGTGGTCAACCAAGACTCCTAGATCCTTTTCACATGTACTGCTCTCAAGCCAGGTGTCCCCCATCTTGTATTTGTGCCTCTCATTTTTTTTGCCCAAGTGCAATACTTTACATTTCTCCCTGTTAAAATTCATCTTGTTTGTTTTGGCCCAGTTCTCTAATCTGTCAAGGTCGTTTTGAAGTGTGATCCTGTCCTCTGGGGTGTTAGCCACCCCTCCCAATTTGGTGTCATCTGCAAATTTGATCAGGATGCCCTTGAGTCCATCATCCAAGTCGTTGATAAAGATGTTGAATAAGACCGGGCCCAAGACAGAACCCTGTGGCACCCCACTAGTCACTCTTCTCCAGGATGAAGAGGAACCATTGATGAGCACCCTTTGGGTTCGGTCAGTCAGCCAGTTCCAAATCCACTGAGTGGTAGCATAGTCAAGACCACATTTTACCAGCTTCTTTACAAGAATATCATGGGGCACCTTGTCAAATGCCTTGCTGAAATCAAGGTAGGCTACATCCACTGCGTTCCCTTCATCTACCAGGCTTGTAATTCTGTCAAAAAACGAGATCAGGTTAGTCTGACATGACTTATTTTTCAGAAATCCATGCTGACTATTGGTGATCACAGCATTCCTTTCTAGGTGCTCACAGACTGTTTGCTTAATGATCTGCTCCAGAATCTTCCCTGGTATTGATGTCAGACTGACTGGGCGGTAATTATTTGGGTCCTCTCTTTTCCCCTTTTTGAAAATAGGGACAACATTTGCCCTCCTCCAGTCTGCCGGGACTTCTCCAGGAATTCTCAAAGATGACTGCCAGTGGTTCTGAGATCACATCTGCCAGTTCTTTTAATACTCTTGGATGCAGTTCATCTGGCCCTGGAGACTTGAATACATCTAGACTAGCCAAGTATTCTTGTACTATCTCCTTAGTTATTCTGGGCTGTGTTTCCTCTGCTGAATCGTTTGCTCCAAATTCTTCAGGTCGGGCATTGTTTTCTTTATCGGAGAAGACTGAGGCAAAGAAGGCATTGAGGAGTTCAGCCCTTTCTGTGTCCCCTGTTTGCATTTCACCATCTTCTCCTCTGAGTGACCCCACTGTTTCTTTATTCTTCCTTTTGCTACGGACATACCCATAAAAGCCTTTTTTGTTGCTTTTAACCTCTCTAGCAAGCCTGAGTTCATTCTGTGCTTTAGCTTTTCTGACTTTGTGTCTACACGTGCTGGCTATTTGTTTGAATTCCTCATTGGTGGTTTCCCCCCTTTTCCATTGTCGTTGTGGGAATTAAATGTTGGCAGGGGGCTGGAACCATGTATTTCACCTTCCGCTCCTGGGAGAAAAAGGTGCCAGTCAAAAGCAACGAGTGAATGAGATACGGGTAGAGGAGGGATGGCAGCCTCCAGCCGCAGCATTGAATCAGGGCAGAAACACACAACCTTGTTGCTACGGACCTGCAACCAGTCCCAGCTGCTGGGGGGCAGGGGGTGTCTCTTCAAAACCTCCCTAAAAGGGGGCCTGGCTTGAGCTGTGCCACCTCCCACTCTTTCGGGACCAGCAGGGGAGGAGAGGGGAGGCTAAGGGAGGCAGGCCCAGGCTGAGTGCCAGTCCCCCTCCGGCCTGCCCCGGGACCCCCTGGCGCCAGCCCCTCTGTGTCCCGCAGGTGCTGAGCTGGGCCCAGCAGCAGGAGGAGCGGCTGCAGGTGCAGGCGGCCTCTCTGGCCACGGAGCGGGAGGAAGTGGCGCGGCTCATGGACTGGATCACGGCCGCTGAGGAAGCCCTGAGCCTCCGGGACGAGGAGCCCCTCCCAGAGGACGCGGAGCACCTGGAGGAGCTCAGCACCCAGCACGGGGTAAGTGGCCCACCCTGACTTTGTGGCCTTGGATGCCTGTGGGCATCTCTGGCTGGGAATCTCTGAGGGAGATGGAATGAGGATGAACCCAGCAAATTGAAATTTAAACCTCCTGTCCCATGTGTGGGCGAGAAATATGAGAGTAAACAGGCTGTGAAGCCCTTTTTTGGCAGAGTAAAAACTCTTTTGCCACTTACTGGAAGCTAGGAATTAGTCGATTATACCTTTTATCCCAATATATTTGTGGTCTGCCTACCTTTCCCCACTGTCTCCGTTGCGAAGAATGACCCACACATTTTAGTACAAACAAAAAGGTTTACTTACATTTCAATGCAGGCAGCAAAAAGTAGGACACAGGTAAAATACGTCTTAGTTACAAAATGCAAAATCAGTTTCCGAAATGAGCCCAGGCTTGTGCGGCTGCTCACATCGCTGGCTTGAAGGAAGAGGGAGACTGAGGCAAAGAGGAAGTGGAAAAGATGGAAATCCTTTGTCCCATTTCCTGCCACAGGGTGTAGGGTGTGTGACGGCACACAGACCTGTCTTCTCTAGGAATACAGGAACTCTGTGAATCTTAAGCCCTTTACAGGCACATTTAACAAATGTAATTGTCATTTGGACTGTAGATTTCCCCACCACCTCAGGAGGAGGGGGCTAACTCCACCCCCACTCCTGCAGGAGTGAGACACAAAGAACTGAGGCAGCTGGATGTGGAACCAGCCTCCCTGTGGCCCCACCTTGCAGGGAGGAGCAGCTGCCCTTTCCCTCCCCCCTTTCGTTCTCCCCCCCAGGTGTTCATGGAGGAGCTGACCCACAAGCAGCCAGATGTGGAGAGGGTCACCAAGAGCTGCAAGCGCAAGACAGCCCCTGAGGCGGGGGGGATGGCCCCTGGCTCCCGCAAGCTGCCTTCTCGTAAGTGCCCCTCCCTCAAGGCCAATGTGTGTCCCTGGAAAGAGGCTTGCATGCTGCCTCCTCCACAAATTTGCCCAATGCTCTTTTCAAGGCATCCAAGTTAGTGGCCATTGCTGCTTCCTGCAGGGAGTTCCACAGATTAACGCTGATCAGTGTGAATAAGTCCTTCCTTTTATCTTCGCTGAGTCTTCCAACACTCAGCTCCACTGGATGGAAGAGAGGGAGGAAGAGAATTTGGGGGCTGGGCTGAGGGCTGGGGGGGGCACTGCTCCACAGCCAGGCATGCTCCTCTCTTGCAGGGCGGCGCAGCACCAGGAAGCTCTCCCCCAGGGCTCGGCCTGTGCCCCTCGAGGACCTGGCGCCCCAGAGCCCCCTCCTGGCCCAGCTGGTGCAGCGCTGGCAGCAGCTCTGGCTCTTGGCCCTTGACCGCCAGTACCGGCTCCAGAACGCCCAGCAGCGCCAGCGAGAGGTAAGGGGTGGGGGCACTGGAACGAGGGGCAGCGGGGAGCCCACAGTCCTGGCTCTGCGTGGCTGGGAGAGAAAGAGGCAGCTGAGGGTGGGGCTTGAGTAGGGCGGATGTCTGGGGGATGCCCTCCAATGAACCCCTTGATGTGGGTCCCTCTGGCACCTTGAACCTTAAGCCCCAGCCTGAACCCCCTTGCAGGGTAAGAGGCCTCCCCCTCCCTCCCTCCTGACCCCACCTGGGTTGGGCAGCTGCTTATGGGCCCCTCATGGGGGGGGGAGCTGGGTGAGATGGGCCCCTTTGGACAGGATCCAGCTGCAGCCAGGCCCATCCTCTGCTGCTGCCCCCCCTCCTTCCCATGGGTGCGTGACATGAATGGGGAGCGGGGGAGCCTGGCCCTGTCCCAGCAGCCCCATCTTTCTCTCTCTCAGCTGGAGGAGTTTGCCCACTTTGACTTCTCGGTCTGGCGAAAGCGGTACATGCAGTGGATCAGCCAGATGAAATCTCGCATCCTGGACGTCTTCCGGGGCATTGACCGGGACCAGGACGGGCGCATCACCCAGCAGGAGTTCATCGAGAGCGTCCTCTCTTCCAGTGAGTGCAGCAGGGCCAAGTGCCCGGGAAGGGGCAGGAGGGGGGGGCAACACCTCCCCAGTGTCATGGACCAGCTGGATGCAGAGGAGTGGTGCGAGGCGCCAGCCGGGGAACCCCCAGGTGAAGAAGACTCAGAGCCCGTGAATTGGTGGTGGGACAAGGATGCCTGGTCAGAGGGAGCAGGAGGCGTTGGAAGCTGAAGAGGCAACAGGGCTTAGTGAGCAGGAAGAGGCTGTGGCAGAGAGCAGTCCAGACTCAGAGGCAGGAGAGGAGGGGAGACCGGCTGCTGAAGAGTCCAGGGGGTCCCTCCCTCCTGCTGCAACCGCTGGTCTCCCAGAACATGCAGAGAAACGGAAAGGGCAGAGGAGGAGGAGAGCTGCCACAAACCCTGGAGAGGAGGGGACTTCGGCAGCTGTGGGAAGGCGGGTGTCCTCAGTCCTTGCAACTGCCTTATTAAGGCAAGACCTACTGGGGAAAGTTGCTGGGATCACTGGGCCTCAGCTGTTTTGGTTCCTTTGAATAAAGAGTTAACTGCACTCGTACCTGACCCCCAGCTGCTTTGGGACCATTCACTTTGCCGGACCCCCAACTCAGCACACTTGGGGACATGGCAGGACTAGTAGTGGGATGTGGAGAGGAGACCCCTCCTCTCTGGCAGCAGCTGCTCTTTCTGACCCCCCTCCTTCCTTAGCCCCCAGTGGAGCACCCACCCAGATGTGCCCTGTGGGCTGTCCTCCACATTCTAGGCTCGCCATGCCTTGTTGGTGGCAGTTCCCTGGCTTGTGGGGCTCGCCGTGTGGCAGGTGGGGCCCAAGTGCCTGGCCAGCCCCCTGCCCCCCCTCTTTCCCTCCCCAGAATTCCCCACCAACCCGCTGGAGATGAGTGCTGTGGCCAGCATCTTTGACCTGAACAGGGATGGCTTCATTGACTACTATGAGTTTGTGAGTGCTCTGCACCCCAGTCGGGACATCCTGCGCAAGGCGGCTGATGCGGACCAGATCCAGGACGAGGTATGGCCCGGAGAGATAGTGGCCTCGGAAGCATCATCCGCCACTCGGTTGCAAAAAAGCATTAAGATGCAACTGTCAGAGGACGTTGCAAAGAGGAGTCTTCCCAGAGAGCAGGGGGTTGGGTGGGGCAAAGCCCCCCCCCTCGGCCTGCCCTTAGGCCTGTCCCCCCAGCCAGCCCTTGACCCTCACCTCCTCCTTCTCTGAGAAGACCCCTCCCCACCACCACTTCCATTTGTTTTCCAGGTGAACAGGCAGGTGGCTCAGTGCAACTGTGAGAAGCGTTTCCAGGTGGAACAGATCAGTGCCAACCGGTACAGAGTAAGTGCTTGGCCAGGAGCCCCCTCGCCCCCCCCCAGGACAGGGGCCTGCTGGGCTTCTGGGAGGAGGGGCCACTGTGCACTGCATTGTGGGGGCTGGACTAGAAGGCCCCTGGGGTTCTAGGGCTCTAGGATTCTCAATCCAGCGGTTAGAGGAGTTGGCGCCCACCAGGTAGCCCTCCTGCAAAGTCCCACCAGGCCTGGGAGCAGCCAGGCAGAGGGACTCGGGTGGTTGGGGCAGAAAGCTGGACTGCTTGTCAGAAGGAAACCCCGCAAGGGGGTCTCTTGTGTCCCTGGCAGCCTCCTTCATAGAGAGGCGGCTTTCTCTCCTCTGGCTCCTCTAGCTCACTGCGTCCCCCCCCCCATTGCAGTTTGGGGAGTCACAGCAGCTGCGCATGGTCCGCATCCTGCGGAGCACCCTAATGGTGCGTGTGGGCGGAGGCTGGATTGCCCTGGATGAGTTCCTGGTGAAGAACGACCCTTGCAGAGGTGAGGGGCTGGGGGTGGCAGTGGGAGGGGGGGGGATTTCTTCCACGGACACCTCCTGGGCCTTCTTGGCAGGCTCAGTTGGGGGGGCAATAGGGGGCTCTGCTTCTCCCTCTGTGGGCCAGCAGGAGGCAGAGGAGGCAAGTGGGAAACGGATTGTTGATTAAAATGTAGATCCATTTGTGTGGACGACATACAAAAAGTAGGGGACTGCCAAGCCTTTTTAGCAACATAAAACTCTTATACATTCTGCAGCTTACTAAGGAATGAGGCAGTTACACTTTTTTATCCCTTTTATTTGTGGTCTCCTGGCCTCCCGCTCTTCACCTCCGTTGCAGAGAATGAGCCACATGTTTTTAGTAAGATAAACAAAGAAAGGTTTACTTACATTTCAGTGCAGGCAGCATATACAATACAGGAAAGAAAACTTCTCAGGTACAGAATACAAAAGTTGCCTTCAATATAGGCTGTGGGTGTCCAGAGCCCCCAGATGCACATCTGGTCATTTTGGAAGCATGATGGAGAGAGAGTCTCCTCAAAGGCAGTAGAAAGTATAAAAGATTATCTCCTTTGTTACGGAATTTCTGCCCAGAGGAGGCAAGAAGTGACCACACAGAGGGTCCTCTCTAGGAAGTCTAAGAACCCTCTTTGTGCTCACCTGGGCTTGTCTGCCAAAACATGTATTTGTGATTTGGCTGCGAACCCAACAGCTTTCAGGGACGATGTGGGCACCCTGCCTTGTTGAGGGTCCTGGGCCCTGAGGGTGGAGGAGCCCCTCTCACTGCGGTGTCATGTGGGAGCACCAAGCCCTGGACGCTGTGCTCCTCATCCTGCTGGGGCTGGGGACCAGCTGAGCACCCAGCGGGCCTCTCTTTGTGCTCGTTGGCCTGGAAGCGGCAGCCTCCCCACGCTCACCTCTTCTCCTCTCCCAGTGAAGGGAAGGACGAACCTCAAGATCAACGAGAAATACCTGACGTCAGACCCTGCGGGGAGCAAAGGGGGCGACTCTCAGTCCGCAGCCCCCGCCTCCAAGGCGCTGTCTCCCCCCAGCCGCTCCAATTCCAGTCTCAGCCTCTACAGCAGTGCTTCAGCCCCCAGCAGCCCCCTCACCAGGAAGGTAAGGGGGGGAATCTGGGGGTGGGATGGAGGAGGGGGGAATATTGCACCAAATCCTCTAGCCTGTCCCCACAAACACCTGGCTGGGGGGCATCCTTCCTCCCTCCCTTGTCCGGCTGGAGGCGCTTTGCTCTGGGGAGTCAGAGTGGCACCGCCGGCACCGCCCTGCTCTCCTGGAAAGGCTCCCTTGTCTGGGGCTGCCACCCCCAGAGGGCAGAGGGGCTGCCCCAGCGCCTGCCCTCATGGTATCCCCCCTTGCAGTCTGTCCTGCGCAGGACACGCTCCGGGGATCGGTGCCTCCACTCCCGCAGCTCTCTGGTGACGGACGGGGCGGAGCTGACCTTTGCCGGAGGAGGAGGAGCCTCTGAGGATGGAGGAGGAGCCGGGGCGGAGCCTGAGGCTGAGCCCCCTCCAGGTGAGGAAGGAGGGTGAGGGGGGCAGGGTCTTCTCTCTAGACTAGAGGAAGCTGTTGGGCAACCCAGTCACCCCCATCGCCTGGGGTGGCTCAGAGGAGGCCCACTCCCCGTGGGGCAGGTTGACCCACCAGCTTGCTCCTCACCCAGCTGCTTCCTCACCAGAAACTGAATTTTGCCCCATACCTGGACGTCCGGCCCCCTACTCCCCCCCCCAGTCTCCCATTCCAAGGGCTGGGTGGGCAGGGGCCTTTGCTCTGGACAGCTGGGTGCAGCTGCCCTGGGGGATTTCTGGGAAGGGGTCTCCAAAGGCCAGCTAGTCTAGCCCCTTGCGATGGAGGAGTCACCACTGAAGCATCCCTGACAGAGCTTTCCTCTTTGCCTCTCCTCCCCAGAGCCCCCCGGAGGCCCCCCGCCCTGAAGGACGCAGCCTCTGCGGAAAAGACGGGCCGTCCATCCTGACCACTGTGGCGCCCGGAGCCAGTCGGGGCAGGGCCCCCTCACGGGAGACGGGCTCAGAGGCCTCCACCAAGCAGCTCTGCCGCCCCCACCCCCAGAGGGCGCAAACTGGTGGCCAGCATCAACCGCTTGGCCAGGCTGGAGGCTGAGCAGGTGGCAGAGCCCACCTCACCCCATGCCCACCCCCCTCCTTCAGTGCCCGGCTGCTTTACCCCCATCCACCCTCCAGAGCAGGCACCCAGATCCCCCCCAATTATATGCAAATGCCTTTGTGGGAGGGGGCCTCCCCTAGCCCTTCCCCACCCCTTAGCCTGTCCCCTGCAGCCCCTCCAGACAGCCTCATCCTTGGCCCTCCCTGCTCCTCACCCGGTTCCTCAGCACCCACCTCAGTCCCTGTGGGGGGGGGGGAAGCCCTGCCCCAGGTGGGATGTTTGGCATCTGCTCTGCCCACCAGCAGTGCCCAGGTGGGCACCCCCTGGACGGTCCCACAGCAGGTTCTTGGGGTGAGGAAGGCCACCTCCCTGTGGTGCTAAGCCCGTCTCCTGCTAGCCCTGGGGGGGGGGGGTCCTTGCCTGGAGTGCCCCCTTCCCTCCCTCCCTCTTCCCCTGGAGCATGCCTGCCTGCTGGCTGCTCTCTAGCCAGGCTGAATATTCGCCTGTCATGGTTGTGGATGTGCTCAGCGAGGGACAATAAAGACCACGGTTTCTCTAGACCCCTCTCGCTTGGGTGCTGGCTCTGCCTGCCTGCCAAAAGAGGCTCCGCTTGCCTTGGGGGAGGTGGGGTGGCCGGGGGCTCCTTGGGATTGAAAACAGGGGGCGGGGGAAGGGAAAGCTCCCCGCTTTTGAAAACAGAAAAATGGACTGGTCCAGATGGGGCCCAGCTGAGAGTCTGCGGAGAACACAGACCACAGAATTGTAGAGTTGCATGGGACCCCCAAGGGCCATCCAGTCCACCCCTGCAATTTAGGAATGGCTGTCAGATGATCATCCAGCCTCTGTTGAAAAGCCTCCCATGAAGGAGATTCTGCCACCTTCCTCCAAGGTCACTCGTTCCACCGCTGAGCAGCGCTGACCCTCAGGAAGTTCTTCCTAATGTTTAATCAGAATCTTGGACTAAATTCCAGGTGTGGAATTGATCGATCAGTTGAACCTATTTCTCTGTCACTTTTCATGCAAATGAGCCCCAAAAAGACTTACAAACCACAAATAGCAATAGCAGGATAGAACATCACAAATACAGCATAAATCATATAGGATAATTAACAAATCATCAGGGAAACAATTGCAATCTATAAAACGCTGTTATAACAGCAACTTCTGACGAAAGCATCATAATTAAAGCAAAAATAATATTATATGATTAACAAATTAGGGACAGATGGGGCTCATCCACCTGGGAAGAGAGCCCATCTAGGAGAAGGAAAACTCTGATCCCAAACCTCTGCTGCTTTGTGGGATTTCTTTGGGAGAAGAAAAGACTCGGGAGTAGACCCTGCGCAAATGCGGAGCGGATCTCACCTCATGCTCCTGCTTCCAGCAACTCCTGCAGCCCAGCTGGTGCCAAACGACTTGCTCTGCTTTCCTTTGGGCCCCACCAGAGAGGCCCACCTTGTGGTCTGAGGATCCCACCACCTCCATGCGCTCTGGCCAGGCTTGCACCCCAGGCAGCTCACTTGGGTGCTGCTAACACAGCGGTTTGTCTTTGTCCCCAGAGGCACACTCCGTTGTCTCTCAAGACAGGGATGCCAACATAAAATAAATATTAACAACATTAACAGAATAGCAGTCAAAAGATAAAAGCAAGCACCGTTAAGTTCATGCGCACACTCTCCAAACCCCGTGACTCCTAATATTCCACTTTGCTCAGCTCATGAAAAGGCCCATCCACTCAAGGCCCATGGCAGCAACTCCCTTCTGAAGGTTCCTTGGGCTGGAGGTTGGGTGGCCACAGGAGAACCCCCCCCCCCTGGCTACCGGAGTCTCTCTCCTCTCACAACTCCCTCGTGGAGGCTCCTAGGGCTGGAGGGGGGGGCAGGCAGGAGGAAAACCATTGCCTGGTGACCAGCACAACATCTCTCTCATCTGCTGATGAGCCAATGAAAACACATCTTGTCCTTAAGATCGGCCTTAGTACCTGAGAACTGGAAACTGGCTAAAAGAAAAACCATTTTTGGAATAGGGATCTGTGCAGTTGCAGCCCAGTTTGCTTCATGTCTGTTCCAAGGTAGAATCGACAGGTATGCGGAAGAACAAGTCCTGCTGAGGCGCAGTCAGCCTGGCTTCTGCAGAGCTAAGTCCTCTCTCAGGCTGTGTGCACATTGCAGTCTTTGAAGTGCTGTGGTTTTCCGTTTTCAAGAAGTCCTGTTGCAGACATCACTCTGCGGGTGCCTGTACCTGCACGCTGGGCAGACAGCAGGTGCCATAGTTAAATCATTAACCTTCCACACGTGGAGGGTGTCCCCTGCTGCTGGCACACACTAGTTTCTTGACTCCCTCTCCATTCAAGGCTCATATTATTTTCAAAAAATTCCTGTGAGTTTATCAATATTCTAAAAGTCTTAGTAGCACAGGTGCAGTTGCACTCAGTGTATGCCCAGAGATTTCCTTCCTTTGTATCATGCAGGCAATTTCATGGCTGCATTTCTCCTTCTGTGTGCTGGGGGGACACTCCGAATTGTATCTAACAAACATCTACTCAGAGTATATCTAGTCTCTTCTTTTGACAAGGCACTCTGAGTATGCTCAGAGCCTCCTTGCCCTGGCACCAGGCACTCAGGGAACATCCTGCAGCCTGAATTATTGAATGAAGTGTGCAGAAAAAGGCACTTCTGATAGCTCTTCTCCTCTTAGCCACTTAACACCAGTGGAGTCAAGGTGGTTTCTTAAAGGGCAAAGCACAGCTGGGTTTTGCTAAAGGGTGATGGGCAAAACAGTTGTTTCTCAGTTCTATCAAAGTCCCACCATAATCCCTCAGGTGATGTGGTTCTTGGTTGTGGTGCAGCGTGAGTGGGGCTGCCGGGACAGCTGCCCTGGGCACAAAATTATTTGTTAGGGGTGCAAAATTTCAACACCTGGTGCTGCCTCAGTACAGCTAGGCACTTCTGTCTCTGGGCTCTGCTGAAAACTGCTGCTCCATGCGAACCAGGAAGTGATCTCACCAGGCAATGGAACGGATCTTCTTTTCATATCTCTGTGGCTGCAATCTCCTGGGTAACACACATGCCTTAGGCCAGAGGTTTTCAACCTTTATGAGTTCCCGGCTCCTGGCCAGCCCCACAGGCACCATTCGCCTGGGGAGCTTGTAGCCAGGGCTGCTGCAACAAACAGTTGTGCAAGCCTTGGGGAGGCAGTGACAAGAGAGGGCATGGGCGGTGGGAAGGGATGGAGGCCAGTGTTGCCCACAGCACTCCTGCCCATCATTCAAGGCACCCAGGGTGCCACAGCACACTGGTTGAAAACCACTGGACTAGGCAGTTGAATGGGCATGTGTACTCTGTGTGTACACATGTGTACTCTGTCCATTTCCCTTTAGGCCCCAGACCAAAACCACACTGGGATGCCCTGGGGACCTGGAAGAGCTGGCCTGTTCATGGGGGGGGGGGGGTTGCTCCCTAATGGAGGCCGCTGTCTCATTCTGCCCCCTCCCAAGACGAGGCAGGCTTGGCTCTCTGGCCTTAAACAAACAGGAAGCAGTTGTGAGGCAGAATCAAAGTGAGCTATTTGCCTGCACACCTTGGCTGCCGGCGCTGCCCAAACCTGTCCCTCGCCTGCTCATCCGTGGGATCTTTGGCGCATTGTCTGTTTTGCCAGGCCAAGGGAGTCCCTGGACCTTGAGAAACCTCCTCCTCTGTTTCTTGGGTCCCCACAGGCCACCTCTGCAAGGCTCCCCTGGAGAGGGCTGGGCAGCCAGTTCTTCCTCCTTGGTGGCCCAGGCAGCCTCCGCTGGGAGCTTGCATCTGGCTCTTCTGGGGTTCTCGTCTGCCTGTACAGGTTGGACGACTTTTTGGGCAAGAGCGCATGTGCCTCCCTCCCGCTGCATTAACACCCTTTGACTGGTCTGGGGTGGCTGAGCCAGATCAGGCCCCATACCTCCTCCTGGCTTGGAGCAAAAGTCCCACCCCCTCAGCCCGCCCACCAACTCTCCCACCTACAGCAGGTGGCATGAGGGCTCTGTGACCCAGAGGTGCCCTCTGGCCTTGCTAGACTTCCAGTGGGCCTCTCACACCAAGATCCAAAGGCGCCTGAAGGCTCCAGGGTCCTCCCGCCCCACGGAAGCCAAACCCTGCCCCGTGGCCCCTGCAACCTTTCCCAGCATAGGGATGCCTATAGGAGCCGGGCTGGTTTCAGGGCTCCTGGGCAGGGCGAGAGGCTCTGCAGCATGAATGACTATTGGTGCCCACAAGTGTGCCAGCACTGCAAGGCGATGTTTACAGAAAGCTCAGAGCCTGGCAAAGCGACAGGGAGGCTAGCTCAGAAATCAACACACACACACACCCCTCCTGTTCACACAAACACATTTGCTTTGTGCCAGCAGAGGCTTAAGCTCAGCCTGGCAGCTGCTACTGTGCTACACAGCCGGCCTCTCCTGGGACACGGGACTCCCAATCCCCTGTTGGTTTTGCTGCCAGTCTTGCCATCTGCCCTTGGGGAAGCAGGCGAGGCTCTAACCACTTAACCTGCTGGTTTGGTTTCAACTTGAATTCCTCCTCTAGCACTGCCTGGGATCACTGCCAGCCTGCGCACACTCGTGGCTCTGCTTGTCCTCGCTCCAAATGACCCTCTTCGCCATTTTGGGGGTGGAGAAAATCTCCCTTGACTTTTTAGAAAAGTGAGAAATACTCCTGTGTCCCTCCTGCCCCTTTCCAGCCCTATAGTAATGGGGTGCTGCTGCGTTCCTTTTCTGCCCTGCATGGGGGCTTCCCTTTGGGAAGTGGGGTGCGGGACTAGATGGACCCATTCAGCTGGGCAGCTTTAGTCTGGCGCCCCCAAGGGGTGGGGCTGGGAAGCACCATCCACCCAGCCCGTCTTGCCTGGGGCGGGGGGCGGGGGGGGGGGGGCGACGGCGACGCGCAGGCGGCAAGGCGGGAGCTTTGCCCTTTTTGTTCGTTTCGGCTTTTCTCAAGGAAGTTCGCTGCGCTTTCCAGGCGCCTTCCGTGCAAGGCGTGCGAAGGAACAAGCTCTCGCCTGGTGTGTCATTTGCTGCTGCAAATACCTAGGCAGTGGATCATCCTTTGACGCCGGCAGGCCTCTCGGTCCCAAGGAGCCCACAGCACCCTTCATCCCCCTGGGAAGGCATTCAGACGTTGGCGGGGAGGTGTCCAGTCCAGGCCACCTCCCCAAAGTCGGGGGAGAGCAGCGCGGCCCTTTCTGCAGCCACACACCCGCTGAGAGACAAGAGCCACGCTTGGTTCACTCCCTTTTCACAGGGCATCTGCACAAGGTCGAAATCAAGGCCTCCTCCTCTCATGTCTTCCCCCCGCAGAAAATGTTGCTTTTTTGCACAGAACGGCCCTGCCATTTTTCCCTCTCGAGGAACCTTCATCTCGCCTCCCTACGAGTCGGCCCCAGCCCTTTAACCATTTCCTTTCCAAGAGCCATTGCAGCGTGATGGGAGTGCAGCGAGAAGGGAGGGGGGTTTTAACCGTTTCCCCACCCACCATGGTCCCAATGAAAATTGCACCCACCCACCATTTGGGACGGGAGAAGCAGGGGCTGATCGCTCGGCCAGAGACTGTCATTTGGATTTCAGAGTCTGGTTTGCTGGACCAGCTTCAAGCAGAGCGGCAGCCCGAGGGGGCAGCTGATTCGTCCATGTCTGGCAGGGCTGGGGGGTGGTCCCCGGAATCCTTAGGGTGGAGGATGGTGGGCAAGGCTGGCCCCAGCCACCCTGCGCGCTGCCAAACAAGACGCCTCACGCCGCTGAGGAAGCGGGTGATGCCCTTCCCAAGTTCTGCCCCACTCCTGGCGTTTTGCCCCCGTCCCCACGTCATTGGCTTTGACGCCTCAGCAGAAACTGCCAAATAATTTTTTCCGCCTGTCCCACCCGCATTTGCTCCGGGATGGAATCTGAGGCATCCTCCGGGTGCTCTTGGGCTGCGCCTCCTGCAGAGACGGGCCAAGTTGCCCAGGTGATTCACCCTTTCCGGATACGAGCATCCTTGGGATGAAGGCAGGTCACAGCCTCCTCCTCCTCGTCCTCCTCCTGAAGTCTGATGTCCCGGGAGAAGACCATTCTGGGGCTCGCAGAGAGCGCTTTCCCCACACTCCCACCCCACAACTGAGGCTTTTCCGCCTCCGCCAGGACAGGAACACTGTTCCCTTGTCACAGCATTCACACGCAGCGCAGAGATTTTTTAAAGCTGTGGGGAGGAGACATGAGGTCATTCATCGACGCCTATGTTGGGGAGCAGGGAGGGGGGAGCCAGCCTCCACTTCCAACAGCAAGCGTGGGGGGGGGGGGGTGCTGCTTACGCCAGCTTGGGGGGGGTGCGTCTTAAGGAGAGGAAGCTCAGGCGGGCCCTTTCCTGCCCCATCATATTTTGGCTTCTCCCCCAGCAGCTGCAAACGTGTCTCCCGTATCGGCCTCTACAGCCACAGCAGGCGCTGTAACTCTCCAGCGGTTTGACTTCACCCCCAAAGGTGCTCTCCTCCATTGTCTCCCGAGACAGACGGATACCAGCAATTCTTAGAGCCCCCTTTCAGCCCTCCTCCCACAGGGCCCAGGACGGGCTTGAACAGCCCCCCTGGAGCAGAGACAGGTGCCTCATTCTGGGCAGGAGCCCCAATCCTGCCCTAGTGCTCTCGCGACTTCCCTCAAGGCTTGGCTCTGCAAACGAGCAGCTTCCTCCTCCCTTGTAGCAAGTCAGTCCGTGTCATGGATCTGTCCCGTTGGGTGGGAGCACGTGCTCAGTTGGCCCCCTCCTTGCTCCCCCCACCTGCCTCTGAAGCCCTCTGCTGGTTAGTTTAGCTGCGGGTTGATCCGTGGGTGCGCCCGTGGTGCTCAGCTCTGGGGTGATGGGGCAGTTCGGCCCCTTACTGCGGATCTGGGAGCCCCACGCGGGACCCTTTTGCTTCCTGGTTCCTCTGCTGCCGGAGCGGAGGCCGGCGTGGCTGCCAAGGGAGGGGCGAGGCGGATTCCTCGGAGGCCTTTCATGTCTAGCGGTGCTGAAGCCGCTGCCTGCCCTGCCACTGCCCTGCCGAGCCTGAGGCGCTGAGGGAGTGCTGAGCACCCGCTGCGGGAGGCCTAATCCTGAACCCAGCAGCCTCCACTGGGCCCTCCATGCCCATGGCCAGGCCCCTTCTCAGGAGCGCAAGGGGCAGAGCCACCCCTCGACATTTGAAACACGAGGCTCTCCCCTAAGGGTCCTGGGAACCGGAGTTCCTTAAGGGTGCTGGAAGTGGCAGCCCTGGGAACGGAAAAGTCATGGGTGCTGCAGCGGCGTAGATCTGCCCTTAGCGACTGGCCGCCTTCTGATCCAGGAGACAGACTCAGCAGCCAGCATGACTAGTAGTAGCCGCGGCCGCCTTATCTTTTTTCGTGGAACTGACAAGTCGTCCTTTGACGCCCCCCCCCCCGCCAGCTGGCAGCCCTCCCGGCAGTTGCCACCAGCGAGCGCATCAGGACATGCCTGGATCGGAGGAGGGCAGCGAGCGGACTCTGCCAAGGCTCTGCCTGCTTTGCGAATGCCAAGATCAATAGGCACACCCCAGGTTGACAAGGCGGCCAAGGACGGGGGGGGGGGGGGAGCCCTCTGCCATCCACCTGGGTGCTGAGAAATCCCTCCCTCTGCTGGTGCCCAAGGCTGGGCTGGCGCCTCCCCACTTTCCTTCCTGGTCTGGGGGCTACGGGACCCCTCCCTGTTCACATGCAGGGGCTCATCTGTGCATCTTCGTTTGCAGACATTTGCAAATATTTTCATATGCAAATTCGGTGCGCAAGTCTTTATGACAGCCTTGTTTGTGGAGCTGCCCCGTTATCTCAAACAAAGCAGCCGGGAAGATAAACCACATGCAAATGCCGCTGCCACGGCCTTCCTGAGAAAGGGAACCGCCGCTGCCCCGCCATCGCGCTCCACCTTCCTCACTGAACTCGCGAGCCGGCTCAGCTGCGTGCCGGGGTCCTTTAGCTGGGGCCGGGGCTATTTATTCATTTATCTCATGATGTTTATATACCATCTGATTGTTGTTGTTGTTTTTTAAAAGAAAAATGTCTCAAAGCGGTTTACAGAACAGATAAAACAATAAAATCATTGCTAATAAAAATTTACAGCATTATTTTAAAACATCCAAAAGTTAAATGCTAAAGCAGATTAAAATCGCTTAACTATCTCAGCATTTGGGTAAACAAGATGTCTAAACAAGAATGTTTTAAGCAGGCACCGAAAAGAGTACAGTGAAGGCACCTGCTCAGCATCAATTGGCAGGGAGTTCCAAAGAGCCACACTAAGTTCTTACAAACGTGCAAACAGGTATTGCCCCGGCAGCTGCAGCTGCCATTCCACGTGTTGGGAAGTTGCTGCGCCGGCTGCCGGGCTAGGAAATTTGCACAAGATGGTTTTACAGGAGTGGTTCCCACAGTGGATGGTCGTGTCCCTTTGGGGTGGATTACCTGGGGGTGCTAAGAGGCAAGGGGGTGGCAACAGGGAGGCGCTGGAGGTGTAAAGGAGTCTCAGACTTTGAAAAGCTGGAATCATTGGATCCGAGGGCCTTCTGGCGGTTCCCTCGCTGCGAGAAGTGAGGTTACAGGGAACCAGGCAGAGGGCCTTATCGGTAGTGGCACCCACCCTGTGGAACGCCCTCCCAGCAGATGTCAAGGCAATAAACAACTATTTTACTTTTAAAAGAAAACTGAAGGCGGCCCTGTTTAGGGAAGTTTTTAATGTCTGATGCTGTATTGTTTTTAATATTCGGTTGGAAGCCGCCCAGAGTGGCTGGGTAAACCCAGCCAGATGGGCAGGGTATAAATAATAAATTATTATTATTATTATTATTATTATTATTATATTATCAAGCTCATCAGTTTTGTTCAATTATTTAAACTACGTAGTTTCAACTGCACTTCGAATGAATGCGCAATTAATTGGTCCTGTTTTGGATTTTATTGTGTTATTATCTTCCCCGGTGGGTCATGGGGCACTGGGGATGAGTTTGGGAACCACCACCCAGAGCCGTATTTTGCCTGCAACCCTGGCCTTCCATCCTTAGACTCTGTGGCCCCTGCGGAGAGAGGGAGGGCCTGGCCCTCTTGCACGGGGCCCACGAGGGACAGCCAACCGGCCCGACGACTTCCCCGCGTTCCAGTTTCGAGACGGGTCTGGCTCCTTCGCTTCCTGGAAGCCTGCCTGTCTGCCTCGCCCCAGGCCCCAGGCCGCCTCTGCCTCCGAGGTTTTTGTCCTCTCCTTAGCAAGGCTGGAGCTCAAGACAAACACAAAATACACCCCGATTACTGGAGGGCCAAACACGACAGGAAGACAATGCGCACATCCAGGTGGCAGGTGATGGCAATCAGCTCTGGTGGCAGGAGCCGCCCAGCCGACTCCCTCGAGCCGTGAGAAGCTATGGCGGAGACTTGGCCGTGGCGCATTCCTTCCTTCTCAGGGCGACGGGGGGTGGCTTTGGCCGGCTCCTTCCGAGGAGGTGGCTGGCGCTTCCGTGTCTTTGAACTGTGTCATCGGCTCCTGGCCAAGGACGCTCCCCAGCTCAAGGAATGCGCGTGGCAGATACTTAACTCTGTATTGTCAAAGCTGACACGTGGTAACATGCTAGAAGTGTATAGAGTCACGCCTGACCTGGAGAAAGAGGAGAGAGAAAAGTTTTCTCCCTCTCTCAGAAGAGGAGAACTCTCAGGCATCCAAGGAAGACGAAGGCTGGGACATCTGGAACCAAAGAACAGACGTTTTTTATTTAACCAGCAATTGGAGATTGCTGACCCACGCACAACTAGAAGCACAACTAGAGCATCTCTGGCAGAAGGAGCTCCTGGCATGAAGGAGAGCCCCCCACCTTCTGACACGGAACTGCTTGTGCACACAGTGAGGGCATTTGCTACAAGAAGCAGAGGTGGCCACCGGTTTGGAAGGCGTTGAAAGGAGATTGTAGGCATGAATGGACAGGGCTGTCAATGCTCCTGGCCATGATGGCGATATTCCAGCTCCGCTGTGGGAGGCAGTCTGCCTCTGAATGCCCAATGCTGGGAACTGCAGGAGGGGACAATGGCTGCTGCTTGTGGGCTTCTTCCCTTTGAGGCATCTGGCTGGCCACCGTGAGAACAAGGAGCTGGACTGGGTGGGCCCCTTGGGCCTGATCCAGCTCCTACAGGGCTTTTCTGATAGACTTATACGGGTTGAGCACTGGTGGAGACACAGCTGACTTCCAACATGTGCAGTGCCCGATTTACACATAAGCTAAACAAGCTATAGCTTAGGGTCCCACTCTCTTGGGAGCCCCCAAAAAAATTAAAGAAAAAAAACCTGGATGTACATTTCCAAAATATAAGATAAAAAGATAAAAAACACATAAAATAAAACCTACACCCAGCAACAGTGTTTTGTGTTGTGTAGGCTCCTGTGATGTAAGTCATGGGCCCCGCCTGCTAACCTGCTCCCTAAAATATCACATATAAAGGGCCCCATTACCTTCAGTAGCCTAAACCTAAATCCGGCCCTGAACTTGTGTCCCAGATGTCTAGGGCTGGGACCACAGTGTTTCTCAAACTTGGGTCTCCCGCTGTTGTTTGACCACAATTCCCATCATCCTGGACCACTGGTCCTGCTTACTAAGGATAATGGGAGTTGCAGTCCAACAGCAGAGGGAGATCCAAGTTTGAGAAGCCCCGGCACTATGGAGTTCTTGCAGAGAGCATCTCAGCACTCTGTGTACTTTTCCTAGTCTCAACTCCGCTCTCCCCCAAGTTGATGCCATTCAAATGGTGTGTGTGCACTGAATCTCGTGATCAATTATGTGGGGTGGGGCTTACCTGCCCCCCCATATTTTATTCAAGTTGGCACCTCTTCCTGCATCTTCATAGAATCATAGAATCATAGAGTTGGAAGAGACCACAAGGGCCATCGAGTCCAACCCCCTGCCAAGCAAGAAACACTCCTTTTCTGTACCAAGCCAGGTCCACAGGGGCCAAAAGCCACAGTGAGAAAGGAGACGTGGCTGGCTGAGCTGCCTTGCTCAACATTTTGAGCAGGTTGAGCTGCCTCCTCCTCCTCCTCCTCCTCTTCCTCTGGCAAGGATGGTTCTGGAAGAATAAACAGCCCCACACAGCAAGCTGCTCTCCTTGCTCTCCCAGCCTGGTTACTCTTCCCACTGGGCCGCCCAGCCCAGCTCTGCAGACAAGACGGAGGCTGAGGCCATGTCAGTTCTCCCTGGGACGGGGGGGGGGCGATGCAGAACAGAGTGCTGGCAACTCATCCTGATGGGCTGGATCCATGTCATGTAGCAGAGCAGCGGGGTAGGCAAGGGCAGGGTGGGCTGGAGGGTCTTCTCCTACCCTGTCCAGAGGGGGCTGGGGCTGGCATTTAAACCAGGAGAAGCTTTGCCTTGTGATCAACGCTGATGAAAAAAATTGACCCTCACCCCCCAGTTTGGCTGGAGGAGTACTGGCGTTGGGTAGTTGCTGCTCGTCTGGATTGTTCTGCCTGCTGGGTGCAGCCTGCCTCTTCTGGCAAGCCCCCCCCCCCCCCAGCAGAGCCCAAGCAAAATGCTGGGCTCTCCCCACTGGTGATGCTTTGCAACCAGCCTTCAGAGGTGGAACACAACTATCTTGGCTAGTAGGCACAGAAAACCTTGTCCTTCACGAATTTGCCCCGCCCTCTTTCAAAGCCATCCAGGCTGATGGCCATTCCTGGCTCCTCCGGCGGTGAGTTCCACAGATTAACATTTCCTCAATCTGCCCCGACCCTTCCAACATTCAGCTTTGCAGATGGCCCCTCTGGTTCAGAGGAAGGGAGAAATGCTTTCCTCTCTCTGCTCTCTCCACCCACGCTGCTCCCACCCCGACTTGCACAACCCGGCCCGGCCCGTTCTCAGGAAGCCGCGCTGGCGAATCTCGCTTTCTCTGCTGCGGCAGCAGGACGGGGAAAGCCCCGAAGGGCAGATCAGGCGGCAGGAATTCCGTTGCAGACACACCTGGGCAAGGATTAGGATTGACAAGCTGGAGAGGAACCAAAACCGCCTCCAAGCTGCTCCTGTCACTTGAGAGCCCGGACCCCGCCAAAGGGTCTTCTCGTGCTCCGTGAGCCCCCTGGTCCCTCCCTCTGCCCCAGCGACACTCTTCTTGCCCATCCCAGGCAGCTCCTGACAAACCACCAGGGCCTTGCACAAAATCCCTGTGTGCGCGCGTGAGTTTACACCCTTCCTTTTGAACACCATCCCCTCCCTCCGGTTTGGGCAAAACCAGTGCCTGTGCGAAGTGAAGAGGCAGGTGTATGGCAGGAGCGCTCCCTCCCTCCCTCCCTCCCCGTGTTTGCACCACTTGGGTTGGGCCAGTGTGTCATCCCAGGGCGGGGACATAAAAGCAAGGTTGCGCTCAGGCCGTCCCACCTTGGCACTGTTGGAAAGAGCAGCAGGAGGCAGCGGCAACAGCAGAGGACCTGCCTGGCAGAGGACCCACAGGTAGGACTGAGGAATGCCTGGTTAAGGGCCATCAGCTGGGGAACGGGGGCGAGTGAGGGGCTCTGCTCCCCTTGGCAAGGCCACTGGGAGTGCTGGGCGCTGGTGCCCTTGGCAGGGGCAGGCATAGGAGAGTGAGAAGCAGCGCCATGGGGCTGGGCTGCCTGTGGCAGGCAGGTGCCTCACGTGCTGCTGGAAGCCTGTGCAGGCCTTCTTGCCGGGGGACACGTCTGGGGGGGGAAGCAGCCTCGAAGGCAGACCCCCCCATGCATTCCCTCAGGCTTCTCTGCCCTGGTGGCTCCTCTTGCCTGCAGTGCTTGCGAGCCCACCACTGAGGGCTCCCCTTTGGGTTTCCTGTTCCAGGGCGTACCTAGGGATTGGTTAGGTATGGGGGCGAAAAATCACACCTCCCCATGCTGAAACGTGTCCTTGCCAAGGGTTCAAGGGAGCTTAGGTCCGCCTCTGCTCCTGTTTGCTCCCTGCCACCTTGCCACCAGCTGCTCTGCCTGCCCTTGGTGCCCACGCTGCTCCCTGGGCATCTCTGGTGAAGGCTGGCAGGACCAGGAGCAAGGCGGCAGCAGTGGCAGCAGGATGCCCTCTAGGCCCATACCCTCTCTCTCTGTGCCAGTCAGAGGTGAGGCATCAGGGGGGAGAGAAAATGCCTCAGGAGGGCTCAAGGTGCTTCCCAGGTGCCGCAAGGAGGAGGAGGAGGAGGTCTTTGCTCCAGGTTCCTCCAACGGCTCGTGGGCCTTTCCAGTGGTGGCCCCTTCCAAGCGACACGCCCTTTGCACCTTCATGGTCTTTTTTCAGGCACCGGGTGAAGCCAGACCTGCTGGCCTCCTCATCACAAGGGACACCTTTGCAGGCACCACTGGCTAGTCAGGCATTTAATTTTATCCATGTGGAGTTTTCATCTTCATTTGTTAGGGGCATTTTCACTTTTCTAATAGGAAAGGCAAAGCCTTCTGAAGAAATGCAACTTCTTGGCAAGTAGCTGATATGAAGAAAGGCTTTAAACTGAGGTTGGGTGTCCATTTGTTCAGCTGTGATTCCTGCTTTGCAGGGGGTTGGACCTTTGGGGTCCCTTCCATGAAAGTGTCCCCCACATTTGTGTGCCTGTGGTTTATCCAGAGCCTCATGAGGCCGGGGGTGGGGGAGCGGGGAGCATCCAGAGCCCAGCTATGGGGCTGCCAAGGCTCTTGGCTTTGTGGGCCCCACTAGCGTTTCCTGAAGGGGTCTTTGGGCAAGCCCCCAGCCTGCACCGGTCTGGAAAATCTTGCGCTAACTCCCCATTCCTTCACAGGAGCAGGATAAGCTCTGGAAGGCAGGCTTAGAAGTGAGATGCATGGTCTAGAAAGGCAGCTGGCAGTGACTGGAAAGGGCAGGAATCAGGTCCAGATGCAGGACAGAAAGGGGGGCTTCCTTACTTACCTCTTAGGTGGGGTGGGCAGGGGGCACAAGCCCCTGGGTCGTCTCTGCTAGAGCCCCCCCCATTTCTGGCCTCTTTTCTCCTTTACATCTGAAGCCCATTTAAATCACATGGCATTCCCCCCCAAGGAATCCTTGGTTGTTCTTGGTGCTCTGTGGTGGGTAAACTACACTCCCAGGCTTATTTGGGGGAAGCTCTGTGGTGCTTTAATCTCATGCTGTGGGTGTGTTTTTAATCTTTATTATTATTATTATTATTATTAATTACATCTATACGGTATACCGCTCCTCATCCAAAGATCACAGAGCAGTTCACAACGCAAAAATACAAAATGTGAGCTTCACTTACAGAAGTGGTGACCAAAGGTGCTGCGAATCACAATCCCGATGAGACCCCTGGGACCACCCAGCATCCTCATTTGTCCCGAGGCAAATTCAGGCCTGACAGCAAGAGCCCAAATTTAGGTTCTCCCCAGCTGCTCTGCAAGTCAGCCTAAATTTGCCTATGAATTAGCAGGTGCAGGTTTGTGCTATGGGTCTGTGCCCCTTGCCCTGCCCCTGTCTGCAGCCCTGAGAGTGCCCTCCCCGTCACATGGGGGCAGCAGGGGGAACTACTTTTCCAGATGGGGCACAGAGCCCCCCCTGGAGAAGGGTGCCAACTGAGTGACTGGCATGCTTTTTGTTTCTTTAGAAAAAAGGATGTTAGGGGGACAGTGAACAAGGGGAGACCAAAAAATCAAGAAAACAGTTTATGCTGTAACTAGAAAGTTGCAAACCAGTTTTATCCAAAATTTTGTTTTAATCTTGTATCACACGTGCAATACAAAAACCACACAATCTGGGTTTAGAAGCAGAGAAAGCGCCCTTCCGTGCAGCCCTGGTTAAGCAGTCGGGGGGCCGAGTACCACAGGCACACCTTTTTGGATAAAGCCAGTGAGGTGGAGCTTCAGACTTAGAATAATGCTTTCCTTTACAAATTCTTTAGAAAACCAAAGACCAGTTCCAAAGGATGTATGCTGATGTAAGTTGTGGCACGTGTATGTGAATGTAGGCTTTCAGAATGTATTTTTTGGGGGGGGGTGTCTCTGGGGAAATACTTAAAAGGGGGGATGCTTTCAGAGGGGTACATTCACAGTGCAAAAAGCTGCCCATCCTGCTCAACCCAGGTGGGGTGGGGGGAGAGGGGTGTTTGACTCCATCTCTGCAAACAGAGGTCCAGCGTTTAAATCTGCAAAGGTTCTCTGGTTACCAGGCAGGCTGCCTTAAGCAATTCTTGAGTGACAGGAGTGGTCCTGCAAAATCCACCTTCAGTCGGGGAAGGTGAGCAGACTTGGCGGGGTGGGGTGGGGTCTTCCAGAAGAGACTTTCACTGTGCCTTTGCTCTCTAGAATAATAGAATTGTAGAGTTGGAAGGGACCCCAAGGTCTTGCAAAACAAGCAGGTATTTAGACTTTCCCCCTCCTACCTGATCCCTGAATGCTTAGGAAGGCGGATGGCAAACATCTGGAAATGACAAGACTGCAGTCTCAGGAAAAAATGTGTTTTGAAAGTGAATATACTAGTAAAAGAAGAACCTGTCCCTAACTCCTGGCCAGCTCTAAACTGTTTCTGGGGCTCCCGGAGGATGCTGTGGGAGGCAGGTAGGACACAGCAGCCCTTGAAATTATGCTCTGGCAATGATCTGGGCACCCGCCAGGATGGGCCTTGGGCTGAGCCTCTGGCAGACTGAGAGGTCCCAGGGGGCTTTGCAGGTCAGCGGGGGCTCTCCCTTGCATGAAAGGGGCCTTGCTGCCTGCAGCAGGTGGGGATCGTGTCCTGGGTGCTGCTGGTGCCACTCAGGCCTTCCGCCAAGGCGTCTTTGGTCTTCCTGCCCTTGGAAGCACTGCCCTCCCAGCCCCACTGCGGTCCCCTCCTTCCTCCCTCGCATCTCCGGAGCTGCCTGGGTGGCCAGACTGGGTCATCATCTCCTGGTACCTCATGTCCCCAACCAACTACCTTGTGCCAGAGGCTCCTTTGCGCCTATCCACTCTTCATAAACAGCAATTCTCCACATAATTACATTTGGATTAGGCTGAAACCACATAATTGCAGAATAATTGCCTGCTGAAAGGTGTGACTTGCCAGCCTGTCGTGGCGCAATGTTAAAGGCAGTTTTTATCACTCCTCCTTCCGTGGGTCTCTATGGATGCTATAAAGGCACCTGGGGAATTAGAGACCCCAGCAAGCAGAGTGTCTGGAGTGCCACTGCTGCAAAGGTGGGATATTGAGTGTGTTCATCAGGCTCCTTCCTTGTGACCATGTGCATAGGGTCTACTCCTGAGGCTGCAGCTGTGCAGGACGCAGTGACTGGGCTGCTTGCGGGGCAAATGACTTCCAGCATTGCTGACCTTGTTTGTGGCTCTGGCTGCCATTCTGCCTCTGGGCCAAGTTCAAGGCTTTGGAATTAACAGCTCAGGCCCAATGCAGCTCAGGACCAGCGAACTTGAAAGAGACCCTGATCCCTGACGTGCCCCCTAGCCGGTCACCCTGACCTGCAGGAGAGCTCCTCCTTCAACCCCCCCCCCCCGATCTCAACAGCCCCCTCCACAGTAACTCGGGGCAGGCCTTTGGGGGGGGGGGGTCACCCGTCTTCCATGCACAGCATCCCTCTGGGTCACAGCTGGCTGTCCATGATTGTCACTTCCCATAAACAACTGGGGACAGATTTGACTTGAAAAACTTTTCTAGCTGAGTGAAAAGGTCTCTCTGCCTTTGGTGCTGATTCTGTGTTGTTTTGAAATACATCTTTAATTGTTGCTTTTTTGTACTATTTTCATTTTCAGTGTTTTTTATGGTGTGCCTGTAAAAAGGCCTTGAGACTCACGTGGAAGGCGACGCATAGATTAATAAATGAATAACCACACATGAACTTGTGGAGCCTGAGGCAGAGCTGGCCCAGGAACCGAGGGCACCTGGAGCGGAGCAAGCCCTCCTCTGCCCAAGGCAAGGGGCAAGAGGCTCTGGGCCCTGGAGAACTCCACCAAGGCCGCGGGGTTCAGTTAAATAGCTCACCATTTTCTTCCCTTTCATGCTATTCCAGGTCAGCTGCTTGAGACAGTCTGAGCTGCTCTCCCTTCCCTTTAGAGCAGGGGTCAGCAACCTTTTTCAGCAGAGGGCTGGTCCACTGTCCCTCAGACCTTGGGGGGGGGCTGGAGTATATATTTTCTTTGGGGGGGGAAATGAACGAATTCCTATGCCCCACAAATAACCCTGAGATGCATTTTAAATAAAAGGGCACATTCTACTCATGTAAAAACACACTGATCCTGGACCGTCCACGGGCCGGATTCAGAAGGCAATTGGGCCGGATCTGGCCCCCGGGCCTTAGTTTGCCTACCCATGCTTCAGAGCTAAATTAGAGAATTTACAAGTGCACACATTTTGTTTTTGTTACTAAATCATGTATATTATGCAATAAGAATTACAGTGCTATCTAGTATACTGGTCTGCGTGTTGTTGTGTTAAGTTTGCAACACAGGGGTTTGTTGTTCTGTATTAGAGCTTACTCCATCAGAATGCAATTAGCCTTCAGCAAAGGACCTCCAATGCCTAAGATTTCCTTCTCTGCCTTCAGCCTGCATCCAGGGGGTGGAAGTGGGTGGGTGCAAACGGTGACAAGAGCAACTTCCAGGCCGTGTTCCCATGAAATAGCTCCAAGTGTGCTGGTCTTTGAAGTGGCCAGACACGGATCTGCTCGTGAGTCCAGGCCCACAGCAGCCCAGGGACAGAGTTGCTGCTGCTGCAGGTCCAGTTCCCAATGTCAGCCCCTCCAGGTGGGGCTGGGAACGTCCCTTGTCTGAAAGCCTTCGAGAGCCACAGCTGTCCTTGGGAGCAGGCAGGGTGACAGGGGTGGGCCAAGGGTCTGGTTGGGCGTGACTCCCTAAGAAGGGACCAGGGCAGGGGATGGGAGTCTCTATAAAGGAGGGTCAGATTGGGCAGTGCTGGGTTTGCCCCCCTCCCTGCCAAGTCCTGCCGTGTGCGCAGGCTCTGCTGGGTGTGGTGGGGACCAGTTTCTGTGTGTGTGTTGCCATGAGACGCTGCAGCTGTGCAAACAAGGCGGTGTTGGTGTTGCACGTGTGATGTGTGACTGTGGTTGCTGCCATGCGTGTGGACAAGCCCAGGGAGCTGTGCCAAGCCTGGCACTGCCCCAGCCCACGTCTAAGGCCAGACCTGGGTCCAAACAGGCAACAGCCAATTCAGGAGGAGGAGTGTCCCCCTCGTTGGCCGACCAGGAAATCTCCCCCTTCTTCAGAAAGGCAGGTGATGCAATTTCCAGGCAAGACAACGCCCTTTAATTTGCAGGGAGCAGAACCTTCTCCCAACCGGCCCAGTAGCTTTTATCACTGGGAATCTGGGGTGTCAACGCTACGCAGATCCCGAGCCTCCTGAACCAACAAGCATTTGCAGGTGCTTCCCAGGGAAAAGGCTTCTTCCAGGCCCAGCAGGAGCCTCCGCCTGCCTCCTTCCCCTGCCAGGGCTGGGAGCAGAAGGCTCTCACCCCCCCCACCCCCTGCAAAGGGTCCTGTGCATCGAATAGCTGCAGAAGCACCTGTCATTGGCCCGCGGAGGAACCTTTTCCTGGCATGTGGATGCTGTGAGGGGGAAGCTTCACCTGGGACCTTCTGCATGCAAAGCAGCTGCACTGGGAATTAGTTATGACGGCCTCTTCCCATTTGTTACATTAGAGTCCTGCAAGATTGCTGCTTGCTGGCTGTGACGGTGGGTTCACCTTGAAGCTGGGCAGGATCACTTTGGGAAAAGGAAAAGGAAAAGCTCCAAATGGTAGAAACATAGAATTGTAGACCTGGAAGGAACCCCAAGGGTCATCTAGCCCAAAACAGGAAGGAGAAACTGACCTTTTTGTGTTATTGGCCCAGTCCTGTGGAACTCCCTGCCACTAGATATTCAGCAGGCACCTTCTGTGCCAATTTTTAAATGCCTGCTGAATACTTTCATATCCTGCCAGGCCTATACAGGCAGTTAAGAATACATCCTCCACAATCATTTTCTGATGCCTGATTTTAATTTATTTTTGTTTTTAACTTTTTAAAACCTTTATTGTCTGTTTTTATGTTTTTATATTGTTGTAAACCACCATGGTATTTATTTATGATACAGTGGTATAAACGTATTTGTCAGGGGTTCAGGAGCAGAGGCACAGGAAAGGGAGGAAATAGAGAGCGAGGGGGAGGAGTCCGAAGGAAATGTTAGCGATGACAGCGGTCCGAGGTCTCTGAGTCTTTCCAGCGAATCGGAAGATTCACAGAAAGGGGCTCCCATGGTCAGAGCAAGGGGGGTGCCGAGGGGGACACCCCAGGAAGAAGGGGCCAGAGGGGACTCAGAGAGCAGCAGTTGGAAATCAGGACCAGCGTCCACACCAGAGTGCAGTAGGGGGGAGGAGTCCCAGGCATCGGGATCAGGCGGCGCACTGCCAGTGGGAGGACATGAGTCAGGATTGGCCACGCCTCCATCGGGGAGCGAGGAAACGGTCGAGAGGAAGGTTGAAGGCTGGGCGCGCGCGCCAAGTTCAAATGTACAGGAGGGCGGCGCAGTTGGCAGCCCGGATAGGGAGCCAGGTCCCAAAGCCCGCCGAAAAGAGGGGGAGGAGTCAGGGGGGTCAACGTCAGCGTCAGAAGAATCCAGGAAGGAAGGGACCCCGGGGGGTAGCAGGACCCAGAGGAGAAAGGAGAGACGGAAGAGGTGGAGTAAGGCTAGAATCTTAAACTGGTGTACAGGGGGCGGAGACTCAGATGGAGCTTCGCCGATCTAACCCCTAGACGTAGAGCTGGGGCGCTGCGGCTTGAAAATGGAAACTGTACTTCAATAAAGACTTTTGTACATTACTGCCGGCTAGCGTTGGTCCTCTGTGAGCTGGGACCTGGAGCCAGCTCTGACAGTATTTTTTAAAATAAAAAAATGACCAAGCTAAATAATCTCTGGCTATCCAACCTCTGCTTCAAAACCTCCATTGCAGGAGAGTCCACCACCTCCCAAGGTGGCCTGTTCTACTGTCAAACAGAAAGTTCTTCCTAATGTTTAGTCAAAATCTCCTTCCTAGTTATTTGAATCTATTGGTTTGGGTCCTCCCCTCTGGAGCAGCATAAAATAAGCTTGCTCTGTCTTCCATGGGGCAGCCCTTGAGATATTTGAAAATGGCTGTCCTATCGCCTCTCTGTCGCCTCTTCTCCAGGCTAAATATATGCAACTCCATTAGCCATTTCTCATGAATAAGGCTTTCTTTCTTCAGCATCTTGCTTGTCCTCCTCTGCACATGTTCCAGCTTGTCAATATCCTCCTTAAATTGGGGTGCCCAGTTAAACTGGACACAGCATTCTGGGTGGGGTCTGACCAAGGCAGAATATAACTTTTGATCAGGACACTCAACTTAGGTTGATACAGTCTAGTTAGTATAACATTAGCTTTTTTTGCTGTTTTGAAAAAACAACAACTGCTTCATGACTCCTTAATGGGAGCTAATTGTTAGAAGATGCTTACTTGATGAAGAAATCTCTCTGGAATGTTCTGGGTAGAGAAACCCATCTATTTAGGGAAGGGGATCCCCTAAATAGGGCAGGGGTGGGTGGGGGGAGCTTCTAGATGCAGTTGGGCTCCATCTCCAATGACCAGGGATGGTGGGTAGTCATAGTCCACCAGCTTCTCAAGGGCTGCAGTCTCTATCCCAGTGTTAACGGGGCAGGGGAGGGAAGCCATTAAATCAGCTGGCACTGTTGAAATGCTTGGCAGCCCCTCCCTCATCTCCAAATCCTGGAGGCTTCCAAATAAGTTGACTGGAGTTCTTCTTCTTCTTCTTCTTCTTTGGCAATCCCTTGTTGCCGAATAAGATAGTATTCCCTAAACACGGTTTGAACAATGAGTCCCTAAGTGACTGTGGAGGCCAATTCTGGATCCACACATCCTTCCACAGTGGGGACATAGGTCTCCGGGCAGGAGATGTCAGTTTTACAAATGGGCTCAGGCAGTGTCAGTAGAGGAACTTGAGTTTTGGAGTACTGCTTCTGTGTTTGGCGATTCTACCTTCTCAAGAACAAGAGCAAGTTGTTGGCTTCTGCAAAGTAGATCACATTTGATTCCTTGCACAGGGACTGGGTTCTGCCGTGTCTGTTCTCCAACAGGACTGAGGGCTCATTCACTCTTAGCTTTGCTCCACATTGTAGGCACCAGTCCAGGCTTTCCAGGTTTGTGTCTGAGCAGTTTCCCCCTTCTGTTTTTTTGCCCTAGCACTTTCTCCACAAAACCCCACTCTTGACCACTGAATCTGGGCAGCCACCTGCAGAAAACCCAAATTGCCCTTGGTTTCAATTCAGCTTTAAAGAGTGTGTTTTCCTGGGCGAAGCACCTGCTGGTAGGTTAGGGGTGGAAGTGCCTGGACGCAAGCTGGGAAACAGCGGGGCAAAAAATAAGTGTGGAGGACGAGCCCTGATGCTAAAAGCTCTCTCTTTGCTCTTCTGGATCTAAATGGCAGTTTTCACACTGAATTGCACTGATTCTTTAAAAAATGCTTTTAACCTCTCTTAGCTTGTAAATATGAAGTGGCAATTTCCCCCAGGAATTAAATTCTGACCAAGGGTTGGAAAAGGGTGTTCTGTCTTCCCATTAGTGGTTCTGCTGGACCATATCTAGTTACTATCAACGGAGTTGCCCTGTAGCTTACAAGAGCAAATAGGTGGGACGGCCTGTCTCAATACTTTCTTGGCAGTCTGTGCTGCTCTCTCTGCCTCATTATTTCATTGAGGGTAATTTGAGCTGGTGGCAATATGGCAAAAGTTGCAAGATGCCAGAAATGACTGGAATTCTGCTACTGTAAATGGGTTTGCGTTGTGGGTCATGTTGATCAGGCGTGCCAAAGCAAACAGACATATTCTTCAGTGCTCAGGCAAGGGAAGTAGCTCAATAGACCTTGAAAAGCAGGACCTGAGAACCAAGCCAGGTCAGCCTTACAGTTCAGCTGCTCACCTTTCCTTTTTTTATTATTATAAATATTTATTAAAGTTTTCACAATATTACATGAAAAAAGAAAAAATACAAAAAAAACACAATTAAAAACAATTCCATCTTTTCATCACTTATCTTTCATTTACTTGTTTCCCGGACCTCCTCATGCCTCCCTTTTTTGTATTCCAGTTCAATTTATTAGTTCAGCAATTCCTTTCCCTCCTTATTTTATCCTGATCTTTAATCTTAATATATTATAGCATTAAATTTTTACCTATTAAAAATCCAATTTTTCCATATTCTTTTATACCATTACAGCTAGAAACCACTTAACTTCAATCCAACATCATTCTAACATTCATTAATTTTGCAATATTTCTGTAAATAGTCTTTAAATTTCTTCCAATCTTCTTCCACCGATTCTTCTCCCTGGTCTCGGATTCTGCCAGTCATTTCTGCCAATTCCATGTAGTCCATCATTTTCATCTGCCATTCTTCCAGTGTGGGTAGGTCTTGTGTCTTCCAATACTTTGCAATAAGTATTCTTGCTGCTGTTGTAGCATACATAAAGAAAGTTCTGTCCTTCTTTAACACCGATTGGCCGACTATGCCCAGGAGAAAGGCCTCTGGTTTCTTCAAGAAGGTATATTTAAATACCTTTTTTAATTCATTATAAATCATCTCCCAGAAAACCTTAATCCTTGGGCACGTCCACCAAAGGTGAAAGAATGTACCTCCAGTTTCTTTGCATTTCCAACATTTGTTATCGGGCAAATGGTAGATTTTTGCAAGCTTGACTGGGGTTATGTACCACCTGTATATCATTTTCATAATATTCTCTCTTAAGGCATTGCATGCCGTAAACTTCATACCTGTGGTCCATAACTGTTCCCAGTCAGCCATCATTATGTTATGTCCAACGTCTTGAGCCCATTTAATCATAGCAGATTTCACCGTTTCATCCTGAGTATTCCATTTCAACAGCAAGTTATACATCTTTGACAAAATCTTGGTTTTGGGTTCTAACAATTCTGTTTCTAATTTTGATTTTTCCACCTGGAAGCCGATTTTCCTGTCCAATTTAAATGCCTCCATTATCTGATAATAATGAAGCCAGTCTCGCACTTTGTTTTTTAGTTTTTCAAAACTCTGCAATTTCAATCTATCTCCATCTTGTTCCAAAATTTCCCAATATTTCGGCCATTTGGCCTCCATATTGAGCTTTTTCCTGTGCTTTTGCTGCTCACCTTTCCTAAGGTCTATCATGTGATTAAAGGATCCTTCCATTGTGCTGATCCAGTTCTTCTGGATCAGAAGTCACAGCATGAGATTTTGTTCTTTCTGCCCCTTCCAGAACTTGGCCATCACACTGTCCACTTGGATCACTTACAGCAGCCCATGGTTAGACCTTGACATCCTTGGTGGATGGATGAGTTCTGGTCTAGATAAGTTCTAGGATCTCTTTCCTCATTTTTTGTGCTGCAACAATGCACTTCCCTTTTGTGATTAGGCCTTCCGGTTCACTCAGTCATCCACAGTCTGCAAAGTTCTTCCGACTCACCTCTGAAGAATTGCAAAAGTCTTTAGGCCATCCTGATCCAACATAGCACAAGACTTCTTGAAGTTCTGGATTTCCATGAATGGTATTTGGGGTTGGAGTTTTGCGAATCCTGGCCACCATTCCAAGAAGCTTCCTCGCTGCTTTCACTCAACTGATGGGGTGTGGCTTTGTACAGAGTTGCGTTATGGCATCTCCCAAGAGCTCTACGTTGTGTTGATGAAAAGTACATTTCTCCTTGTTCAGCTTGTGGCTGGATTCATGGAAGCAGCAGCAGCAGCTGGGATCATACAGATCAACCTCCAGCCACCGTGATTAAGGGGTGGGGGAGCTGCACGTGGTGCGTTGGTTGGGGTCCTGTGGAACTGCCCAGTGTCTGCTTTCAACTGGATCACAGAACCACAGACTGGTAGAGTCTAGTGTCTGGTGTCGGCCGTCTTTGCTCCCTGGGTGGTCATTGGTGGTAAAAGGAAGACCCTGCTATGGCCAGGACAGTGTTTAACCCTGACACATTCTGCCATTCCCAGCCTCAGAGGCTCATTTCAGGACCCATTAGGAGCACATCATCAATTAAGTGAATTATACATTACCTTTACGGTTCACAAGTGATGAGATAACACCCGCATTTTAAAGCATGCAATTAGTCTTCATCTGTCTCCACCCAATATTAACAGCATGTGTTTCAGCTGAATTACAGGTTTCTGTCCCTTACCTCCACATTCCCATCCTTTTCAGGATTGTGGCTGTGTACACATCACACATTTAAAGTACATTTCCACCCCTAAAAATACTGGGAATTGTTGCTTACCCCAGAGCTGTAATTCCTAGCACCCTTAACAAATGACAGTTCCTAGGCATTATTATTATTATTTTACAACCAAACATAGTTATTTAAAAGTTCAACACACCAGAAGCATGGGCTGATTTCATTTTTCTTCCCTCAGAATTTCCAGAGAGATGTGAGAGGCAGCTGTTTCTAAACTATGTTGTGCTGAACAGTGAAATGTTAAGGGACTTGCTCTGCGCATGGCTGTGTTAAAGACGCTCCATGCAAAACTCTCTCCCCTCTAACTTGAAAAAGGCATGAGCCTATTCTGGGAGTGGAGGGAGCACATGCAAATATTTGAGGTGTGTGAGTGGTGCCTCAGCCCCATTTTGCAGTGGAGTTACAGCTGGACAGGAAATCTTCAGTTCTGCATTTCCTTTAAGTTCTGACTTTGTGCCTTTGCTCTGGTCTGAGGGGGCTGGCTGCAATCCTGCCTTGCCCAGGGCAGCTCAGGCCATCCTCAGCCCCTTGGGGCAATCCCAGCAAAGCCCACTGCTGGCCACACTGGGTGAACTTTTTTCGTATTAGAAGTATTTGTTACCATGATTTCTGTGCTGCCTTTCAGGGTCAAAACCCTCCCAAAGTGGCTTACATGCAAAATGCAAATAAAGCCAATCAATAAAGGTTAATGATTGGAGGGTTCTGAACTTGCTTAACACCCCGGAGGGGGGGGGAGTGAGCCATGCCCCCACCTGGCTGGGAGGAAGCAAGGGTTTTGGCTCTCTTGTTCTTCCTGTGATGCCTCTTGCCAGAGGTGCAGGAAGGAGCTGCTTAGAAGTCAAATCATCTGCCTGCACACCAGATCCCTTTGAAGCACTTTCGGAGCACATTTCCCCCTCAAAGCATCCTGGGCTCTGCAGTTTGCCCCTCACAGATTTACGATTCACAGCCACTCTCTTTGAAGGCCACAGCCCATCCACAGCCAAGGCTGCTATTTGTGGGGAGGAACTGTGGGCACAACATCTGTTTCATGCATTTTTAAAATGAGGCTGCATTTTAAATTGCATTTTAACCTGTATTTTAAATTGGTTTTTTTCTTTTCTTTTCCCTATTATGTTTTTACTGTGATTTTATTGGTGTTAGCCGCCCTGAGCCCAGCTCTGGCCGGGGAGGGTGAGGTATAAATAAAATTATTATTATTATTATTATTATAGTGCTCTGGTCCATGGGGTCACGAAGAGTCGGACTAAACAACTAAACAACTAAATTATTATTATTATTTCATTTATAGTTGCTAATGTTATTTATATAGAGGCTTTATTGCACTTGTATCTGATTCTCATTTGCAGCGTTTGAAATTTCACAAATTATTTAAGGTAGGTTGTAGATCACTTTGAGGTACCTTTGAGATTGTGAAGTGGCATGGAAATCATAGATTCATAGAATCATAAAACTGTAGAGTTTAAGGCACCCCCAGTGGTCATCTAGTAAAAACCTCCTGCAATGCAGGAACCGCAGCTCAAGAATCTGCTGCTGGAGATGTCTGGAGCCCAGGGGTGCTCCGGGGTCCCACTGTGGAATAGGTAAAGGTAAAGGTACCCCTGTCCGTACGGGCCAGTCTTGACAGACTCTAGGGTTGTGTGCTTATCTCACTCTAGAGGCCGGGAGCCAGCGCTGTCCGAAGACAGGTCCGGGTCACGTGGCCAGCGTGACAAGCTGCATCTGGCGAGCCAGCGCAGCACACGGAAACGCCGTTTACCTTCCCGCTGGTAAGCGGTCCCTATTTATCTACTTGCACCCGGGGGTGCTTTCGAACTGCTAGGTTGGCAGGCGCTGGGACCGAGCGACGGGAGCGCACCCCGCCGCGGGGATTCGAACCGCCGACCATGCGATCGGCAAGTCCTAGGCGCTGAGGTTTTACCCACAGCGCCACCCACTGTGGGTGGAATAGTGAGCTGGAATAGTGAGCTGCAAATGGCTGTTGACAGGGTGGCTCCCAAGTCCCTGCAGAGCCCAGGCAGCTCTCTGGTGCACTCAAGAACTGGGGGGGGGGGGGAGCCATGGCAAACAGTCACATTCTCAAGGCCATTTGCACACCTGAGAAGGAGTGCATCTCAAGGCATTCTTTCCTTTCCTTTAAGACCAAAACCGTTTCATTCTGAAAAGCCCACCATGGAGCCAGGCAGCAGCTGGCTGCAGCTGCCCCCCTGCCATGCTCAGTCCCTGAGAGGGAGGGGCACTCCTGGAGAAACCAAGATGGCAGCAGGCCTGGGGGGGGGGAGCTGGCTGAGTCCGCTGCTGTGGAGCTGGCTTCTTAAGGAAAGAAAAAGGGATACTGTGACAATGGGCATCAGCCCTAACGTGCCCACGCTGGGCACTGATGCTCTGCCAGGCGGCCACTGTCACCTACTGCCTGCCCCTAGTGGGTGTTTCCTCCCCACCCCTAGGTTATGGGGCCCCAGGCTTGGACTATGAAGTCTAGCCCTGAGGGCACCACATCCTAAATACCCCCCCCATTTACAGGGGCCTTCCCCCGCCATGCCTTCCACTGCAGCTGCCCCCCAAGGGCATTTTGCTGTGGAGGCAGGGAGGGGGAGGGCCTCCCTTGCACCTCTCTAACCACTAGGCTTCAGGACCTCTAAAGCCACCAGCTTCAGCAGCAATTGCTTAAGTTTTACACATTATTTCTACTTTTTGTAAAACGCACAGGCAAGCTGGCCCTGTGCAGGAGTCCTGAGATCAAGACCGGTGAGCCTCTCGCTTGGCTAGGCTCTGGCTGCCCTCCAGGCCTGGCCTGCCACCAGTTTCTCTCTTTTTTCCATGACGTTGGGCTGCTCCCTGGGCTAGTGTGGGTCGCCCCCATGGCGGCCGGCAGTCTCAGAGGCAGCAGCCGGGTGCTGGGTCCCCCCTTCTCTGCCTGCCCCCCTCCCTGACCCCTCCTGCATTCCAGGCTCCGTGCAAGCAAGCGCAGATGGGGATTATCTGCCACCAAGAGGAACAGGGCTGGGCTGGGGAGGGGAGAGGCAAGTGGGTCGCCTGGGCTTGTCTCCCTCCTTTGTTGCTCAACCTTGGCAAATGCTCAGAATGTAAGAGGAGCAGGGAAGTTGAAAGAGGCTGGGGCTGGGCTCAGGAGGATGCCAAACCTGTCTGAGCTTCCTTCACCACTCTGCTCCTTCCCACCCCAGCGCAGGCTGAGAGGGGACAGAGATCTCATGAAGCAACAGGGGGTGAGATAATACGCTGTGGCTGATCATTATTCCGCTTGGCCTTGACAAGGGCTCCGTTCCAGCTTTATTTGAGGGCAGGTTTCTGGTGCAGTGACTCCATGTACCCAAGGAAGATCTCACCTGTCAAATCCTCCAGAGGGGCTGGCCCCGCCCAAAGCGCAGAGGGCCTCCCCAGGCCAGCTTCCTATTACCGGACTGTGTGGGTTCTGCACACACCACATGGGCCCCTCCTGCAATTTCTGCCTTTTTATTCCTGCTTTCTCTTTTATTACCAGGGTTTTGGTTTTCACGCCAAGCTTTTGCTTGTGGTGTGTTGTAACATTGCTCCATTATCGCTCGTAATTGCTGGGAGTGTCCTTACAACCGGAAAAGCAGACGTGCACAGTTGTGAGGAACCACTTTTAAAATCTGTTTCTTTCTCTCCTCAATTATCAGGGAGTATTTTGGAAGTTTCCCCTTGTGTCTCCCCCGTGGGAATGTGCGTGAAGGTAGAAGGTGCATTCCAAGGACACCTTGCAGGTGCCATTCAGGTTTCAGGTTGAATCAAGAGTGGAATTCCATGCCAGCAATCCTTAGGAAAGGAACTGAAACTAAAACTGCCAGTCTCATAATGCCATTATACAAGTCTATGAGGCAACCACATTTGGAGTACTGTGTGCAGGTCTGGTCACTGCATCATGAAAAGCATATTGTAGAGTTGGAAAAGGTTCTGAAAAGGGTTCCTCTGTGAAGAAGGTTTGCAGCATTGAGGATTTACTAGTTTAGAGAAAAGAAGTTTAGAGCAAGAAGTGGCACAACAGAAGTTTATAAGAGGATGCCTAGCAGGGGGAAAGTGAAAGAGAAAAGGTTTCTGCTCCTTTCTGCTCTTCATTACTACTGACTGTTTCCTTTCATTCCTCTCCTTGCAGAGACCCACTTGCCACCCGCAAAGGGAGCAGAAGAGTCGCCTGCTTGCGCCAGGAGCGGAAGACTCGGAACAACTGCACAAACAGCATGGAGGCAAGGGGTCCAGGGACCCGGGGGCAAGCAGGGTCAGCAGCCATGCCAGGGGGCTACATCTCCCCCAGCAGCACCTCCGCAGCACCCAAGGCAGACACACACATCAAGAGCATTGCCGGAGTCTACGTGGAGGCCGCTTCTGGCAAGACGATGAGCCTTAATGAAGCTGTCCAGCATCATTTGCTGCAGCCTGACGTTGCATCAGCTCTCTTGGAGGCCCAGGCAGCCACCGGCGGCATCGTTGACCTTGCGGGAAAGCGGCTGGTCTCTGTGGCGGAGGCCCTGGAGATGGGACTGGCAGGGCTGGAGATGAAGGAGAAGCTGCTCTGCGCAGAGCGAGCAGCAAAGGGCTTCACAGACCCTTACACAGAGGAGAAGATCTCCCTCTACCAAGCCTTGCAGAAAGAGCTCCTTGGAAAGGAACAGGGCCTGTATCTGCTGGATGCCCAGTTAGCCACTGGGGGCACCATTGAGCCAGCCACTGGTCACCGCATCCCTCCGCAAGAGGCTTATGAGAAGGGCTACCTTGATGAGAAACTAAGCAACTTCCTCTCTGACCCTGAGAACGAGGAGGCCAAGGGCTTCGTGGACCCAAACAACAACCAGAAGGTCACCTACACGGAGCTGATGAGAAGGTGCATTTGTGACCACACCAGAGGCCTGCTCTTGCTGCCACTGAAAATCTCCTTTCCTGGGCTGAGAGGGTCTGTGTGCAGCCATGAGCTCCTGGATTCTGGAATCATTGACTCAGCCATGTTCAAAGCCCTCCATGACGGGGAGCTCACGGCGCAGGAAGTGGCGGAGATGGACTCTGTTCAGGGGTACCTCTCTGGGACAAAGAGCATTGCCGGTGTGGCGCTGCTGCACACCAATGAATGCAAGAGTCTGTACCAGGCTTTAGGGGAGCACCTCCTAGTGCCAGGCACAGCTGTGATTCTCCTGCAGGCTCAGGCTGCCACAGGATGCTTGATAGACCCTGTAAGGAACGAGAAGTTCACGGCCGATGCTGCCATCCGCGCAGGAGTTGTTGGGCCAGAGCTCCATGAGAAACTGTCTTCAGCAGAGAAAGCAGTCACAGGGTACAAAGACCCCTTCACTGGCGAGACGGTCTCTCTGTTTCAAGCCATGAAGAAGGGCCTTGTGCCCAGGGACCCTGGCATTTTCCTGCTGGATGCCCAGTTTGCCACTGGAGGCATCGTCGACCCCCACACGCATCACCGGCTTCCTGTGGAGATGGCCTGTCAGCGGGGCCACTTAGACAAGGACACAGAGAGCCTCCTCTGCAATCCCACAGATGAGATCCGTGGGTTCTTTGAGCCCAACTCCAAGGAGAAATTGTCCTATGCAGAACTGCTCTTGAGATGCGTCACAGATCCAGACACGGGTCTCTGCCTCTTGCCTCTCACAGGAGGCCATGGAAGGGAGCACTCCTTCATTAACCACAACACAAAGTCTGCTCTGGAGAACATGGCTGTGTCTGTGTCCTGTGGGAAATTCAAGGGGAAGCAGGTTTCACTCTGGAAGCTCCTCTTCTCAGACTACTTTACAGGAGAGCAGAGGACCGACCTCATCCAGCAGTACTGCTCTAGGCGCCTTTCCGCTCGGCAACTGGCTGACAAAGTCTCTCACACTATCCAGCAAGCCGTTGCCAACTCCAGAGTCACCTTCGAGGGCTTGAGGGACAAGGTGACGCCCGCCCAGCTTCTGAGCTCAGACATCATCAACAAGAATTTGTTTGAGAAGCTGACCCAAGGGGAGACCTTGGCCAAAGATGTTGTCAGCATGGGCACGGTGAAGAAGTATCTGGAAGGGACGGGCAGCATCAGTGGGCTGCTCCTGCCCGACTCCCAGGAGAAGATCAGCATCTACCAAGCAAAGAGGAAAGGCTTCCTGCGGCCAGGGACCTCCCTCATCCTCCTGGAGGCTCAGGCTGCCACAGGCTACATCATTGACCCTGCAGCCAACAAGAAATACTCTGTGGACGAGGCCCTGAAGGCCAACGTAATTGGCCCAGATGTTTACGACAAGCTCCTGACTGCCGAGAAAGCTGTCACTGGCTACAGGGATCCTTACACAGGAGAAAAGATCTCCCTCTTCCAGGCTATGATGAAGGATCTGATCATCAGGGACCATGCCATCCGCCTGCTGGAAGCACAGATAGCGACGGGGGGCATCATCGACCCCATCAACAGCCACCGCCTGCCTGTGGAAGTTGCCTACAAACGGGGCTACTTTGACAAAAAGATGAACCTGATTCTCTCGGACCCCAGTGATGACACCAAGGGCTTCTTTGACCCAAACACCCATGAGAATCTGACTTACCTGCAGCTGAAGGAGAAGTGCATCACGGAGCCCTCAACCTCCCTCTGCCTCCTGCCGCTGAACAGCAAGAAGCCACGGTTCATTGACGACACCACCAAGGAAGCGTTCAGGGGCTCCTCGGTCTTTGTGAAATACGGGCGCTTCCAAGGGCAACGGGTCTCCCTGTGGGATTTGCTGAACTCCGAGTACTTCAGCGAGGGCAAGAGGAGGGAAATATTCAACCATTATTGCCTGCAGAAGGTCACCCTGGAGAAAATCCGGCTCATGTTGGAGGAGGAGATGAAGAAATGGGCCTGCATCCAGTTCCCAGCCATAAGGGGCCGCGTCACTGCCTACCACCTGATGGAGATGGGCATAATCGACAGGACCCTCTTTGAGAGGTTGCTGGAGGGAGCTGTGAGCCCAGAGGAGGTTCTGCGCATGGGCTCTGTCCGGAAATACCTCTATGGCACTGGAAGCATCGGAGGCATCGTCCTGCAGCCCTCCAACGAACGAGTGAGTCTCTACGAAGCCATGAAGAGGAACATTGTGGTGCCCGGGGTAGCCGTGCCCTTGCTTGAGGCACAGGCAGCCACTGGCTTCATCGTTGACCCAGTGAAGAATAAAAAACTCGGCCTGGATGAGGCTGTGAAGGAAGGCCTTGTTGGCCCCGAGCTCTATGAGAAACTCCAACGGGCAGAAGAGGCTGTCACTGGCTACAAGGATCCTTTCACAGGCAAGAAGATCTCCCTCTTCCAAGCCATGAAGAAGGGCCTTGTGGCTGACAAACAAGCCAGGCAGCTGATGGATGCCCAGCTGTCAACGGGGGGTGTCATTGATCCGCACTGCGGACATTATGTCCCAGTAGAATTTGCCCAGAAAAAAGGTTACTTGGATGAGGACTTCAGCAAAACACTTTCCAACCCAAGCAGTGGTGCCAAAACTTTCAGCACTCTGGACAGAAAGGAGATGGTGACCTACAGCCAGCTGATAGATCAGTGTCAGAAGGATGAAGCCTCTGGCGTCCGCCTGCTACCTCTGCCGCAAGCAGCTTCTCCTGCCACCACAGATGAGCAGATCAAGCAGCTCTTCAGGGAGACCTATGTGCAGGGCAAAAGGGTCTCCCTCTGGGAGCTCCTGAACTCTGGCTACTTCACGGAGGAGCAGAGAAGAGACTTCCTGGAGAAGTATAGGTCTGAGGCAATATCCCTACAGCAGCTGGTCACCCTTGTCCAGGAACTCATCAAGGAAATGGAACTGAAGGCTCAAAGCCAGGTCACTTTCCAAGGCCTGAGAGGTGCAGTTCCCGCAGTCTGGCTTCTGGATACTGGCATCATTTCGGAAAAGATATTCAGAGAGCTGGCTCAGGGCAGGAGGACAGCCAGAGAAGTGTCTGAGATGGACAGCGTGAAGAAATACTTGCAGGGCACTGGGAGCATCGCTGGGGTCTTCATTCAGGCCTCCAACGAGAAAATGAGCATTTACCAAGCTATGCAGAAGAGCCTTCTTCTCCCAGGCACAGGGGCAAGGCTTCTGGAAGCCCAGGCAGCGACAGGATCCATCATGGACCCCGTGACCAACCAGAGGCTTGGAGCAGAAGAGGCCATCAAAGCTGGCATTGTGGGTGAAGAACTTGTGGAGCAGCTACTGCAGGCTGAGAGGGCCCTGACAGGCTATCCTGACCCCTACTCAGGAAAGCCCATCTCAGTGTATCAGGCAATCCGGAAGGAGCTGATCTCCACCACGGCTGGCATCCCCTTGCTTGAGGCACAGCTGGCCACTGGAGGGGTCATCGATCCCATCCACCACCTCCACCTTCCTCTCCAAGCAGCCTACAAGCACAGCTTCTACGATGAGGAAATGCACAAGACCCTTTCTCAGCAGAGTGACGACACCTGCGTCTTCTTTGACCCCAACACACAGGAAAGCCTGACCTACCAGCAGCTGAAGGAGAGGTGTGTCCGGGATGCCGAGACAGGACACTTGCTGCTTCCTCTCTCGGAAGAGGCCATTTTCTATGCGGATCAGCAGACCATGGAAGTGCTGAAATCTGTCACTGTCGGTGTCAACATTGGGCGGTTTAAAGGCCAAGAGGCTTCGCTCTGGGACTTACTCCACTCTGAGTACATCACCCACAGCAAGCGGAGAGAGCTGGTGGCAGCCTACAAAGAGGGGAATGCTGAGATCCTTGATGAGATTGCAGTGGCTGCCTCCAAAATCATCGAAGACACCGAGCAGCAGAGCAAGAGGTTCACTTTCAAGGGCCTGCGCAAACAGGTGTCAGCCAGCGACCTCTTCCAGTCGGAGCTCATAGACAAGGAAACTCTGGACGAACTGAGAGAGGGGAAGAAAACTGTCCAGGAAGTCACCAAGATGGATTCAGTCAGCCGATACCTTGAGGGCTGCAACTTCATCGCTGGAGTCCTTCTACAGCCAAGCCAGGAGAGGCTGAGCATCTACCAGGCCATGAGGCAGAGTCTCCTCCGGCCAGGGGCGGCTCTGGTGCTGCTGGAAGCCCAGGCTGCCACTGGCTTCCTCCTTGACCCAGTGAGAAACAAGAAGTTGTCAGTAGATGAAGCGCTGGCAGGCGGGCTGATTGGAAGAGAGATTTACGAGAAGCTGCTGAGTGCAGAAAAAGCTGTGACAGGATACACACACCCCTACACAAAAGAACAGATCTCCCTCTTTGAGGCCATGAACGAAGGGCTCATTGTGAAAAGCCATGGCATTCGTCTCCTTGAGGCCCAGATAGCCACGGGGGGCATCATTGACCCTGTTCACAGCCACCGCATCCCCGTAGAAGTAGCTTACAAACGAGGTTACTTTGATGAAAAACTGAACCAGGTCCTTTTGGACCCCACAGATGATACCAAAGGCTTTTTTGACCCCAACACCCACGAGAATCTCACCTACTTGCAGCTTCTAGAACGATGCACCCAAGATCCAGAGACTGGACTGTACATGCTGCAAATAGTCAGAAGGGGTGGAAGGTACTTTTACATCAACGAGGCAACCAAAAAGTTCCTGCAAGCACAACCGATGCAGATGCACATTGGCAGGTACAAAGGCCAAACCGTCTCCATGTGGGACCTCCTTTGCTCCCCATACATCCAAGAGCAGAGAAGGAAAGAGCTGGTGCGCCAGTACAAGTTTGAGGGTCTGACCCTGGAACAACTCAGCAAAGCCATCACTGCTATCATCGAGGAAACGGAGCAGAAGATGCAGGCCCTCAAGGTGAAGGGACCAAGGGGGGACGTCTCAGCGGCAGAGCTGTTCAACTCCGAGATCATTGATAAGAAGACCCTGGATGGGCTTCACCAGGGGCCTGGTGCCCTTCAGCAACTTGCCCAGAAGGACTCAGTGAAGCGATACCTGGAGGGAACAGGCTGCATCGCCGGAGTCTTAGAAGCCAAAGGGCAGAAGATGACCATCTATGAAGCCATGAAGAAAGGGGTCCTGTCCCCAGAGCATGGTCTGATGTTGCTGGAAGCACAGGCTGCCACCGGATTCATCATCGACCCATTGAAGAAGAAAACATTCTCCGTTGACCAAGCGATCTCTGTGAGGCTTGTGGGTGAAGACCTTCGAGAGAAACTTCTTTCTGCAGAGAAAGCCGTTACTGGCTACACTGACCCTTCCACAGGGAACAAAATATCTCTCTTCCAAGCCATGAAAAAAAGCATCGTAGAGAAAGGACTTGCTCTCAGGTTTCTGGAGGCCCAGATTGCCACTGGTGGCATCATTGACCCTGTGCATGGCCACCGCATCCCTGTGGAGGTGGCTTACAAACGGGAGTGTTTGGATGAGGGCACTTACCTCCGGCTTTCTGATCCAAAATACGCTACCAAAGGATTTGTGGATCCGAACACCCAGGAAAGGATTACCTACGCCCAACTATTGCACAGGTGCACCAAAGAGACAGGGATGTACTTCCTACAGCTGCTGAGCAAGAGGGACTATTTCTATGTAGATGAAATAACAAAAAATATATTTTCATCCACCAAAGTAAATGTAACACTTGGGAAATTCAGGGGCCAGATTGTGTCTCTGTGGGACCTTCTTACTTCAAGCTACTTCACTGAAGAGAAGAGGAACGAGCTGATTAAAAAATACAAACTGGAATCTTCTGCTGTTCTGCAGCACATCACGGATGAAATTCTGAACATAATAAAAGAAAAAGAAGAAAATAGAAGAGACATATGGTTCCAAGGGCTACGGAAACAAGTCACAGCTTCGGAACTACTGAAAGCAGAAATAATAGGTAAAGAGACGCTGAAGAGCCTGGAGGAAGGAAAGCAGACAGCAAAAGACGTGGCAAAGATCGACTCAGTGAAACGCTACCTGGAAGGCACCAGCTGCATTGCCGGAGTGCTTGTGCCGTCCAAGACGGATCCTTCCAAGACTGAGAAGATGAGCATCTACCAGGCCATGTGGAAGAATGTCTTGAGGCCAGGAACTGCTCTGGTGCTGCTGGAAGCACAAGCTGCCACTGGGTTCATCATTGACCCCCTGAAGAATGAGAGACTGTCTGTCGATGAGGCCATCTCTGCCAGGCTGGTGGGTGGAGAAATTCACAACAAGCTCCTTTGTGCTGAGAAAGCTGTCACTGGATATACTGATCCAAACACAGGGAAAAATATATCTCTTTTCCAGGCCATGAAGAAAGATCTGATCATCAAAGAGCACGGCATCCGCCTGCTAGAAGCCCAGATTGCTACGGGGGGCATAATTGACCCAGTCAACAGCCATCGTGTCCCTGTTGAGGTGGCCTACAAACGGGGCTATTTTGATGAGAAAATGAACCAAATTCTCTCAGACCCCACGGATGACACCAAGGGCTTCTTCGACCCCAACACCCACGAGAACCTCACTTATATGCAGTTGCTTAAGAGATGTGTTCATGACACAGAAACTGGACTAATGATGCTTCAAATACAGGATAAGACCTCAATTGCCTTCAGTTTGGATGAAAATATAAAGAAGACTTTGAGGTCTACGACAACAAGAGTAAATGCGGGTGATTTCCAAGGACAAGTGGTTTCCCTTTGGGATCTCCTCTTCTCTAAATACATTACAGAAAATAAAAGCCAAGAGCTCATAAGACTATACAAATCTGGAAAAACAACAATTGAAGAAATGATTGCTACGTTGATATCAACAATCAAAGAGAAAGAGGAGCAGAGCATCAACCAACAGAGAAAACTAGAACATGAAACCGTCCACCTGTCCTTTGAAGAGAACTGGCAGAAGACCTTGAGGTCCACGACCCTCCAAATGCCTGCTGGGCCGCAAAGAGGCCAGACGGTCACTGTGTGGGACCTGCTCTTCTCCAACTATATCACAGAAGAAAAGAGGGCAGAGTTCTTGGACTTGTACAAGAGGGGGATGATATCAGTGGACCGGTTGATCCATGTCCTCACCACCCTGGTCACCAAAAAGGAAGCCACAAGTAGGAAATTGGACATTAAAGTGAGAAGCCCCAGCAACGATGACCCTGAACGGGAGGAGGAGGAGAAGGATGATGATGATGATGATGATGATGATGAAGAGGAGATGGACGCGCCAGTACTGGGAGAAAAGGAAGTGGCTCTGAAATCCCGGAAGGTTAAAGTCACCGCAAGCGCGTTCCATGGAAGGGAGGTTTCCGTGTGGGACGTGCTCCACTCCAAATACATCCCTGAGGAGAAGCGGAAGGAGCTGCTTCAATGCTATAAATCCGGCATCCTCACCATTGACCAAATGGAAACTGTAGTCACCGCCATCGTCAACAAAACAGAGGAGGAGAAAACAAAGGAAGCATCCCACTCGCCCTCGGAAAGCTGGGAAGAGCCCTTGCGGAATCACACTGTGGTCCTGCATGTGGGTGAGTTCCAGGGGCAAGAAGTCTCCCTGTGGGACCTCCTCTTCTCTCAATACGTTCCAGAAGCCCAGAGAGAGGAGCTCTTCACAAAGTACCGGTCGGGAATCCTCAGCATTCAGGAAATGATCGTCACGCTGGCCCCTCTTCTCACAGAGACAGGAGGAAGCCACGGCGGAGATGGAGAAGCTCCCCGCAGTCCCAGCAGGGAAATATCCTCTCGCGAGGAAGAACTAGAAAGTGCCTTGCAGCAGGTGACCGTGGAGGTGCCCTTGGGCGAGTTCCAAGGCCACAGGCAGTCCGCATGGGACCTTCTCTTCTCCAAATACGTGACCGCAGACAAACGGCAGGAACTCCTGGAGAAGTACCGAGCAGGATCCTTGACCAGCGAGGAGCTCGTCCGAAGAATCACCATCCTCATTGAGGAGATGGAGGAAAAGAGCAACAAGCTGAAATTCTCTGGGCTCAGGAGGCAGGTGACAGCCTCGGAGCTCTTCAACTCGGAAATCATTGACAAGGAAACACTCTCTGAACTCACGCACGGAACCAAAACTGTGGAAGAGGTCACGGAAAGAGATTCGGTGAAGCGATACCTGGAGGGCACCAGCTGCATTGCCGGAGTTCTCGTGCCGTCCCGCTCAGACCCTTCCAAGACAGAGAAGATGACCATCTACCAGGCCATGTGGAAAGGCTTCTTGAGGCCGGGCACCGCCCTGGTGCTGCTGGAGGCCCAGGCCGCCACGGGGTTCATCACGGACCCTCTGAAGAACGAGAAGCTCTCTGTGGATGAAGCTGTCTCTGCCGAGCTGGTGGGCGCCGAGCTGAAGGAGAAGCTTCTCTCTGCAGAGAGAGCCGTGACCGGATACAACGACCCCTACACGGGGAACAAGATCTCCCTTTTCCAGGCCATGAAGAAAGGCCTCATCGTCAAAGATCACGGCATCCGCCTGCTGGAGGCTCAGATCGCCACTGGCGGCATCATCGACCCAGTGCAAAGTCATCGCCTGCCCGTCAACGTAGCATACAAGCGGGGCTTCTTTGACGAGGAAATGAACCACGTCCTCTCAGATCCCTCCGATGACACCAAGGGCTTCTTTGACCCCAACACCCACGAGAACCTCACCTACTTGCAGCTCCGGCACAGGTGTCTCCCCGATCCTGAGACCGGTCTGTTGATGCTGCAAGTGTTGGACAAGGGCTCCTTTTCCTTCTATCTGAACGACAGCACGAGAAAGGCCCTGCAGTCTGCCAAGACCAGGGTTGGCGTGGGCCTCTTCGAGGGCCAAGACGTCTCCGCCTGGGACCTCCTCTTCTCCAGATACATCTCTCCGCATAAGAGGATGGAGCTGCTGAAGCAGTACAAAGCTGGCACCCTAACCCTTGAGGAGATCACCCACATCCTCGTTACCACCGTTACCAAGACAGAGGAAAGGAACGCCAAGCCGACGGGCCATGAACACGCTCCACGTACACCTCAAGCAACATCACCAAAGCGAGACACTGCTCAGCCATCCTTCGAAGAGAACTGGCAGAAGACCTTGAAGTCCACGACCCTCCAAATGCCTGCTGGGCCACAAAGAGGCCAGACGGTCACGGTGTGGGACCTGCTCTTCTCCAACTATATCACAGAAGAAAAGAGGGCAGAGTTCTTGGACTTGTACAAGAGAGGGATGATATCAGTGGACCGGTTGATCCATGTCCTCACCACCCTGGTCACCAAAAAGGAAGCCACAAGTAGGAAATTGGACATTAAAGTGAGAAGCCCCAGCAACGATGACCCTGAGCGGGAGGAGGAGGAGGAAGAAGACGATGATGATGATGATGATGATGATGATGAAGAGGAGATGGACGCGCCAGTACTGGGAGAAAAGGAAGTGGCTCTGAAATCCCGGAAGGTTAAAGTCACCGCAAGCGCGTTCCATGGAAGGGAGGTTTCCGTGTGGGACGTGCTCCACTCCAAATACATCCCTGAGGAGAAGCGGAAGGAGCTGCTTCAATGCTATAAATCCGGCATCCTCACCATTGACCAAATGGAAACTGTAGTCACCGCCATCGTCAACAAAACAGAGGAGGAGAAAACAAAGGAAGCATCCCACTCGCCCTCGGAAAGCTGGGAAGAGCCCTTGCGGAATCACACTGTGGTCCTGCATGTGGGTGAGTTCCAGGGGCAAGAAGTCTCCCTGTGGGACCTCCTCTTCTCTCAATACGTTCCAGAAGCCCAGAGAGAGGAGCTCTTCACAAAGTACCGGTCGGGAATCCTCAGCATTCAGGAAATGATCGTCACGCTGGCCCCTCTTCTCACAGAGACAGGAGGAAGCCACGGCGGAGATGGAGAAGCTCCCCGCAGTCCCAGCAGGGAAATATCCTCTCGCGAGGAAGAACTAGAAAGTGCCTTGCAGCAGGTGACCGTGGAGGTGCCCTTGGGCGAGTTCCAAGGCCACAGGCAGTCCGCATGGGACCTTCTCTTCTCCAAATACGTGACCGCAGACAAACGGCAGGAACTCCTGGAGAAGTACCGAGCAGGATCCTTGACCAGCGAGGAGCTCGTCCGAAGAATCACCATCCTCATTGAGGAGATGGAGGAAAAGAGCAACAAGCTGAAATTCTCTGGGCTCAGGAGGCAGGTGACAGCCTCGGAGCTCTTCAACTCGGAAATCATTGACAAGGAAACACTCTCTGAACTCACGCACGGAACCAAAACTGTGGAAGAGGTCACGGAAAGAGATTCGGTGAAGCGATACCTGGAGGGCACCAGCTGCATTGCCGGAGTTCTCGTGCCGTCCCGCTCAGACCCTTCCAAGACAGAGAAGATGACCATCTACCAGGCCATGTGGAAAGGCTTCTTGAGGCCGGGCACCGCCCTGGTGCTGCTGGAGGCCCAGGCCGCCACGGGGTTCATCACGGACCCTCTGAAGAACGAGAAGCTCTCTGTGGATGAAGCTGTCTCTGCCGAGCTGGTGGGCGCCGAGCTGAAGGAGAAGCTTCTCTCTGCAGAGAGAGCCGTGACCGGATACAACGACCCCTACACGGGGAACAAGATCTCCCTTTTCCAGGCCATGAAGAAAGGCCTCATCGTCAAAGATCACGGCATCCGCCTGCTGGAGGCTCAGATCGCCACTGGCGGCATCATCGACCCAGTGCAAAGTCATCGCCTGCCCGTCAACGTAGCATACAAGCGGGGCTTCTTTGACGAGGAAATGAACCGCGTCCTCTCAGATCCCTCCGATGACACCAAGGGCTTCTTTGACCCCAACACCCACGAGAACCTCACCTACTTGCAGCTCCGGCACAGGTGTCTCCCCGATCCTGAGACCGGCCTGTTGATGCTGCAAGTGTTGGACAAGGGCTCCTTTTCCTTCTATCTGAACGACAGCACGAGAAAGGCCCTGCAGTCTGCCAAGACCAGGGTTGGCGTGGGCCTCTTCGAGGGCCAAGACGTCTCCGCCTGGGACCTCCTCTTCTCCAGATACATCTCTCCGCATAAGAGGATGGAGCTGCTGAAGCAGTACAAAGCTGGCACCCTAACCCTTGAGGAGATCACCCACATCCTCATTACCACCGTTACCGAGACAGAGGAAATGAATGCCAAGCTGACGGGCCATGAACACGCTCCACGTACACCTCAAGCAACATCACCAAAGCGAGACACTGCTCAGCCATCCTTCGAAGAGAACTGGCAGAAGACCTTGAAGTCCACGACCCTTCAAATGCCTGCTGGGCCGCAAAGAGGCCAGACGGTCACTGTGTGGGACCTGCTCTTCTCCAACTATATCACAGAAGAAAAGAGGGCAGAGTTCTTGGACTTGTGCAAGAGAGGGATGACATCAGTGGACCGGTTGATCCATGTCCTCACCACCCTGGTCACCAAAAAGGAAGCCACAAGTAGGAAATTGGACATTAAAGTGAGAAGCCCCAGCAAAGATGACCCTGAGCGGGAGGAGGAGAAGGATGATGATGATGATGATGAAGAGGAGATGGACGCGCCAGTACTGGGAGAAAAGGAAGTGGCTCTGAAATCCCGGAAGGTTAAAGTCACCGCAAGCGCGTTCCATGGAAGGGAGGTTTCCGTGTGGGATGTGCTCCACTCCAAATACATCCCTGAGGAGAAGCGGAAGGAGCTGCTTCAATGCTATAAATCCGGCATCCTCACCACTGACCAAATGGAAACTGTAGTCACCGCCATCGTCAACAAAACAGAGGAGGAGAAAACAAAGGAAGCATCCCACTCGCCCTCGGGAAGCTGGGAAGAGCCCTTGCGGAATCACACTGTGGTCCTGCATGTGGGTGAGTTCCAGGGGCAAGAAGTCTCCCTGTGGGACCTCCTCTTCTCTCAATACGTTCCAGAAGCCCAGAGAGAGGAGCTCTTCACAAAGTACCGGTCGGGAATCCTCAGCATTCAGGAAATGATCGTCACACTGGCCGCTCTTCTCACAGAGACAGGAGGAAGTCACGGTGGAGATGGAGAAGCTCCCCACAGTCCCAGCAGGGAAACATCCTTGTGCGAGGAAGAACTAGAAAGTGCCTTGTGCCGGGTGACCGTGGAGGTGCCCTCGGGCGAGTTCCAAGGCCACAGGCAGTCCGCATGGGACCTTCTCTTCTCCAGATACATCTCTCCGCATAAGAGGATGGAGCTGCTGAAGCAGTACAAAGCTGGCACCCTAACCCTTGAGGAGATCACCCACATCCTCGTTACCACCGTTACCAAGACAGAGGAAAGGAACGCCAAGCCGACGGGCCAGGAACACGCTCCACGTACACCTCAAGCAACATCACCAAAGCGAGACACTGCTCAGCCATCCTTCGAAGAGAACTGGCAGAAGACCTTGAAGTCCACGACCCTCCAAATGCCTGCTGGGCCACAAAGAGGCCAGACGGTCACTGTGTGGGACTTGCTCTTCTCCAACTATATCACAGAAGAAAAGAGGGCAGAGTTCTTGGACTTGTACAAGAGGGGGATGATATCAGTGGACCGGTTGATCCATCTCCTCACCACACTGGTCACCAAAAAGGAAGCCACAAGTAGGAAATTGGACATTAAAGTGAGAAGCCCCAGCAACGATGACCCTGAATGGGAGGAGGAGGAGAAGGATGATGATGATGATGAAGAGGAGATGGACGCGCCAGTACTGGGAGAAAAGGAAGAGGCTCTGAAATCCCGGAAGGTTAAAGTCACCGCAAGCGCGTTCCATGGAAGGGAGGTTTCCGTGTGGGACGTGCTCCACTCCAAATACATCCCTGAGGAGAAGCGGAAGGAGCTGCTTCAATGCTATAAATCCGGCATCCTCACCATTGACCAAATGGAAACTGTAGTCACCGCCATCGTCAACAAAACAGAGGAGGAGAAAACAAAGGAAGCATCCCACTCGCCCTCGGAAAGCTGGGAAGAGCCCTTGCGGAATCACACTGTGGTCCTGCATGTGGGTGAGTTCCAGGGGCAAGAAGTCTCCCTGTGGGACCTCCTCTTCTCTCAATACGTTCCAGAAGCCCAGAGAGAGGAGCTCTTCACAAAGTACCGGTCGGGAATCCTCAGCATTCAGGAAATGATCGTCACGCTGGCCCCTCTTCTCACAGAGACAGGAGGAAGCCACGGCGGAGATGGAGAAGCTCCCCTCAGTCCCAGCAGGGAAATATCCTCTCGCGAGGAAGAACTAGAAAGTGCCTTGCGGCAGGTGACCGTGGAGGTGCCCTTGGGCGAGTTCCAAGGCCACAGGCAGTCCGCATGGGACCTTCTCTTCTCCAAATACGTGACCGCAGACAAACGGCAGGAACTCCTGGAGAAGTACCGAGCAGGATCCTTGACCAGCGAGGAGCTCGTCCGAAGAATCACCATCCTCATTGAGGAGATGGAGGAAAAGAGCAACAAGCTGAAATTCTCTGGGCTCAGGAGGCAGGTGACAGCCTCGGAGCTCTTCAACTCGGAAATCATTGACAAGGAAACACTCTCTGAACTAACGCACGGAACCAAAACTGTGGAAGAGGTCACGGAAAGAGATTCGGTGAAGCGATACCTGGAGGGCACCAGCTGCATTGCCGGAGTTCTCGTGCCGTCCCGCTCAGACCCTTCCAAGACAGAGAAGATGACCATCTACCAGGCCATGTGGAAAGGCTTCTTGAGGCCGGGCACCGCCCTGGTGCTGCTGGAGGCCCAGGCCGCCACGGGGTTCATCACGGACCCTCTGAAGAATGAGAAGCTCTCTGTGGATGAAGCTGTCTCTGCCGAGCTGGTGGGCGCCGAGCTGAAGGAGAAGCTTCTCTCTGCAGAGAGAGCCGTGACCGGATACAACGACCCCTACACGGGGAACAAGATCTCCCTTTTCCAGGCCATGAAGAAAGGCCTCATCGTCAAAGATCACGGCATCCGCCTGCTGGAGGCTCAGATCGCCACTGGCGGCATCATCGACCCAGTGCAAAGTCATCGCCTGCCCGTCAACGTAGCATACAAGCGGGGCTTCTTTGACGAGGAAATGAACCACGTCCTCTCAGATCCCTCCGATGACACCAAGGGCTTCTTTGACCCCAACACCCACGAGAACCTCACCTACTTGCAGCTCCGGCACAGGTGTCTCCCCGATCCTGAGACCGGTCTGTTGATGCTGCAAGTGTTGGACAAGGGCTCCTTTTCCTTCTATCTGAACGACAGCACGAGAAAGGCCCTGCAGTCTGCCAAGACCAGGGTTGGCGTGGGCCTCTTCGAGGGCCAAGACGTCTCCGCCTGGGACCTCCTCTTCTCCAGATACATCTCTCCGCATAAGAGGATGGAGCTGCTGAAGCAGTACAAAGCTGGCACCCTAACCCTTGAGGAGATCACCCACATCCTCGTTACCACCGTTACCAAGACAGAGGAAAGGAACGCCAAGCCGACGGGCCATGAACACGCTCCACGTACACCTCAAGCAACATCACCAAAGCGAGACACTGCTCAGCCATCCTTCGAAGAGAACTGGCAGAAGACCTTGAAGTCCACGACCCTCCAAATGCCTGCTGGGCCACAAAGAGGCCAGACGGTCACGGTGTGGGACCTGCTCTTCTCCAACTATATCACAGAAGAAAAGAGGGCAGAGTTCTTGGACTTGTACAAGAGAGGGATGATATCAGTGGACCGGTTGATCCATGTCCTCACCACCCTGGTCACCAAAAAGGAAGCCACAAGTAGGAAATTGGACATTAAAGTGAGAAGCCCCAGCAACGATGACCCTGAGCGGGAGGAGGAGGAGGAAGACGATGATGATGATGATGATGATGAAGAGGAGATGGACGCGCCAGTACTGGGAGAAAAGGAAGTGGCTCTGAAATCCCGGAAGGTTAAAGTCACCGCAAGCGCGTTCCATGGAAGGGAGGTTTCCGTGTGGGACGTGCTCCACTCCAAATACATCCCTGAGGAGAAGCGGAAGGAGCTGCTTCAATGCTATAAATCCGGCATCCTCACCATTGACCAAATGGAAACTGTAGTCACCGCCATCGTCAACAAAACAGAGGAGGAGAAAACAAAGGAAGCATCCCACTCGCCCTCGGAAAGCTGGGAAGAGCCCTTGCGGAATCACACTGTGGTCCTGCATGTGGGTGAGTTCCAGGGGCAAGAAGTCTCCCTGTGGGACCTCCTCTTCTCTCAGTACATCTCAGAGGGCAAAAGAGAAGAGCTTCTAAGCATATATAGACATTGTCAACTTACTCCTGAGGAATTGGCAGCTGTTCTTTCTACTCTTATTACTGAAATGTCAGAGCAAGGTAATAAATTTTCAGCAGATAATCTATCAGCTGCTGACATGTCTTCATCTGGGACAGAAGAAGCATCACTTCTGGAATGGGAAGAAAAGGAAAAAGCTCTGAAATCCCGAATGGTGGAAGTCACCACAGGTGATTTCCGTGGACAGAAACTTTCTGTGTGGGACATCCTTCACTCCAAGTACATCCCTGAGGAGAAGCAGAAGGAGTTGTTGAAGCTGTACAAATCTGGTATCCTCACCATTGACCAAGTAGAAACTGTTGCCACCTCCATTGTCACTAAAACTGAGGAGCATCCGGAGAGGACTTCACATCTTAGCAGTGACACAACTGAGCAAAAGGATACTGAAGCTCCAGAGTCATCATACTATGACCTTCTCCAGCACACCTTGCGCCTTAAAAATATTGATGTCACCATACGAGAAGTCCATGGTCAAAAGGCTTCCGTCTGGGATCCTTTCTTTTCACGGTTTGTCTCTAATATTAGGAAAGAGGAGATTGTACACAGACATGGAGCACCAACAGTAAGCGTTAAAGAAAGTATTCAAAGCATCACTACACTTATTACAGAACCCGCAATGGGTAGTGGCACACCATGCAGAAGTGAGGAAACTCCCACTGAAGACATTAAACCACCCAGAACACTTGACGCTTCTCAGGCAGAAGACCAAGAGAGAACACAGGATTCTTTGAAATCCAGACTGGTCAACGTATCCATTGGTCAATTCCATGAGCCCCATATATCACTGTGGGATCTACTCCATTCTCATTATATCCCTGAGGAGAAACGGAAGGAGCTGCTGCAACTGTACCAATCTGGCATCCTCACCATTGACCAAATGGAAACTGTTGTGACTTCAATCATCAACAGAACAGAGGAGGAGAAAGTCACTGACCCTGGATGTGTTGCAAGTCCAAACCAAGAGACACGGTTGCCAGAAAGAGATGAGAACGTTTGCCTCTCCCCTTCCTCTTCTTTGGAAAACATGCTACGCTCTGAGAGTTTTGTGGTGCCAGTTGGAGAGTTCAAAGGGCAGATGGTGTCTTGCTGGAATCTTCTCTCCTCCAAATACATCTCAGAGGAGAAGAAGCAGGAACTTCTAAACAAATGTGAAGCCAAAGCGCTCTCTGTGCAGGAACTGATCGGCATTCTCACCAACATCATCACCAAAATGGAAAAGTGTGACAGAGATCAGTCAGCAAGTGCGGAGGGCAGCCTCACGGAGGAACACGTCGATTCACATGCACGGCAGCAGCAGCTGAGGAAATCCTTGAGGACAACTATGGTCCACGTGACTGCCGGAGAGTACAAGGGGCAAAAGGTGTGTGTGCTGGATCTTCTGTTTTCTAAGTATGTCCCTCAAGATAAAAGGCAAGAGCTCCTTGAACTGTACAGAGCAGGGACATTGCCCATTCAAGAAATGATAACCACGATCACTGCCATGATTGATGAGGTTGAAAGCAAGCATGGGAAGCACAACAGAAAAACGTCCTGCAGAAAAGGGAAAGTATGTTGGAAGGACCAGGGTGCCCACTCATAGCCAACTGAGTCATCAAAGCCCGGTGGCTCATTCGACTCTCTCTGACCAAAGGCTGCCTGCCCCCCTCCTCCAGCCTCCATCCTTAACCAGCATTCTTCTTCACAAGCACACCAAGGACGGGCCCTGTCAGCAGGAAGCCCTTCATCCGCTGTGACCTTCTGAGAGAGTTCTTCATGCTCTCGTTTCTGTCCGTTCTCTACGGCTGCATTTGCACACTGGTGGGGGGCCTGGGGCAATTCTTGTCTTGAGCATCTGGACTTCTTCCCTGTATTGCCAGTCACAACTGAAAGAAGTTCTGCTCACACAGCACTCTCCCAAATGTGGCAAGTACCTCAGGGACTTTCTAGGAAATTCTACTCCGGGTTTCTATTTGGGAACATTTGTGTGCCCTGAAAGGCATGGGGTGTGTGTGAAAATAGTGTCTGTGACTTCAAGCAATCTCTGCATGAAACAGAGGGGTCTCCATCATCACTGGTGGCTACTCAAGGATGGTGCAACCTGGGTGCAACCAAGGACAAGAGTGAATTATTCGTGACTTGAGGGTGCATTGAGAGTGCTCAAAAGCAGAATGTTACTCCCCCCACCCCCTTCAGAATCTCTTAAGCTGGTCTGTGGAGTTCACAGTGGGAAATGACTTGGGCTGAATACTTGATTTCCACATCCACCCATTTTTTGGTCAAGCGCAGCTTTTTCCCTGTAGATTGCGGGGACCATAGGAAACTTGGCTTCCATTTTCACTGATCTTTGTTTCTTCCACACCTGGGGTTGCAACACCTGCCCTGGAAACATTGCAAGTGGGCTGAAGCTGTGAGGCCAGGTCCAAAGGCCCTTCCATTCTGTGACGGGTTCCAGAGCGGGTCCTTCATGAGAAAGGACACTGGAAGAATGTCACAGAGCAACTACTCAGCTTGACTGTTTCTGCTAACAATAAAGGACAACTTTAAAACTCTCTGTAGGGCTATGTGGCTGCATTGACATTTCTTCTGAAGATCCATTGTTTCTCAGTCTCCTAAAGATGGACAGTTTCATTCATTCATTCATTCCAGAATTTAGTATTTATAGGCAAAGTCCTCCTCCCAATCTAGCTTACGTAAAACATGAAAAACTTGAAATAAGTCTTAAATATACATAGAAACAACCCAATTAAAACCAGCAGCAGTTAAAACAATATATAGCCCAGCTCACAGTGTGCTTAACGAAAAGCTGGCTGAAACCTTTTAAGGCCTGTTTGAAAGCTCATGGGCCCTTCCTCGTACATTGCCTGTCTCTGTTGCCCCCTGGGCCGATGGGTCTGGACAGCCGAACCTGTGAGCAGAGGCCCTCTGAGGTCAAGTTCAAGTCCCAAAGCTAAAAGTCAACAGTGCTTAAAACTGAGTTGAAATAAAGCAGGCAGTCAACGTAACCAGTGCAGTATAAGGTCATGAGAGTGGTTAGGGCAGGGGTAGCCAACGTGGTGCCCTCCAGATGTTGTTGGACTACAACTCCCATCAGCCCATGAGCATGGCCATTGGTCAAGGAAGGTAGGAATTGTATTCCAACAACATCTGGAGGGCACCACAATGGCTACCCCCGTGTTAGGCAACTTCTTGAAGAACTATAATTCCCAGCACCCTGGGGGAAGCCATGACTGTCCAAGTGGTATAATGGGGCTTGAGATGCCTGGTGGGGCTGTGACCTCGGTGTTCTAGGATCCAAATCATAGAATCATAGAATCATAGAGTTGGAAGAGACCACAAGGGCCATCGAGTCCAACCCCCTGCCAAGCAGGAAACACCATCAGAGCACTCCTGACATATGGTTGTCAAGCCTCTGCTTAAAGACCTCCAAAGAAGGAGACTCCACCACACTCCTTGGCAGCAAATTCCACTGTCGAACAGCTCTTACTGTCAGGAAGTTCTTCCTAATGTTTAGGTGGAATCTTCTTTCTTGTAGTTTGGATCCATTGCTCCGTGTCCACTTCTCTGGAGCAGCAGAAAACAACCTTTCTCCCTCCTCTGTCATATGACCCCCAGCCATTTTTATAGAGGAAACCGTGGGGGTGGCAGCCATGTTAGGCTGTCCAGCAGAAGCAACGAAGGCCCTTTGGGGCTCATTAATACTAACCTGGGCTCCTTTAGGAAGATGGGCAGGACAGACATTGAATAATAAATAAACAAAAGGAAGAAGGAGAGCCCAGCAGCTGCATCAGACCAAAGACTCAGCTAATCTAGAAGGCTCCTCTCATGGGGGGCAGCCAAATACCCTGTGGGAAAAGCCCCTTTTAAAGGGGGAACCAGAAAATTGCAGGCCAGTTAGCTTATCATCCCTTCCACAAAAATTGGCTTGAAGCATTATTAACAATAGAATTGCCAAGCATACAGAAGAACAAGTCTTGCTCAAGCAAAGTCAGCATGGCTTCTGCAAGGGCAAACTGTGTCTCACTGATCTTTTAAAGTTCTCCAAGAGTGCCATTCAGCATATCGACCGAAGTGATTCAGATGTCACTGTGTACTTGGACTTCCACACAACTTTTGACTAACTACCGTACTTTTCTCTCTATAACACGCAGATTTTTTCTCCTAAAAAGTAAGGGGAAATGTCTGTGCGTGTTATTGAGCGAATGTGTGGTCCCTGGAACCGACCCTCCTGAGCACAGGGGCAAAAATCAGGCAAAAATCCAATCGCGTGCGTCAGGGAGGAGGGAGCTCTGTGAGAGAGGAAGCTGTTGCTTTCCTGCATTCTGCCTCAGGATCTTACTGCCCACCCTCTTCTGTTTCGGTTGCTGTTTGCTCAAACGGAACAAAGAGCAGGCAAATCCCCTCCCCTCCAAGCAAGCAGAGGGGAAAGGAAAGGATCGCGTCCTTCCTTCTAATTCCTCTCCGTGCTCCGGTGCTGCTGCGTCCAGGGAAGCATTTTAGGGACTCGCAGGCAGCCGGAAAACATGCAGGTGGGGGAGAGAGAGAGAGAGAGGGCTGGCTTGGGTGGGTGTGTGGGGGAAAACTTTTGCCTTCCTTTCCTCCCTCCCTTTAAATCCCTCTCCTGCATTCTTAGCCAGCTGCTTCTCTGCACACCCCTCTCATGCTCCTTGTCCCTTCTGTGTTTTTCCTTCCCTCCCCACATAAAACATGGTTACAAAGCACGGATCCACATGGATCCTCAGGATTTTTGCATTGGGTCACCCCAAATTCACCATCAGATCACATGTCTGTGGCCACAGCATGAGGCACAAAAATGATACATCCACTGTTTCTTCAGAATTTCCCCCCCTTGTTTTCCTCCTCTAAAAACAACGAGCGTGTTATGGTCAGGTGCGTGTTATAGAGCGAAAAATACGGTACTTCACCAGCCACAGACTCCTGAGAAAGCTTAGTAGGCATGGAATAAGAGGAGAGATCCTCTTGGGTGTGAATAATTGGTTAAGAAACAAGAAGCAAAGAATAGGAATAAATGGACAGGTCTCCAAGTGGATATAGAAAGTGGAGTCCCCCAAGGATCTATATTGGGGCCTGTGCTTTTTAACTTGCTCATAAAATATCTAGAGACAGGGCTAGGCGATGAGGTGCCCACGTTTGCTGATGACACTAAATTGTTCAGGGTCATTAAAACAAAAAGAGACTGAGAAGAGTGCCAAAAGGACCTCTCCAAACACTTCTGGGCATAGGTCTGTGCTTTAAAGCTCTGTGTCTGAGCACCATTTTTGCTTTCTCTGTGAAAATACCCTCTTGACCACCGAATCAGAGCAAACAGCAAGTCACAGAAATGTGTGGATGAGCCCTGAGCTCATGGGAGGTAAAATGACAAGTGTAAAGTGATGCATGTTGGGGCAAAAAATCTTAATTGCACCTATACGCTCCTGAGGTCTGAACTGGTTGCAGCAAACCAGGAATGAGACCTTGGGATCGCAGGGGGCAGCTTGATGAAGACACCAACTCAGTGTGTGGGTTCTGTAAAGGTAAAGGGACCCCTGACCATTAGGTCCAGTAGTGACCAACTCTGGGGTTGCGGCGCTCATCTCACTTTATTGGCCGAGGGAGCCGGTGTACAGCTTCCGGGTCATGTGGCCAGCATGACAAAGCCACTTCTGGCAAACCAGAGCAGCGCATGAAAACACCGTTTACCTTCCTGCCGGAGTGGTACCTAAATGGATTATTAGGAAAAGAACTGAAACTCATTATGCCAATATCATAATGCAAATCTATGGTGCAACTGCATTGGGACTATCATGTACGGTTCTGATCAGCTCGCCTGATCATGGAAGGGCAACCAAAATGATTTAAGGGATGGAGCAACTGAGGAAAGTGTACATCATCTGGGGCTTTTCAGTTCAGAGAAAAAGTAAGTAAAATGGGACATGCTATAAATGTTTAAATGACACATGACCTGGGGAAATTGGACAAAGAGAAGTGTTCCCTCGCTCTCAGTCTGGGGCTAGCACACGAAGAAGAAAGTTAGAACTGTCTGTCAGCCATGTACTGATGACACTTTAGCAGCTAAATTTTAAGCTAAACCTCTGGAGGACTTTTCCCTGTAGCCTCACACAGATGCCAAAAGTCATGCGGGACAGGATAGAGCCCCAAAGGCCTAAAACCATGGTGTGGGGCAGGCTTCTCCCAACACCATCTTCTGGTCCAGCCTGCAGAAATGGCCAGGGCCAACATGACAGTGGACCTCCCATGGGCCAGTGATTCATCTCCCGGGAAGAGTTGGGCAGGGGGAGCATCATCCAAGAGGGACTGAGCCGGGAGCTGCTGTCTCTTCCGTCCCTCACCCAACCACAGCCCTGATAGAGAAGAGAAGCTTCCTGCCCAGGCTGGGGGGGTCCCTCTGCGCACCCCGTCCCAGAAAGGCAGCGGCAGCAGCAACCAGCCAGGAAGCCCACAGCCAGTGTCTGCAATGGGGAAGCCAAGCTCCCATTGACCCACGGCTGCCACAGGGCAGTGACTGGGTCCCACCAGCTCCTGACGTGTTGTTGGCCTCTCATCCCCGCCTTAGGGCTGAGAGCTACCATTTCAGACTGTGGGATGACTCTGTCAGAACCGAGACCCTGGAGGCAGAGGAAATCCAGACATCGGGCAAGGATCAGCCCTGGCAAGCAGCCTGGCAGGGGCCACAGAGACTGCAGACTTCCACGGAGGCCTTACGTGCCTTCCTCCTGAGGGTTATACCTGGTGGAGTCCACAGTGCAAGGTGCCTAGATGGAGAAAGAGGCAGCAGAGATCACCACCTGTACCCCAAACCATCTTCCTCTCCTGGGCTCATGAGGGAGGCCTTCCCTTCCTGATTCAGCTCTATGGGCTTCGCAAGCCTCAGACTGGCACCTGAGCAGTGAGTGTCAGGGCAAAAGGGGAGTGAACTGGGGAGGGCCGGGCAATGGCTGGGTTTCAACATTGTGACCTATCACCATCTATCAACATTGCAATATGCCAATACATCACAGTATCTGAAATAAGGATGGAACCATGTAGAGGCAAACTGAGAAACCAGGGGTAGCAGATGGAGGAAATATGGAGGGAGGCAGGAGGAAGAAAGTGGGGTGCCACAAGAGTCTGGAGACAGACACACCAGATCCAGTGAAACAGAATCTCATGGAATGATGAAACTATTTGAACACACAACCACCGTCAAATGCTATTGGCTGAACCTTAAAGATCCACTGCACAGATGATGGCAATTTTTAAATAATTGTATTTCAGGTACTCTCTGTCCCTCTCCACCCTGAGGCATTGAAAAATGGGCAAAGATTGATTTCAAGTTTTGCATTGGGGGGGGGGGGAGACATTGGTTGTCACTAAAAGGAGCTTTCCAGCACTGGCATGAGGGAAAACATGGCTCAGAGGCATGGAGAGTTACAGAACCTCATAATCTGTTTCACTGAATCACAGGTTGCCTCTTTGTCCACACAGCTCTTCTGTGGTTTCTTGATGGTTTTCCTGTCATTCTGTGCAAAATTCACAAAGCTCCTTGATAATCCATGCCTTGAAACAATGTTGTTGTGGAAGGTTCAGTCCCCAAAGGCATATCCAAGTACGAGAGGCAATGGGGAAACCCAGCCAGGTGGGCAGGGATAAATAAGAAATTAATAAGAATAAGAATGATTATTGTTACTATTATTATGACTCCACCTGAAATCCTGGAGAGCTGCTGCCAGGCCGTGTGGGCAACACTGAGCTGGAGGAACCAAGGGTCTGACTCGCTGCCAGAGCAAGCCCTGAAGGGTCTCTACCTGCAGGCTGTGAACCCAGAAACTGCTGTGCGGAGGCACTTACTGCCTCCTGCTGTGGAGAGAAATCATAAAGTTGGAAGGGACCCCCAAGAGTCAGGAATCGTGGCCTCAGGAGCTGGGAGCCATCAGTGGCCTGATCCTCTGTGAATTTGTCTGATTGCCTTTAACGCCATCCAAGTTGGTGACCATCATCGCTACCTCTGGGAGAGAAGGCCTTTGCTTCACCCTTCTGCCCTGTGGCAAGAAGGGCTTTCTTTCCTCTGCCCTGAATCTCCCAACATTCAGCTTCACTGGGTGATCCTGCGGGGCTCCAGTCTTTCACAAGAGGTGGAAAGCCCTGCTGACATGCCCCACCCCAAGCCGAGACTCCAATGGGGGGCAGTTTCTGGGTTGGGTTGTGGCAGCTGAGGCCACATTAAACCCAAGAACCTCTGAGGTGGCTTGACCCCTTTCACCTCTTGGCACTGGCTCTCCTCTGCCACACCACGTCCCAATGTCACCGTGCTGGAGGCAGGACCAGTTCCCAGAATCTGGCTGCAGGCTTGGGGGTCCATGGGCAATGTGTCCCCTCTTGGGCCAGCTCCAGATCTAGCCACCCTTTAAAATTCCCATGATGCCCCAGCGTGATGTTAGGTCAGGGGCATTGTGGGAAGTTAAACGGGGTCTAGGTGCAGCTGCCCTGAGCTGGGCCATGGAAGGAAACTTTTAAGGTGGGGTGGGGAGAATTGGGCCAGGTGTCAGCAGGACACCCTCAGCTCTGGCCCCAGTGCTGGGCCCTGGCAGGATGTAAAGAAGAAGAAGACAGAGAAAGGTTTCTCAAAGATGCTGGGGTGTGTGTGGTGGTTTATTTTTATATTTTGGCTTCAAGGGCTTATCTCACTTTTTCCTCTATCAGCAGCTCAAAAACCATCCAGTTTGAAGACTTTATGGGGTAAATCTCCTTCAAGCTGAACTGCAGTGGGCTAATATAACAATAAACCACCACTCTTTCCAGCATCTCTGAAAACATTTCTCTCTCTTTTTGGTTTACATTATTGGACACTTCCTGCTTCCCACCAGCAACCCAAGGATGCTAGAAGCTGACACCAGCCCTACCAGTTTCCCCGTCCCAAACTGGGCCGTGATGTGGGCAGTAGGCCAGGGGGTGTCCCAACTCCATCAATGCAACAGAAAATGGAAAGAAGCCCAGCCGGCCCAGAGGGAAGAAGGAAGCTGCCAGGTGTGGGCAGGGTGCCCCCCAGCGGCCATGTGGCAGACTCAGGCTCAGCCTCCTCAGCATGGCCTGGACCCCTCAGTGCAGGATTCAACCGTGAAGGAGCCCCCTTGTCACCTGCTCTCCCTTCACCTGAGCACCAGCCGCCTCAGCACCCAAAGAGGGGTGTCTTCATGCCCAGCTCTTGGTGGGCACCAGAGACAGAGGAATTTCAGTGGTGCCACCCTCTTTTGGCTTTTCAAAGAGCTTTGAGGACCCATCTGTCTCAATCTGCTTTTAGCTGAGATGGCAATTTGTCTGCTGGTTTGAAACTGTATTTCGGCATGAAATTAAGGGGTTTTGTTGAAATTGTAAACTGCTTAGAGGTTTTACTACAGTTAAGTGGTATATATGATTTTGTTAATTGAATAAATCAAAACCGATAGTGTGTTTTTACTGAGTTTTAGCCTCCTTGGGAGATTTCTTTCCCTTGTAAGGAAGCCTGCTCCTTACTCCTAAGTGTCTGGGCACAGTGATTGCTCAGTGAGCAGGAAAAACATCTCTCTGCCCAGGCTCAGAGGTGCTGCCCCCTATGGTGTCCAAGTACTTGCTGGCTTCAGTAAGCCAGGGGACCCAGCAGGGGGTGCCAGCTGACCAGGATCTGGCCCTGAAAGAGGGCGAGGAGGAACTCTGCACCAGAGGCCCTCCTTCTCTGCCACCACTGCACCCAGGTCACGTCACCCACGTTTTAGAATCGAGTGCCTACTGTATGTATGTATGTGCAAATGTGTATCTATCTCTATACATACTGTATGCAGATATGTGTCAGCTGGAGCAGCCACACCTGGCTGAATCATTCAGGTGTTTTCCAAGACGGCAGGTGGGGTTAGGGGCTTCCACTCCAGGCCTTTGGGAGATGCAGAGAGGGCTCTGATGATCAGAGGGGGGCACCAAAGAGGGGGCCTTTCAGCCCCCCCCCCACGTCCTCCTCATGCCCTCCAACATTTCTTTGATGGAAATAGGGACATTCTGTTCTACATCAATGTGCGGCATCTATGTGTGCTGGAGATGAAACATGGGAGCAGCTTCCTGATGTAGAATGGTCACCTGGAGCAAATGACCACCTCTCTGCCAAACATACCTCATAGGGTTGTTGTAAAGAAAAAATGAGTGAGCGAAGGGATCATGTAGAACATCTTCCGCAGATAAGGAGAATGAAATAAAATAATAAAATTTTACCTGGAAGCTGCCTTGAGTCCCTGACAGGGGAAAAGGTGAGTAGTAATAATAATAATAATAATAATAATAATAATAATAATAATACTACAGAAGCTGTTGAGAATGATCAGGAACTTACTAGAGAGTAAATTCTATTGAATTCTGGAACTTAGTTCTGAGTAAAAATGCTTCGGATTGGAGTGTAAGGCTGCCCAGTCTGGACCCAGTTACTTGGGAGTAATACAGTGAGACTTACTTCTGAGTAGACAGCATAAGGTTCCATTTACAATAAAGGAATCAATACTCCATGCATTTCCTCTGAGGGACGGGTCTGATCTCTTCACCACTTTCAATTGTTCTCCAGGATGTGGAAAAGCAGGACCTTCTGGGATCAAATCAGACACTGGAACGGCTTCTGTCATTCTGGGACTGTCTCTGGAAAATCAGGACACTTGGAGAGTATGATGCTAACAAAGCAACCCCCCCCCCCCCCCGCTTTGGGAGGGCGAGGGGCTTTCCTTCGGCCTGGTGGGGGGGAGGTGGACGGCAAGGGTCTCCCAGCCACCCCCACCCCTCCTGGGCCATTAAACTGGAACAGGAGCATGGAAGGTTTCAAGCCAGTGCTGGAACACAGCAGAAATGTGGGTCAGCCCCACGGAGAGCGGCTGAGTCCACTTCCCTCCTCCTTCCGCTGCCTGGCCTGGCCCTGCTCCGTGGGCTCTGCTTGGCGGGAGACCCCTGTTCTGCTGCAGCCCCTCATGGCAGGCCCAGCAAGGCCACGGGGGGGGCAGGGCTGGGCCTGGGGGGCAGACCTGGGGGGCTGGGTGACCCTCGGGGGTCCCTTCGATTCAGCCGCCCTGTGATCACTGTGATCATGGGGGTCTCTGTGCCATGGCCTGCCCAGCGGCCTCCGCACTTGCCTGACACGGCCCCTGAGGCCACTTAGGCTGGGGCCAGAGACCCCCGGCAGGCCGAGCAAAGGAAGGAAGGAAGGAAGGAAGGAAGGAAGGAAGGAAGGAAGGAAGGGTGGGTGGAGGGACCCCTCTTCACTTGCAGCCTCTGCCTAAAGCAGAGCCAACGGAGCCACCAGCAGCTCCAGAGCCTGAGGGAAGTGGAGCAATGGGCCTCCTTGCCAGGAGGGAAAACGTGGTGGCAAATAATCAAGGGGTTTCCAGAGGCAGAACAGGCAGGAATCAGCCAAGCGCCAGAATGGCTGGCTCTGCCTCTGCCTGCTGCCATGTTGGGGCTGCTTCAGGGAGGTCCAGCTGAAGAAGAGGAGTTTGGATTTGATATCCCGCTTTATCACTACCCGAAGGAGTCTCAAAGCAACTATCAATCTCCTTTTTCCCTTCCTCCCCCACAACAAACACTCTGTGAGGTGAGTGGGGCTGAGAGACTTCAGAGAAGTGTGACTGGCCCAAGGTCACCCAGCAGCTGCAGGTGGAGGAGCCGGGAATCGAACCCGGTTCACCAGATTACGAGACTACCGCTCTTAACCACTACACCACACTGGCTCTCCTTTTCCCCTGGGCAACTGAGGGGCTTCTGCTGGTCTTGGAAGCAGCCGGCAAACATTCCAGGTGAAGAAATGGCCACCTGTCCCTGGGCAGGCGGAGGAGAAAAGAGCCGACTGCTGCTCTTGTTCTTATTACATCTATGTGGAGCCCACATTTTCTTGAAGGTACAAAATGCAAAAAGACAGATAAAATAGAAAAAGCTAAAAACATAGGAATGCAAATAATCAACAAGTACAGTGGTACCTCAGGTTACAAACACCTCAGGTTACAGACTCCGCTAACCCGGAAGTAGTACCCCGGGTTAAGAACTTTACCTCAGGATGAGAACAGAAATCGTGCGGCGGCAGCAGCAGGAGACCCCATTAGCTAAAGTGGTACCTCAGGTTAAGAACGGACCTCTGGAACAAATTAAGTTCGTAACCAGAGGTACCACTGTAATTAAACACCAATAGTACAAACACACACACACACACACAATTGCATTGAGGTACGAATCTGGACTGGCCAGCCCAAAAGGCAGCAGTGGGATATGCGCAGACCTGCAGGAGGGAGAGAGCGCAACCTGCAGCAGGAAGGCCTCAGATGTTGGCGTGACTCAAAAGTGTCCAGCGCTTTAATTAATCCACCCCACCCCGGCTCAGGGCTCAGCACCAGCACCAAGGCATATTTTAAGCTCCCATTCATTTTGTGGAGAGGCAGGGAGGGGGAGGGGAGGAGAAGCTCCTGAATGGGCCCAAGGGGGCTGGAAAGGGAGAGTCCATGGCCAGTTCTACAAGGGGAGGGAGGGGGAGAGGCAAGCTGGGTGGCGCCCAGTCCCTAGAGTGGGAGCGGGCACCGTTCTTGGCATTGGCAGCAGGTGGGCCCTGGATGGGGGGGGCAAAGGCAAGTGGGCATGGCGGGCAGTGGAGGCGGTCAGGGTCTTCACACACACACCTCAGAGACACACTTTGTCCCAGTTAGGGACACACACTCATTAATGCATACATTCAGATTCACCCTGACACCCAGTGCCCCCCCATTCCCCACACCCAGAAGCTCCCTCCCTCCTTGTCTCTATCACTTTCTCCCTCTTTTCCTCACATCCCGCCCCCATTCCCACTTCCCCCCACCTATCTAACATCAGCCATGAGCTAGAATAGGGCTGTGATAGGTTTGGGGGCTCAGGCTGGATGGTGGCTGTCCGTCAGGGATTCTTCAGCTGCAACTCTTGCACTGCAGGGCTTGGACTAGATGGTCTTTGGAAACCCCTCCCTGCGCTACCATTCTGCGAATGCCCTGGCTCCCTCCCAAACTTTGCGCAGAATCTATCAGAGGAAACCAGCCAGACCAGTTCCTTTGCTCAGGTAATGGCCTTAGCAGGCCAGTTAAGGACTAGCATTTGCATGAGGGGGAGGCTGCCCTTTGCCCTAGAGACAAAGGGGGGCAAATCCCACCCCCAATTGGAAGCAGGACCACCTTGTAAGGGAGGCAAACAATAGCCAGAGTGTTTTGTGTTGAGTTTTTGGCTGATGCTGGAAGCTGGAGAGACGGAGGTCAGCCTTGCTCAGTGCTGGATCCCTAACAGGGAGGCAGATCTGCTGTGAGCCCCTCTGCTCAGGTTGCAGATATGCGTAAATAAAGCTGTATATCCAAAAATAAGGTTTTCAAACAGAGGTTGGAAGGCCATTTCTCAAGAATTATTTAGCTAGGATTCCTGCACTGCAGGGGGCTGGACTAGATGACCCGTGGGGTCCCTTCCAACTCTACAATTCCATGAAGACACCGCACTCTTCAGTGACCCTCATTCCAAGGAAACTGAGCCCTGGGGAGCCCCCAGAGTCTCTCCCTGCTCAGAGATTGGGGTGCAGGCAACCGGGGGGAGAAGCTGGTTGTCCTCATGTGGCTGGGCTGTGGGGCTGAAGCCTCCCCATGAACAAAGGACAGCAATCTTAACGACAATCTGGGAGGGCAAGTCCTCCCTGCCCAGCTCCTCTCCCTGTGCAAAAGACCACGGCCCCCTCCCCCACCTCTGGCTGCCATCAGCATCCGTCCCAGAGGTCCAGGGACAGGCCCAGAGCCAAGGGATGGAAAGACCCGCCTGCCTGCTCCCAGCCCTGAACAGGGACCCCCATGGGGTGTCCTGGGGGCGGGGGGGAGAGTGCCGTATGAGAAATTGATGCCTGGGGGGGGACAGCTTGGAGCTACTGACCTCTTTGGGCTAGATTTTGCAAGGGGGAGGACTTGGCATTGGTGACCAAACTGCTTGCCTTGTCGCCTCCTGCGTAGCCCAGCTCTGGCTGTCAGCTCTCAGCTTTTGTAAGGCTGGTTCCACGGAGGCAGTTATTTTGCATTTATTTATTTCTTGCAAGTCAAGTGCTTGACTTCATTTAGGGGGAAGCTGTCAGGAGTTGAACCCAGGACACCTCCATCCGTCCAGGCTCTTCCAGATGCAGCCACAAGAGGGGAGGACCTTTGAGAGTGGCTGGAGGAAGGGAGGCTGGCTGGCTGGCTGGCTGGCTGGCTGGCTGTGCCCCCTCTGCTGCCACACCCTGCACTCCAGAGCAGGGAGGGCATGGGAACCCCCACTGGCATTCTCCCCCCCCCCCCGGTGGGCCTTCAGCCACGTCCCCAGCAGTGGCCCAGTGCAATGGGGGAACAACCCCTCCGCAGTCATCCCTGGGCCAGATCCTGCCTGCCTGCTGTTCCCTCGCCTTCCTTGGCCCAGCTTGGCTATGGTGGGGGTACCCTGGGCCTTCATTTCTGGGGGCTCTGAAAAGTTTCTCTGTGTGAGGCAGGATGGGCTCCGAGGGCAGAGGCTCCTCCCCAGGGTCTTCCCCCTTGGCAGAAGGGGCTCCCTCCTCAGCCGCCTGCCTCCTGGGGGTGTCAGAGGGGTGGTTCAAGCAACTGTTTCAGTGGGGGGGCTTATTGTGAGGAGCTTCTGGCCTGGTCTTGGGGGCTCCTTGGCTTCCTCCAAGGAGCTGGCCTGGGGGGCTGCTGGGCGGTTCTCCCTGCCCCATCTTCTCCTCCCCTTGAGCTAAGCTGAGAGAGGCTGAGCTGCAAGGCTGCGGTGGGATTGGGACCCAGCTCTCCCTGGCCCTCCTCTGACCCCCCAACCACTCCAGCATGATGCCTCCTGCTCCTTGCACTGCAGGTTTTATGCTTGTTTCTATTTGTGCTTCCACATTAAAATGGAAAAGCCTTTCCAAAGGGCAGGGGCCAAAAATAATCCCTCTTTGGCTCTGCCTTGCCACCCCCCCCCCCCGTTGTAAAGACCCCTCCCCTTGTTTGGGCCTGCTGGTTCCTTGGTGGCAAAGGAGGACCTGGGGAGGCGGGAAGAGGCTTCTTTCTGCCCTGTTGTTGTGGCAGCAGCAGCGTGTGCCTGCCCCACACCTTGGCCTGGCAGGCAGGGCTTGGCCGTGTGTCATCGCTGGGCGGGGTGGCCAGCTTTAAAGCCGAGGCAGCAGCACCTGTGGGACAGTCAGAAGAGGCAGCCGGACGAGACAGAAGAGATCAGAGCAGCGCTTCACCAGGAGCCTTCAGGTAGGGGCTGGGGGCACCTTCTGCAGGGCACCTGGGAGGTGCCAAGGCGGGAGAGACGGAAGCAGCAGTGCCTTCCTGCTCAGATCCCTCAAGAGGAAAGTAGGCAAGGGGATGCTGAGGCCCCTGCTAGACCCCCAGAATGGGGCCGCCCAGTCAGGGTCTGGCAAGAAGCCCAAGGATGAGGGTGGAGGCACCATCCTCCCCAGCCCCCTCTCTCCAGCGAGGCAGCTGGCAGACCCCTCACCCCCTTGAGTTCAAGACCTCCCTATCCTTACTCAGTTTAAAAAGCTGTTGGTGGAGAGGAGAGCAGGAGTGCCTCTCCGACCCACTTAAGTAGGGAAATGAGGGAGGGATGGAGGAAGGGATGGAAGGGGGCTCGTGTCAGGTGCTGAAGCAGCCAAGTGGAGGCTGGAGACCAGACCAGCCCCACACGCAGCTCAGTCACCCACTGAGCAACATTGAGAAGAGGCTGCAGGCTTCTCTGCAGGAGCGCTCCCACCCAGACATGGCTGCAGCCTCCACTCTGCACCCCACTTCAAATGGGGGCCTGGGCCACAGTGATGCTTAGAGGGCAAAGCTGCAGGTTCCAGCCTCATGGGGAGCCCACAGGAGTGAAATCAGAGGCTGGCCAAACTCCCTCATTCAGACATGCCCCAAGTGTGGCTAAGATACCTGCCTGTTTGGCCCCCCAACTCTTCCCCAGCCCCAGGGGCTGCAGGATGCAGAACAGGAGCAGGAGGAGGCGCCCAGTGCCTTGTTTGCAGGAGCTCAGCACCAGGGAGAGGAGGCTGGGCTCCTGGAGGGACCGCCTGGCTCAGCTGCTGGCCAGGACCTGGAAGTAGCAGCAGTGGGGTGAGAGGCACTCAGGAAGGGTCTGGAATGGGGTGCTTGTCAGGAGAGGAGAAAATGAGGGGCAGTCCAAGGGTGCGAAGGGGATAAGGGGCAGATCCTGCTGGCCTTAGTGGAAGGCCAGCGGCTCCACCAAGCAGTGCAGGGGGCACCCCTCTCTGCACCCGGCTGCCGCGGCCTCAGAGGGGTGGCTGATCCCACTACCCTGCGTTTTGGTGCCAAGTCCCTCAGGCCCACCCGGGCCAAGCCAGAGCGCAGCCTCTCCCCGCTTCCCTGTGCTGGGCTCATGCCAGCCCCACAGGTCCCCAGAGAGGCTCAGGGCCAGCTGACCATTAGGCAAATTGGCCCCAGAGGCAGGAGGCCATTTGGGCAGTTGTGCTCCCGGCTCCTCCTCCTCCTGTTGTTGTTGTTGTGATGTTGTGTCATTTCCTCTGCTTGGCTGGCCCCGGCAGAGCAGGTGGCCTCTGCCTCCAGGACTCCAGCACCGGGCCAGCCTCCTCGGGTGGCAATTAGGCGGGCATGGAATGTGGTTGGCTGCCTCCTGGCACTCCAGATGCATCCGGCTCCCGCACCTCTTTCCCCAAAAGACAATTGGCCTGTCACTCACCTGCAGGAGCCCAGAGGGAGGGAGGGAAGCAGGAGGGAGCAGGCAGCCGTTCTGAGCCCCCTGGGATCCATTCAGCCCTTTCTCTGCTGGAGAAGCGAATGGACACCAGGCCTTGAAGAATGCAAGAGTGGGGGGTGGGGTGGAGAAAGTTTTCTCCCTCTCGTGATCGTAGATTCATTGAAGTTGGAGGTTGGGCGTCCTTCCACATGAAGCACACGGTTAAAACTATGCAGGAGGCGGCCATGGCTGCCAATCTAGATGGTCTTCATTTTCATCATCATTATCATTAGCCCACCTTTTCCCCTGATGGGGCTCAAGGCAGCTTTGAAAGGGAACCAGACAGACGCAGGGAGAATGAGCCTACTAGCCAGGATGGCAGCATCTTTTCTTGGCTGCCGGAGGTGACCTGCCTCTGACTGCTGCTTGCTGGGAAGGGTGGTGGGGAGAGCTCTGCTGCTGCGGCTGCTCTTGGGGGCTTCTTCCCTCTGGGACCCCCTTTGCCCACTGAGAATGCTGGATGAGGGGCCCCCCTCTGGCCTGATCCAGCTGCTGACATTCTTCTGAGGGGCTCTTGGCTGCATTTGCCACAAGAGCCCTGGAAGCACTTTTGGGTTTTCACTGCAGTCTGGTGTGTCATTTATTCCACATTTCAAGGACAGCCCTGCAGGATCAGGCCCAAGTGGGCCCCTCTAGCCTGGCCCTAGTTTCCCGCCTGGCTACCCAGATGCCCCACTGGGAAGACCACAAGCGGGACATGGAAGGGGTACAACCCCCCTCACTGCTTTTTGCACTACAGCACCTGGCACAGTGGGGTAGACCGCCTTTGCAGACAGAGGTTCCACTTAGCTTTAACTGAAGCCGTAACAAGAGTCCTACTGGCCAAGCAGATGCCCCACAGGGAAGCCGGCAAGCGGGGCAGGGGGCACCCACAGCCCTTGCCCCCCTTGCCTGCTGTCTTTGGTCCCCAGTGACTTTGGCACTTCCTGAGGACTCCCCTGTGCCTGCATTCTGTGGGAGGGGTTCAGGTACAGGCTGCAGATGGAGGTTTGCCAAGCTAAAGTGGATTAAATCCCTCTGTTACCTGAGTGCCACAAATCCACTTTTAAAAAGCAGCAGTGGTTAGGAAAGTGAAGCAGAAAAGAGTGTGGGATGGAGGATACCCAAAGCGCTGCAAGGAAATTGGGAGAGGGGAGCAGGCATCAACACACAACTTCCCTGCAAACAGGTAAAGGTAAAGGGACCCCTGACCATTAGGTCCAGTCGTGGCCGAATGGGGTTGCGGCGCTCATTTCGCTTTATTGGCCAAGGGAGCCGGCATACAGCTTCCGGGTCATGTGGCCAGCATGACTAAGCCGCTTCTGGTGAACCAGAGCAGCGCACGGAAACACCGTTTCCCTTCCTGCCAGAGCAGTATCTATTGATCTACTTGCACTTTGACTTTGCTTTCGAACTGCTAGGTTGGCAGGAGCAGGGACCAAGCAACGGGAGCTGCCCTAGGCTCTGTGGGTTAACCCACAGTGCCACCCGCGTCCTGTTGAGTAAAGACTGAGTTTAATCTACCCTCCGTGTAAGCTTTGTGTGAGCAAATTGGGAAGGATGCAAATTCATGGCAGAGGGGGCTACTAGCGATTCCTGCCTTGCAGAAGGGAGGAGTAGATTATCCTTGAGGTGCCTCCTGACTACGCTCCTATTGTTCAATGATTCTGTCTCCACAGTCACAGGAGGGGAGAGTGTTGCTCTTGTGCCTGAGTCCTGCTTGCTGGTTTCCCCCAAGAGGCATCTGGGGGGCCACAGGGAGAAGAGAATGCTGGACTTAGAAAGGCCCCTTTCCAGCAGCGTTCTTCCCACCTTCTTATGCTCACTAAATAGGTGCTTGGGGAATGGGGCTTACCCCCCCCCCCCCGCCCGGCTGCCCCTCCGCACTGGCCATTGCAGTCGGGGGGTGAGTGGGAGCCAGGGACCAGTGGGTCTTCTCTGCCCTTTCAGCTCAGGCTGAAGGCTGAGGGTGTTGGCATCCAAACCTGTCTTTGTGACTCTGTGACTGAGCAGGGAGGGCAAGTGCTTGCCCCAGGCACGTTCACACAAACACACAGAGGAAGAAGGGTGTGTGCAGTTCCTGTGTACACGCGCCCATCCCCCGAACCCTGCCTCCTGTGTGGTTTCCCCAAATTGTTCCAAAGGAGCCCTTTTCCTCCACTTCCTCCCCAGCAAAGTGGCTTTGCTCCACCACAGCCCCAATTAGGTGCATTTGGGGCATTACCTCACCAGGCAGGCAGCCCCGCTTCCAATTTGAGCACCAGATGAGCCAAAGCGAACAGCCGCCAAGCCCCAAAACACGGCAATTAACATAATGACGCAGGTGAGTCGACAGCCTGTGGACGGATGGATGGAGGGCCTGCAAACAGGTTTCCTGGCTGGGGGCAAAGACAGGGTCACATGCCTGGCCGGACCAGTCTGGCTGAGCCCCGTGGCACAAGCAGGGTGCCCTCTTTGTCTTCTTCTTCCTCCGCCCGCGGCCCCAGCAGCTTAGCGTCAGGTCCCACTTGTCCTGAGCTGGTGGAATCCTCAGAAGCAATTCCTGGCACAGGAGGTCTCAGCAGAGTCCCTCCTCCAAGGCAGCCTGGCCAGGATTTCTGCCCCAGGACCAAACACCCCCCCCCCCAGCACCAGGCATCATCACCAGCAGGTACTGAACTGGCATAGTTCCCCACCTGGTGCCTGAATAGTCCACAAAGGAGGGGCAGGGCTGGCACAGGAGTGGGTGAGACTTGCGGGGAGGGGACATGTGCAGGAGAATCACCCTAGAGACGTGTCTGGGAAGGGGCTTCGTCTGCATTCTCACGTTTACCCTGGGAAGTGGCTGTGAGCTAGCCTTCTCTAAGCCAATGCCCTCCTGGCGTCCTGGACCTTCGCTCCCACTGTTCCACCTGCTGGCGATGCCGGAAGGGCTGGTGGGAGCTGCAGTTCCAGCAGGGCCCAGTTGGAAGACGGCTGTTGGCGAAGCCACAGCTGAATGACATTGCCGGATGCTTGGCCTGTGCTGCTTATCCCAGAGATGGCTGGAGCACACCTCACGGGGCAGTTGTGCATCTCCCGGCAGCCAGCAAGGGAGCAACCTCTGCCCAGGGCAGGATCCGGACGTGCCAGCCAGGGCCAACTTTACAGGTCTGCATTTGGCCCAGACAGCAGGTGCTGGAAGGCCTAGCACTGTGTGGAAATGCTCCCCTGCCTGCCTGGCACTGGCTGCTCTCTCTTCTTTGCAAAACAGCCTCCCTTGTGACCCCCAAATGGGAGCACAGTTGTCTCACAAAGCCTTTTCTGCCTCTCTCTTCCTCCAGAGACTTTCTTGCTTCCCCCTGCACGATCACCCACCCAGAAGACACGCCTGGACCCCCTTGCACCCGAGCCATGCCACAGGACAAGCACCTTCCAAAGGGGGGCACGGACGCAGCCCCAATAGTCCAAGTCCGCGAAGAGCCACGCTGGCCCTTTCCGTGTGCCACCGACCTGAGCGAGGACCATGTCATTGCGGGCATCCTCAAGGAGCCAGGCAAGGAGAGGCTGAGCATCCGGCAAGCCATGCACCGAGGCCTCCTGACCCACGGGACAGGCCTGGCTCTGCTGGAGCACCAGGCCGTCTCAGGCTACATCGTGGACTTTACAAACAACCGGCTGCTGTCTGTGAGGGATGCCAAGAACGCTGGCCTGGTCGACCGAGAGCATTTCAACACTCTCCTCATTGCAGAGAAGGCCGTGACAGGCTACACTGACCCCTTCTCCGGGAGCAAAATCTCCCTCTTCCAGGCCATGAAGAAAGGCCTGCTCATCAAGGACCACGGCATCCGCCTGCTGGAGGCTCAGGTTGCTACGGGGGGCCTCATCCACCCCATGCACAGCCACCGTCTCCCTGTAGAGGTGGCCTACAAGTGGGGCTACTTGGATGCGGAGATCTTCCACCTGGTCTCCAACCCTGCCAACCACACGAGAAGGTGCTTTGACCCCAATGCCCGTGACAACCTCACATACCTGCAGCTCCTGCCCAGGTGCTTTCCTGACCCTGTCACTGGGCTGCTGATGTTTCAGGTGATGGATAAAGGGTCTGTCCATGTGGATGAGAATCTGCGGAGGTGCCTGAAGTCTGCCACAGCCCAAGTCCACGTGGGGCTTTTCCAGGGCGAAGAGGTCTCCATCTGGGACCTCCTCTTCTCCAGGTACATCCCCCGGCACAAGAGGCAGGAGCTGCTGAGGCAGTACAAAGCAGGCACCATCACCCTTGAGGAGATCACCCAGACCCTCACGACCATCATCACCGAGGTGGAGGCCAGAAGCAACCCTGGCTGTGTGAAGAAGCAAAGAGCCACCCAAACAACAGCATTTCCGGAGGCAGAGAAGAGCAAGCGGACTTCCGAGCGGGACGAGATGGTGAAGGCGCTCAAGTCCAGGGTGGTCAAGGTGCCTGCTGGGGAGCTCTGTGGGAGGAAGGTCTCTGTGTGGGACTTGCTCCACTCCAAGTACATCCCCAAGGGGAAGAGGAAAGAGATCCTGAAGCTGTACAGGATGGGCATCCTCAACATGGAGCAAATTGAGACGGTGGTCACTGCCATTGTGGCCAAAATAGAGGAGGAGAAAGCCAAAGGGCTGCGTCAGGTGACTGGCATGGCGAAGGGCGAAGGGGACAGAGCCGACCACCAGGAGAGGCAACTGAAGCAATCTTTACAGTTGGTGCGTATCCCTGTGACCTTTGGAGAGTTTAAAGGGCAAAGTGTCCCTGTGCTGGACCTTCTCTATTCTAAATATTTCTCCCAGGAGAAAAGACAGGAGCTGATGGAGCTGTACAGGACAGGGGTGCTCAGCCCTGGACAAATGACACTGGCTGTTAGTGAGACCTTGGAAAGAGCTGAAGCCAGCAAGAAGAAGTTCTCCATCAGAGTGAAAAGTCGGAGCCGAGAGTCATCAGGAACCAAAGAGGCCAAGGAAGCCAAGGAGGTCAAGGCTGCGGACCCCTCGCCCAACAAGCAATCGGATGATGTGCTGAAGGCCAAAATGGTCACTTTGCCCGCTGGAGAGTTCCGGGGCCAGCAGGTCTCCGTGTGGGACCTCCTTTTCTCTCACTACATCACAAGAGACAAGCAGGAAGAGCTCCTGAGGAAGTACAGAGATGGCCAGTTCAGCGCTGAGGATCTCTCCTCCATGCTCACCATCCTGGCTTCGCTGCACGACCTCTTCTACACTCTGGAACAAACGGCAGCAAAGGCCCAGGAGGCAGCCTCTTCCCCAGCAACATCACTTGAGGAAGACGAGGAGGAGGAAGATGACGATGATGATGCTGATGATGACGACGATGACGACGATGAAGGGCAGGATGAGAAGGACAAGGTCTTGAAGTCCAGGATGGTCGAGGTCCCTGTCGGCGAGTTCCGTGGGCGCAAAGTGTCCGTGTGGGACCTTCTCCACTCCAAGTACTTCCCAGAGAAGAAAAGGAAAGAGGTCCTGAAGCTGTACCGGATCGGGATCCTCTCGGCTGACCAAATGGAAAAGGTGGTCACGGGCATCGTCACCAGAGTAGGGGAGGAGAAGTCGGGCGAGGGTCGGCGTGCCAGCATCTCCAGCCAAGGGGCAGGAGCCCCCAGCGAGGGTAGGAGCGCCAGCTTCCCCCAAGACAGCCCCTCAGACAGGACGGTGGAGGTGCTCACCTTCGAGTTCCCCCTCGGGGAGTTCCAAGGCCGGAGAATCTCCATGTGGGACCTGCTCTTCTCCACGTACATCTCGGAGGCCAAAAGACAGGACCTTCTGGTGAGATACATCACAGGAGCCCTGAGCAGCCAGGAGATGGTCAGCATCCTCTCTGCCCTCGTCGTCGAGGCGCACAGGCAGAGAAGCTCCTCCAGCATCCCACACCTGTTTGGCCTCCTGCACCCTGAGGCCTCCTACATGATGTTTGGGCCGTCCCAGGCCCAGTCGGGGTCTGTGCACGACCTGCTGCAGTCGCACGAACAAGAAGCGCCCAAAGCCGGGAGGGTGACCTACAGTGAGATCACCATGACCACCACCGTTGTGCATGGGCCTGAGCAGAAGCAGGAGTAGCTCTGGAGCAAGGCAGCCGCCAGCAAGCGGCAGGTTCCAGAGCAGAGAGCTGCTGGTGGCTGCAGTGGGGGGGGGGTCAGCAGAGCACCCCCTTCTGGGTGGGGGAGGGGGAAAGGGGAGGCCAAGAAGGGAGGGGGGAGGGCAGGGGATACTAGTGTAAGTAGGCCACTATAAGAGGGAGGCTGGGGGAGGGCGAGGGGGGTTAATTGGGGAAACAGAGCTGGGGCTCCATCCAGGCAGGCAGTTCAGCGCTGGCCTCATCTACAGGACAGACCGGCCAGTCCTGATGCAAAGAACAGTGCAATCTTCAGCCCTCCCAGGGAATTGGAGGGAGTAGCTGTGGGGGTGTGTGTGTGGAGGGGGAGGGTACCCAAAGGAGACCCCTTAGCTGGCCAGAAAAGGACTACTGGGGAAAGGACTGCCATGATGGCTAAACCTCAGAAATAGCTTTCTGCTAGTAAGAGCCGTTTGACCATAGAACTGTCTCCCTTGGGAGGTGGGGAGCTCTCCTTCTTTGGGGATTTTAAATAATAATAATAATAATAATAATAATAATAATAATAATAATTTTTATTTATATCCCGCCCTCCCCAGCCAAAGCGGGGCTCAGAGCGGCTAACAACAGTAAAAGTAACACAGCATTCTAAAATCAATTCATAATCAAATTAATCGCAACCATTGGGCTAGAGTTCTGTGAGGAATTACCGAAGGAGGGGGTCAGACTGTGCCCTGGCCAAAGGCCTGGTGGAACAGCCCTGTCTTGCAGGCCCTGCGGAAAGATGTCAAGTCTTGTGACAGAGCGTTCCACCAGATCGGGGCCACGGCCGAAAAAGCCCTGGCTCTGGTTGAGGCCAGCCTGACCTCCCTGTGGTCCAGGGTCTCCAAGATGTCCCGGATCGGGATCCTCTTGGCTGACCAAATGGAAAAGTGGTCATGGGCATTGTCACCAAAGTAGGGGAGGAGAGGTCAGGTGAGGGTCAGCGTGCCAGCATCTCCAGCCAAGGGGCAGGAGATTGGATGGCCATCTGTCATGGATGCATTAGGTGAGGTTCCTGCATTTCAGGGGGTTGGACTAGATGACCCTTGGATCCCTTCCAACTCTACAATTCTATGATGATGAGGTTGGTGCGTGTGAGAGAGGAAGAGACTCTGATGGGGCTTCTTCAGATGTGGTCCTGAGTCTGCTTCCCCTTGGCAGGGCGAGGGAGGGGGAACTGACCTCAGGGGCATCGCCCCAAACCAAGCCAGGATCCGCATGCAAGCAGGTGACCAAGAGCAGGAGGAAGTCGCCTGGGACTCAGCACCAACCTACAGCTCCAAAACATGCTCAGGGCACCATGTCCCAGGAAGCCCCCAATCCCAGTGGCCCCGCCAGTTGGGGGAAGGGGCTGGCTCTGCTAACAGGGCTCTTGGACCATTGGGTTGCCAGGCCCTTCCGTAGGGAGATGTAGTCAGACCTCCCTCAAAGCTACAACCAGCCACAGAGGGAGAGTGCTTGGAAAGTCCGGGGGGGGGGGGCAGGCAGGGAGTGTCCCCAAATGGTCCTAATAAGATGTTCAGTCAAAGTTAGGAAAGATTAAAGTTGACAACATTAGTGATGAATAAATTGAGGGTGGAATGCAGGAAGGCCTCACCCCCCCCCCATTGGAGCAGTCATCTAGTCCAACCCCCTGCAATGCAGGAATCTCCACCAAAGCAGCCATGACAGGTGGCTCCCCCCCCCCCCCCAACTCTGCTTTAAAACCTCCATGGAAGGAGAGTCCACCACCTCCCTCTGGAGACAGGAGGAAAGCATGGATGTCCCTAATGTGAAATCCAGATACAGAAAGGGAAATATGGGGATCAGAAGGCAAAAGAGACTAAGGGACGGATCCTGGCAGCAGTTGCTCACTGGATCAAGTTGTGGGAGACCCTCATGGACAAGCTGCCCCTTTCTATTGGTGGCAGTAACCAGCTGGGGGGGGGTCATGGGTGCTCCCCTTTTGCTGACGCCACATTTGCCTACAGCTGAGAAAGAGGAAGAATGCCTGTCACTGCTGACCAGTTCCCAGCATGCAGCGCTGCAGAATCGATGATGGGAGAAGCCATGAAAGGATGAGCAGCAGCAGAGCCACGCGGAGCCTCCCAGGGCGTTTCATGTGGGTCATTCGCTGATGGCCCCACAGAGTTCCTTCTTCCATTTTAGTCCCTGCCAATAAAGATATTTCTGGACCTTCTACCGGTAGCCTGATTCTGTACCCCTGCCTGGGTCCCAGAGGTGCTTGGAGCCAGGCCCAGTTCCAAAGGGCTTCCTTTCACCCCACAGATTTCAATTTCTCTTGAGGCCAGTTATGCAAATGTTTCATTTTTGTAAAGGACGTTTCTGGGATTTCTACCAGCTGTCCCTGTTGAGCAAGGACTCAGCTACACAGCTGCAAATAAAATGTTTAAAATGTGCTATATACAAATGTGACACTAGATGACGACAATAAGCTATGCAAAATTCAATGTATTTTCCAAAAACGTTTTTTTTAAAAAAAGCATTTCACAGCGTTTTTTATATGTGTGTAGATCCCACCCAAGAGTGATTCTTATTCTGAGTCACCTGCCGTTCTGTCCAGCACCTGTCCCTTTGCCTTCTGCAAAAGCATTAGGCCTTGTTAAGATGTTGCTGACGTGCGACTCCCCAGAGTGTGAAGTGTGGAGTCATCCTGCCTCTCTTGGCTATGCACATAAATTCTTGCGCATAAACCACACAGTGCTGACTCTTTCAGACAGCAGCTGCAGACTAGAGTATGAATGTGGGGCAAATGACACAGTGCTATATGGAGCAATGCCCCAGTTCTCTGAGTGGTGAGATCTCCAGGGCTTCTGTTTCCTTGGAAGGAGGAAACTAGAGGCAGAATGGGTGTTTTGTGACGTGGGTAATTTCCATGTATATGCAGGCTGAGCGCAGGTGCCCTAAATTCCCTGCTGCTCATCAGGTACCAAGGGGCACCCATAGATCCTCCAGAGAGTGGCTCAGCCCTCGGCCTCCTCCCCTCGGCCTCACCACCCTTTCTGGTTGCCATTCCTCAGGCAGCTTCCTTCCTCCACAGCGTCACTTTCACAAGCGAGAGTCAGCACCTGACCCAGCTGAGAGAAGAGGTGGGCAGGTGGGCTTGCTCCTTCCAGGCTTGGAAAGAGCCATCATCATTATAGGGCAAAGTACTTGATCATCTCTGGCCATCCTGCTGGCTCCAAAAGCCCCCTCCTCAACCAACCCCAGTTCTAGAAGCATGGGCAGGAGGTCCATGGGAGACTGCTCAGAACTATCTTCCCATCTCATGACAATTTTTTTTTTAAATGATATTTATTAAAATTTCAGAAAAAAAGAATTACACAAAAACAAGAAAAGTAAAAACAAAAAACAGAAGTAAAAATACAAGAAAAATACAAAATACAAAGTACAGAATAAAAGAATAAAAAACACTTAAAGAAGAAAAAGAGAAAAATAGATCAATTTTTCCATACCTTACATTCATATCCTTGTTTCCCTGACCTCCTCATACCTCCCTCTTTTGTATTCCAATTCAATTTGTTAGTCCAGCAATACCTTTCCCTCCTTTTTAATCCTGATCTTTAATCTTGATATATTATAACATTAAATTTTTACGTATTAAAAACCAATTTTTCCATATTCTTTTATACCATTACAGCTAGAAACCACTTAACTTCAATCCGACATCATTCTAACATTCATTAATTTTACAATATTTCTGTACGTAGTCTTTAAATTTCTTCCAATTTCTTTTTAAATTTCTTCCAGTTTGGTCAGACTTCGAGAACACTATCCAACTATCTGTCGTCCCCTTCTCCTTGTGCCCTCCATATTACACCCATGTTACACCCCCCAAAACTACATCACTCATACATGACGGTTACATCATGAAAGGGGAGGTCTGGTGGCAGGAATCTGAGCATCCTGGACCCTGCCCCATGGTTCTCCTTGCCCTCCACCAAACACCCATCAAGTGTCACAAAAGAGATGTTTACATTTCTCTGTTTCCCAGCCAAGTTCATCACACCCTTTTGTCTTCACCTGGGTTTGTTATTTCTGGAATGGCTTCCTGTCTGGCCCTCAGGTATCAGGATGCCAGGGATTATCCCTCAGGCAGAGGGGCTGCTGAGTAGCTGAGCTCACGTCTAGATGAATTTCTGAAGTTTTCCCAGTCAGCCAGTACATAGATACATTTATCATTTGGTATCGTGCAGCAGAGGCCCTTTGAATAGATAGGAAGAAACTGTGATGAAGTGTTTTGTGCGGACAAATCAGAGAAGTCTCAAAAGCGATTGTGCTGATTTTGGTAGTGGGCTGCATGTGCATGATATCTGCTGGAGGGGCAACCCCCCCAACCTATACATAAATTCCTGCAACTGTTTCTACTACTACAGACCAACACTGCTGCCTCCCTGTAAACAAAATGAGAAGGGAGGGGGAGGGGGAGGGAGAAGGAAAAACCCAGACCTTGCCTGGAAAAGTTCCACAGCTGTTCTCAGGGTCAGATTTAGGTTTGATGAGGCCCTGAGCTACTGAAGGTAATGGGGCCCTTTATATGTCCAGCTGTCCTTTGTCAACAACAAATTGTCGCTGGTTTTTGGTTTGTTTGTTTTTTTTGTACCATATGCTATATGGTAATTTATGGTACATGGTAATTTATGTTGCCATGCAACCAGTCCATGCAGAATGTAAAGTAAAGGTAAAGGTACCCCTGCCCGTACGGGCCAGTCTTGACAGACTCTAGGGTTGTGCGCTCATCTCACTCTATAGGCCGGGAGCCAGCGCTGTCCGCAGACACTTCCAGGTCACGTGGCCAGTGTGACATCGCTGCTCTGGCGAGCCTGCACCAGAGCAGCACACGGAACGCCGTTTACCTTCCCGCTGGTAAGCGGTCCCTATTTATCTACTTGCACCCGGAAGTGCTTTCGAACTGCTAGGTTGGCAGGCACTGGGACCGAACAACGGGAGCGCACCCCGCCGCGGGGATTCGAACCGCCGACCATGCGATCAGCAAGTCCTAGGCGCTGAGGTTTTACCCACAGCGCCACCAGCCAGCGGCGTAGCATGGGTTGTCAGCACCCGGGGCAAGGCAAGTAATTTGCGCCCCCTAACCCGGGGCAAGGCAAGTAATTTGCGCCCCCTAACCCCTAACCTGCCGCCGCTGCCAGCTTCTTCTTGCTGCTGCCTGGTCTGGTCTGGTGTGGTTCTCTCCCACGCTCAGCGCTGCGCTGGGCGGCCGCTGCACTGTCCCTCCCCCACATAGTCCCTCGCTCTCTCTCCGCACCGCACGCCTGGCACCCACCCCCTCCACAGTGGGCGGCGGCCCAGCGGCTCGGATCGGATTCGCACAGCCAGCACTGCAGTGAGAGAGAGTGAGTGAGCCAGGTAGGGGCAGAGAGCTGCAAGTGCGAGCGCCCCCGCCCCAGATGTTGCGCCCGGTGCGGCCGGCCCCCCCTGCACCCCCCACGCTACGCCACTGCCACCAGCGTTCCCCACAGCGCCACCCGCAGAATGTAGGCACCCTATATATAGAAATGAGCAAACCAGTGATATTTGAGGGAGCAGGCTAGCAGGTGGGGCCCATGACGTACATCATAGGAGCCTACACAACACAAAACACTGTTGCTGTGCGTAGGTTTTATTATTATTATTATTTATTCTGGCAGTTCCCTCACTGTGAGAAGTGAGGTTACAGGGAACCAGGCAGTGGGCCTTCTCAGTAGTGGCGCCTGCCCTGTGGAACGCCCTCCCACCAGAGGTCAAAGCAATAAGCAACTATCTGAAGGCAGCCCTGTTTAGGGAAGTTTTAATGTATAATGCTGTATTGTGGTTTTAATATTTGGTTGGGAGCTGCCTAAAGTGGCTGGGGAAATCCAGCCAGATGGGCAGGGTATATTATTGTTGTTGTTGTTGTTGTTGTTGTTGTTGTTGTTGTTGTTGTTGTTTCTTATATTTGGGAAATGTACATCCAGGTTTTTCCCCCCTTTGGTTTTTTGGGGGTCCCCAAGAGTGTGGGGCCCTAAGCTATAGCTTGTTTAGCTTCTACGTAAATCTGACACTGGCTGTTCTTGCAGTGAGCAGCTGTGCTGTAAATAGGAGCGGGAGGAACCTGCTTCTCCCTCCTCCCGGGCTGAATGGCAGTGGCTGCTCTTTCTCCTGCACCTGACACGCAGCTTTCTCAATCAAAAGTAGCTGGAGTATTTCTGATGTTTTGCCTAGTGGAGGTTTGAAACGTGCCACATCCTTGGGCTTCGAAATACCACACCGTGTGGCTGGTGGGGGTGAAATGGGGGCTGGACTGAGAAGTAGGGTGGGTGTGGGTGTGCCTGGGCACCAGTGCCGGTGCCCAGTCACTGTGGGTGCCAGTCAGCCAGCTCCCCCCACCTGTGGGCTGCTGCAGCTTCTGCCAGGAGAAGAAGAAGCCCTCCCCCAGCCCCACTTTCTCTTCTGGGCCTTTGATGTGTCCCATGTGGGGCTCGGCCAGAGGGGGACAGGAGAGATTCTGCTGCCTTTCTATTTAGACTCTGCTATTTTAAAACTACTAAGCATTTGCTGGAATTGCATCATTTGTTCACCTGCCTATAAGGTGCCTTGTGAGAGTCTTTGTCTAAAAGGCAGAATATAAATTAAATATAAAAATAAAACAAGGGCTGCTTTCCTGGGCACGCCCAGCTGGAGGGGAGAGGCAGATGTAGGAACGTGCGTCTTTTGCATGGTTGGGATGGAGCTACGCTTTCTGCCCCCCCCCCCCACTGGCCTTGGCCATCCTTGCTTCCTGTGGGAGTGAGTTCCATAGTTTAACTGCGGTCTGTCTCTTCCGCCTTGCCTGCTTCCGGCTGCAGCCTCCAGCTCATCCTGCCTGGTGCTGAGTGCCTGGCCAAACGCTTCTGCCCCAGGATCCTGAAAACTGGTTCGGTCCCGTCTGTGTTATGACTCCTGTTGGCATTTACCCCAATAAGTGTCTTGTGCATAACACAAGTCACACTCTTTTAGGCCGGCCAATTAGCCTAATTGCAAGCTGGTGGCTTCCTGATCTCAGCCTGACATGAACCAGGATCATCCTTCTGCAAATTCCTTTCTATTGTATGTAAACTCCCCTTCTAGGCCTCTGCTTGTGTGTAAACTTAGCAATTGCTTGAAGGGAATTGAGGCAAGGGGTGTGGGTGGGTGCTCAGCCTGCAGCAAGGGATTCTGCTCAGATCCTGGAGGAGTCCCTTTCTGCTCCTTCCCTTTGCAGAACAGAGGACTGCTGCCAGCCTGTGATGGTGTCAGGGTGGACTTGCTCTTGCCCACAGCCCCCCCTTCTTGCCAGCTGCTCAAAGGGCCCAAGGTAGGCTTAAAAGAGGAAGAACCAGAATAAGGCAGGTACATGCAGCAAAATCAGCCCAGATGAAACGAAAGAGTTCAAAAGCACTGGCTTGAAAAGAGGCTTCAACAAATTCATAGGTTCCACAGTCAGAGACTGGAAGCCACAGGAGAGAAGATTGTCCTGGTGTTCAAGTCCTGCTTTTGGGCTTCCCATAATGGTCACCTGGTTGGCCACTGTGAGAACAGGATGCTGGACTAGATGGACTTGGGCCTGAGGCAGCAGCCTCTTCTGAGCTGCTGCTGCCCCCTGCAGGAGGAACAGGCACTTCGCCAAGGCTGCTTCAGCCCATCCTAGAGGTCAAAGGCTCCTTCATGGATCACTGGCAAAGGGGCTTGAATAACTCAGAGAAGCTATGAGCTCTGCTGTCCAGGGCCACCTAAGATGGACAGGTCATAGTGGAGAGTTTTGAGCAAATGTGATCCACCTGGAGCAGGAACCGGCAAGCCGCTCCAGTATCCCTGCCAAGAAAACTCCATGAACAAAGACAGATGGTTGGACAGTGTTCTCGAAGCTACCAGCATGAGTCTGACCAAACTGCGGGAGGCAGTGGAAGACAGGAGTGCCTGGCGTGCTCTGGTCCAGGGGGTCACGAAGAGGCGGACACGACTAAACGACTAAACAACAACAGAGATCAAAGGAGCAGAGAGGCAAGCAAAGGACTCCTCTGGGCTCCTTCCAGGGCCTCCCACTGAGCAGGTATTGCCTTAGTTTGTGGCTCCCATGGGGCAAATGCAGCTGGACCCCAAGTCTTGTATTCTTGTAAAGAAGCTGGTAAAATGTGGTCTTGACTATGCTACCACTCAGTGGATTTGTAACTGGCTGACTGACCGAACCCAAAGGGTGCTCATCAATGGTTCCTCTTCATCCTGGAGAAGAGTGACTAGTGGGGTGCCACAGGGTTCTGTCTTGGGCCCGGTCTTATTCAACATCTTTATCAACGACTTGGATGATGGACTCAAGGGCATCCTGATCAAATTTGCAGATGACACCAAATTGGGAGGGGTGGCTAACACCCCAGAGGACAGGATCACACTTCAAAACGACCTTGACAGATTAGAGAACTGGGCCAAAACAAAGAAGATGAATTTTAACAGGGAGAAATGTAAAGTACTGCACTTGGGCAAAAAAAATGAGAGGCACAAATACAAGATGGGGGACACCTGGCTTGATAGCAGTACATGTGAAAAGGATCTAGGAGTCTTGGTTGACCACAAACTTGACATGAGCCAATAGTGTGATGCGGCAGCTAAAAAAGCCAATGCAATTCTGGGCTGCATCAATAGGAGTATAGCATCTAGATCAAGGGAAGTAATAGTGCCACTGTATTCTGCTCTGGTCAGACCTCACCTGGAGTACTGTGTCCAGTTCTGGGCACCCCAGTTCAAGAAGGACACTGACAAACTGGAACGTGTCCAGAGGAGGGCAACCAAAATGGTCAAAGGCCTGGAAACGATGCCTTATGAGGAACGGCTAAGGGAGCTGGGCATGTTTAGCCTGGAGAAGAGGAGGTTAAGGGGTGATATGATAGCCATGTTCAAATATATAAAAGGATGTCACATAGAGGAGGGAGAAAGGTTGTTTTCTGCTGCTCCAGAGAAGCGGACACGGAGCAATGGATCCAAAGTACAAGAAAGAAGATTCCACCTAAACCTTAGGAAGAACTTCCTGACAGTAAGAGCTGTTCGACAGTGGAATTTGCTGCCAAGGAGTGTGGTGGAGTCTCCTTCTTTGGAGGTCTTTAAGCAGAGGCTTGACAACCATATGTCAGGAGTGCTCTGATGGTGTTTCCTGCTTGGCAGGGGGTTGGACTCGATGGCCCTTGTGGTCTCTTCCAACTCTATGATTCTATGATTCTATGATTCTACAAGGCAGCTGCCATCACCCTTTAAGGTGACACAGCCATGCATTTCTCTGGGGGAGGAAGTGCACAGTCTCCCCCCCCCCCACCCCAGGCAGGCCTCATATTGACAGTGGTGGTGGTGGTGTGGTGTTTCTTACATAAAGGGAGGGTTTATTTCTGTTGTGGTGAAGATGTTTCAAACCTGAGTTAAACATACGTTATATAAACATTTTGGGGTTGGCTTTTACAGCCTGTTATGTGATACGGAAGGGGGGGGCATGTCTTCTTCACCTCCTTCTTCGCTACAATATATCCATTTATTTCCAATTGTCAATGTCAAAAGGGACTAAAATCTATAAAATTCATAGAAAATCAACGTGCCAATTTGCTCAATTTCTCTACGACTCCATGACACCTCCCCTGTCCTCCATAATCCCTCAAGCAAGGTGTCAAGACCCTAATCCTGTCAAATCACTCTGCCAAACCTTTCCTCTGGGCAAGGCCAGGTGGCAGACCATGCATACATGGACCATTGTCTTCTCATCAGGTACTCAGGATGTGCTTATCTGCGCATATCTCCAGCTCTGCATATTCCCCCCTCCCTCCTCCATATGTTAATCCTGTGTGACCCAACCTCTTCTTAATGTATTCATGATGTAATCTGTGTAACCCAACCTCTTCTTAATGTATTCATGATGTAATCTGTGTAACCCAACCTCTTCTTAATGTATTCATGATGTAACTGGGATGTATTTTGCACTGTATTCTGGGAGATGGAGGGAAATTTCAAAAGTTCATGTCACCCCTTTCTCGCTGTTCAATCTCGCCTTGAACCTGTTGCGCAATAAACTTGGATCTTCTGCAGTTTGCTCCTGTCTCCGGCTGAGCTCATTTTCTTCCGCAGTGACCCGCGGACTTAGTCCGACGAGCTGGGTGGCAGAGTAGCCCCGCACCCAGATTTTACCGTAACATATGGGAAAAAAATCCAGGGTGAGAAGACTACGCAACAGCCCAGTTCATCGGAGTGCAATTCCCCTGTGGGTCCACACAGTCAGTAAAAGAAGGAAGTTCCAGCCAAGTAATTTGGAGCAAAACAGAGATCTGTAGACCACAATCTGTATTGTTGCACAACAGGTCCCCACAGGAGTAAGAGCCACAAGCATGGGGTGACATTGAAATAAAAAATTTAAGGTCATATATATAATAAATGTTCATGAATATACCAACCAAGCATATGTGGACCACATGTCTGGAGCAGCACAGGGAGACCTTCCTGAAACCATTTTGACTCCCAAACTGACCAAATGTTTTCGCTGCAAGGAGGGAGCGGGTGAGGGAACCTTTCCATTGTCTCAGGAATTGGGTAATCACCATCTCAAAGGAATGGCCAGATTACCAGGAAAGGCAATCAGATATGACATTATCAGATAACCTGGCAGACAGGAAAAACAACAACATTCAAATTTCTGTTGTAGACCATCTTTTCTGTGATGTAGGTATGATGTATCTGGGGGGTGGTCTTGGGTTACACCCCTTCTGTGATGTATGCATGATGTATGGAGGGGTGGTCTTGAGCTCCAGGGCAGGGAATTTAAAATGTCTATATAAGGGCAGACACACCTTTGTTCTGGGTCTTCCTCCTCCTCCTTCTGCGTGTGAGGGGAGCACCCTGTTGCAACAGATCAATAAAGATCAGGCTTATGAGCTGCTTTGCTTCTCAATATTTTCTGGTTGGCCTCTGTTATTTTCTCCTACCGATAGGGAACCCACTTAAGGCTCTTGGATATACAGGCTCTTGGATACTCCGCAAGGGGGAAAAGGCAGATTTTGTTTACAACAATACCCTAGTTTCTGAAACCATTGTCACAGGCCTCCCCAAATTGTGCTCTTTTGACTGTTTTGGTAAGGATTGCCCAGAGTTGTTGAGCTTTTTGAGGGGAGGATTGCCACCTATCCTCTGTCACTTCACCAACAAAAGTCGCAAATCGCCTGCCCAATTACTGCAGCAACAGCCAATCAACACCTTATCTTGCTGCAGCAGCCAATAACACGCCCAATAGCATCTGACAATCTCCGGCTCGCAGCAACAACCAATCACACATTCCTCCATGTACTATCCGTGTATAAGACTACCCGCCCCCCTTTAACATTCTTTCTTAGTAAAGTAAACCTACTCTTATACTTGGTGTTGCAGGGATTTATGTATGGGGGGCGTGTCCCTCCAGCAGATATTGGTGCACATGCAGCTGTGATAAAAATTTTATGGTTTTAGATATATGGCAACGTTCATAACCACACGTACATAGATCAGCACAGGAAAACCAACCTGGAACCATTTTGATTCCTAAACTGAGCAAATGTTTCTCTGCATGGTAAAAATGGAAAAGCCTCCCCATTGTCTCTTTCCTCACAAATCGTGTTTCAAGGATATGTCTGTTTGAATAAGGTGTGAGCCTGTGACCTGGCCCAGGAAATAAGTATTTTACCACTACAAAAGAATGGCCAGGCTCCCCAGGAAATCCAATCAAGTAACCTGCTAGACAGGAGATAAACAACAACAGGAGAAAAACAATATTTAAATTTCTGTGATGTAGGGGGATGTATCTGAGGGGTGGTCTTAGGTTACACCCCTTCTGTGATGTATGCATAATGTTTCTGGGGGTGGTCCTGATCTAGAGAATGGGAATTTCAAAAGTCTTTATAAGGCCTTGCAGGCCATTGTTCTGGGTCCTCTTCCTCTCCTGCGTGTGAGGGGAGCACCCTGTTGCAACAGATCAATAAAGATCAAGCTTACTAGCTGCTTTGCTTCTCAATATTCTCTAGTTGGCCTCTGTTATTTTCTCCTACCAATAGGGAACCTATGTAAGGACTCTATATGGGCTCTTGGATACCCCATAAGGGAAAAGGGCATATTTTTATTTACAACAGATGGCGACCACGCACGAAGGGACTTTTGGTTACCCGGATTCTGGAAGTGAGGAAGGACTGGTTATCCAGCGCGCACCAGGCAGTTTGCCAGGAGGAATAACCAGTCTTCCATCGGTCCCAGGGTCTGGAAATAACTGGAGTTTCAGCGGGGCTAACCAGAGGAAGCAATGCTTGATCAGGCTGGCCTTAAACAACCAGTCAAGACATCGTGGGATCACCAGGAACAGCGCATGCGGAAGTGAGTATTAAGTAGGAAACACGGGTAGTGGGTTGGGGTCTCTAAACCACAGCAACCAAAATTCTTTAATTCTTCCTTTTCCCTTCAAATCTAAAATTTCTAATTTTTTCCTCATCTAAAAATTGCCTTCTCCTTTCTGTCCCCTCGATCTCAACACCAGCCCTAGCCCTTCGGAGTATGCCCAGGCAAAAGTTGTGTGTGACTTCTTTCATTTCCCTTCTACAGTCTATATGCCGACCTATTCCTTCGGAGTTTTGCCCAGAAAAAGGTCGTGCTTTTTCTTCTGTACTGAAAACTATAATTCCCAGGTGTTGTTGCTGCTTTTCATCATTGCACATCTGTAGAAGTGATATCCTGTAAGGGGCAGGGTTTTTGGGGCGACTTAAAAACACAGTTAGACAAGGAAGGGGCAAAAGGCAAAAAGGATGTCCTCCAGTTTCCATGGGAAGCTGCAAATAATAACAATCTTAGTGGATTAAACATTTTATTCATTATCACATTTCCATATAATTACTGTTATTATCTGCTAAGTTTGTTTGCTTTCCTTCACTTAATAAAAACTTACTCCACATGTAGAGAAAGAGAACTGTAAAAAATACAAGAAAGGTTAAAAATTAAAAAGAAAGCAAAAAATTAGATTACCAGTTAGATGAAAACGGACTTGACACAAAGACATCAGATTAAGAAAAGAACCATTATTAAATAGTACAAAGATATTATCAAAACCACACAGATTACTACTGGACTAAAAAAAATGGGAAAACAATGGGGGAAACTTAAAATTCACCATGTGCTATCCAATAAAAGAACTTCATGAAACTGACTTTCAACATGTGATGAACATGTCCCCAAAGTAAAACACACACACACAAAATGACCTATGAGGAACCAAAAATAAATAAATGCTAAGACACACAATTAATAAGCAACCTGAAGTAACCTGAAGTAATCTGTTTTGGCATTCTAACATCCCAAATGAAAATAAAAGAGTGTTTCTTGATGTGACAACATCGGCTGTAATGTTAATAGCGGAATACTGGGAAATGAGTTAATACCAAGAAAAAATGAATGGCAATTTAAAGTTGTGCAAGTACCTTGCACTAGCCAAAATGACAGAATTAATAAGAAATGCTCAGGCAAAATGGTAGACAAATACAATTCCATAAATAATGTTTGGTTGTGCTTTGATTAATTTCATATATATAATGGAAGAACTGATAAAACGAACTTAATAAACGAAAACAGATTATTTGTAACCTAAAAAAAATGTCAAAGCCACAAAGAGATAGAGGGAAGTCACTAATATAGCAGGGATTCAGACTTGTTTTGCTGAACAGAAAGAAAGTGACTGTTTGCCTTTAAGGGAAGAAAGACAAAAAGAAAAACAAATGCAATTACTTTTTATAGAGTATTTAAATCACTGTTTGCATCCCCTCATTATCATTTGTGCTGTGGGAGAAAAGAAAGGACACTCTGTTAAAAGGGAAAATTATTTCATGTGAGAGGTCTGTCAGGAAATGCTGTTCCTAAAATGCATAGGCATATACACACACACACACCAAAAAAAAAACTTATAAAATTTAAAACCCATGGGGGGGGGGGGGAGAAACTACTCAAGAGAGGAACTCACAGTGGGAGTGCTTTGATATTTACCTGTGAAAAGAATTTGGCACTACCAGAATCAGCACAATCACTTTTGTGACTTTTGTGATTTGTCCTCACAAAACACTTCATTTTTATTTTTATTTTGCCTTTCCTTTTTTTTTAAATAATTTTTTATTAAGGTTTTAAACAAACAAAAAAGAAAAACAACACACACAAAAAACAATACAAAACTTAGCAATATAAACACAAAACAATTAATAACGAACTCTCTTTTCCATTACCAATTTTAAGTCACTTATTTTCTGGACTTCCTCATACCTCCCTCTTTTGTATTCCAATCCACATTTATTTATCCAGCAGTTTCTTTTCCACTTTTTTAATCCCAATCTTTAATTTAATAAAATGTTAAAATATATAACTTCAACTCTTTTAAACCTAATCCTTGATCTTAATATCCTGTAACTTTAAAGTTTTCCCTTTTAAAATCAAATTTCCATTTCTTTAAACTTCTTTAATCTTAATCTTTAATCTTAATCTATCCTTAACTTTAACCTATGCAGCTGGAAACCACTTATTTTCAGTCCAACATCACTCTAACATTCCTTAATTTTGCAGTGTTTCTGAAGATAGTCTTTGAATTTCTTCCAGTCTTCCTCCATCGACTCTTCTCCCTGGTCACGGATTCTGCCAGTCATTTCTGCCAATTCCATATAGTCCATAAGTTTCATCTGCCATTCCTCCAGCGTGGGAAGTTCTTGTCACAAAACACTTCATCACAGTTTCTTCCTTTTGCTGCACAATACCAAATGTAAGAATTCACTGATCAATATATCTATGTACTGGCTGACTAGGAAAACTTCAGAAATTCCTATAGACATGTGAGCTCAGCTCCTCAGCAGCCCCTCTGCCTGAGTGATAATCCCTGGCATCCTGGTACCTGAGGGCCAGACAGGTAGCCATTCCAGAAATAACAAACCCAGATGAAGACAAAAGGATGTGATGAACTTGGCTGGGAAACAGGGAAATGTAAACATCTCTTTTGTTTCACTTGATGGGTGTTTGGCGGAGGGCAAGGAGAACCATGGGGCAAGGTCCAGGATGCTCAGATTACTGCCACCAGACCTCCCCTTTCATGATGTAACTGTGATGTATGAGTGATGTAGTTTGGGGTGGGTGTAATATGGGGATTAGCAGGTAATAAAAGTTGGGGTTCTCTTTTGTTCGGGGCTCCCATCTTGTTCCACCTTGAGGCAGGTGGGAGTCCTGTCACAACAGTCTTCAATCAAGACCAAGCCGACTGGCTGCTGTTTTGCTCTGGTATTCCTGGCTGGTGTCCTTGTTTTTTGTCCAAGGGAGCCCTCAGATTTCTCCGCTAACAATGGAAAAGTAAGGTATTTCCTTCTGCAACGGAAATGTTTGGAGCCATTAAGAGTCAAGATGGCTTCAATATTGCTCTCCTCTACTATTTCAGACATGTGGTTTGTGTACGTATTTATGTGTGTTTACCTTGTTCACTTACATTTTATTTCTGACACCATAGAATTATTATAACATAGAGATGGGGGGGAGAGAGGAACAGCTGAAGAGTCCATCATGGATAGAGTCTCACACAGGGGCACAGAGTATAGGGTGGATTGGTCTTTAGCCCCCTTAATATTTTGGGGCAGGGGGCTCAGCCTCCCCAGTGTTGAGGGGGCTGCCACACCTTGCAACTGCCAAGCCCATCCTGCTGCCCCTCTGCCCCTTGGTTCAGGCTTGACCCAGGGATGGAGCAGCCGTGGCCAGCAGCCTCTCTCCGCTGCGGTGGAGCTATGCGCAGGGCAGCCCAGTTGAGGAGAAGGGCAGCCGCTCTCTGCCGCCGATCCTCCACTCCGAGGAAGCTGCCTCCAGAAAATGTGCCTGGTGGATGGCAGGCAGAGAGGGTCTGGGCAGCTTGGGAGGGCGTCATGCATGGTCCTACAAAGCACAACTTGGAGAAACCTTGAGTCGATCCTGTCCAAAATATCAAGAACTGAAAAATGCACAGATTGGGAACAGCATTCATTCATCTGGAATATCAGCACAAAACACTGTTGAAGATCCTCACCTCAAGATGGGGGATGTATCCAAAAAATATGCAGAAAAGGCATCTGGAATAGCTGCCTTGGCCAATGGAACTTGGAGCTGTTGGCATGACTGACGGTTCTTGCCAGACCTAAGGCGCCAGAAGGTCTCCAGCAGGAGGTGGCCCTCTGGACCCCAGAGCATTTAGGGACATCACACCAGCACCTTCCTCCTTCAGTGTAGGATGCTGCAGCCTGGAGCTCTGGACAGCCTTATTTGAGTGCCTGACAAGAGTCAGCCCTTGTCCATCAAATCTCATGTCAGTAGAAACCAGGCCGCGTTCGTACCAAGGCATGAGTGGCTGCCTCAAGGCAGACTGGAACACATTAGAGTTGCAAAGAACACTGGAGGGGCTGTGAAGTAGGGAGCAAGAATTCAGCTGGCTTTGGGGTCCATGGCGCGAGGCAGCAAGCACAGTGTAATATTGGAGAGGGGGGCAGGGAGGTGCCCAGGACCAGGCTGCTGAGCTTGGAATGGCTTTGCTCCTCATAAGGACAGGAGCAGCTTTGCTTCCAGTCTCCTTCTGCAAACTGTTTGCTTTCCCCAGAAACCTTGTGGGGTGGGTGGAGGAGGAGGAGGAGACCCGTCTCCTCTCTCCATTGGTGGGACAGTGAGCTATTCCAGGCCTGAAAGCAAAGTGTGGGGGTGGGGAGGAGAAACAAGGATGTGGAGAGGATGAAAGCCTTTCCAGGAATCAGCTCTGGACAAGATGCACGCACAAAGAGGCAGGTTCTGCCAAGGAGCAGAGAGAGGTGTTCCTGGCACAGGAGCGGCCCCCTCCTGTTGCAAACACAGCTCCTGTCATGGGACAGAGCCTGCTTTTTCAAGGGAGGGAGAGTGCCAGTGCTTCCACAGAAGTGGAATGCACAATGAAGAATGCACAATGAAGCACCTTTTCACCCACAGAAACACCCCCTTCTCTCCTTCACGCTTCGGAAAGGGGTGTGTGAATGTGCTGTAAACGTGTGGGGCGTGTGCAGCCTCAGTGGCACCATAAAGCCAAAGAGACGGATTGTGGCCGGCAGCGCCAGAGCCTGTGTCCGCTGCACCAAAACCACAAAGTGGTCCCCTGAGTGGCAGGGTTGATACACTCCTGAGGACCAAGAGAGGTGTGTGAGACCGGCTGCATGGGCCCTGGAGGCAACGGACGCAGGACCTGAGGTGGCCACAGCCCCTGGCAGAGCCCAGGCAAACAGAGGACTGAAGGAAGGCCAAGTTCCTAGTCCTTGTGGGGTGCTCTGCTCCCATCCAGCAGCCGCCAGAAATGAGGAGACTCAGCAGGAGGATGGAGCCACGCATGACAGGGCCTCAAAGGGTTCCCTTCCTCTCCTCAAGGAGCTGGAGAGGCCCAGGACTTGCCAAGACCAAATTCCTGGCTGTCGCTGAGGAGTCCCAGAAGAGGAGGGGGAGGGGCAGCTGCCTCCTTCGCTGAGTTGCAGCAGAGTCTGGCCTTCCAACAGAAGAGGCTGCCAGGAACATAGGAAGCTGCCTTATACCGAGTCAGACCATTGATCTGTCCAGCTCAGGACTGTCTACTCTGGCTGGCAGCACCGGCTCTTCAGGGTTTCAGGCAGGAGCCTCCCCAGCCCTACTTGGAGATGCCAGGAGGGGCTGAACTGGGACCTTCTGCTTGCAGACACTCTACTCACTGAGTTACGGCCCTTTGGCAGTGGATTTGTGCCCGGGGAGGGGGGTGGCTTCTGCAGGCTGAGCAAGGGCCTCTCCCTGAGCTACCTGGCCCCCTCCCCCATTCACAATGCTCCAAAGAACAGGCCAAACATCTGAGGATCCCATGACCCTCAACCCAGTTGCACAATCACGGCGCTGTTGTTTCTGACCAGAAGAAAGCGCCTAGGGCTTATCTGCACATTTAAGATTTGGGGGCTGTGCCCTCCATGTTGCGGAGCCTTTTCAGAGATTGTCTTGCCGCTGCCTGGATGGGCCAAGGGACTTAGAATCCCACCCAGCCTGCTCCTGGTCAAGCCGCAGGCAGCTTTGTGGAGTTAGCCACACCCTGGGCTCCCTGTTAAAGCAGCAACAGAACCTGGGGCTCTCTCCAGAGGAACTTCTGGCTGAAGGGCACCCCCAACCCTGCTCCCCAGACAGGCCCCAAGCCCCCCAAGCAGGCGCCTTCCCGAGGGAGCGGCTCTGCAATGGGGAGTCTCTCTGCCTCTGTCTCTCTTATTGATTGCATTCATTACAATTACCGGTATTCTCTGCCCTTCACTCAAAGGTTCCAGGGTAGAAACCTGCAGGGCAGCTCTCTGCCCCCTTGCAGACCAGTGGGGCAGCTGGCAGAGGGAGGGCTGGTGGCTCCCTGGCTGGTCAGAGGGCAGCCCCTTTGGGTCCAGGGGGGCAACACGCAGCAAGGCTCCTCCTCCCTGCAGCTTCTGTTACCGACTGAACTCCAGCCATTCTGGGGACTTGTTCTCCAAGACAGATGTTTCTACGAAAGACAAACTAGCCAGTCAGAATTGTAGCAGGACATGGAAGGAGCACTTGCCAAGCAACAGGCAGATTTCAAGACCCAGGTCCTCCTGCCTCGGCCACTGGACATCTCGCTCGGCCTGCCTTCCTGAGTCGCATCCAGCAGCATCCTTCCCCGCACAAAAGGGGGGCCACGTTTGACTTTGTGCCAGCGCACATCACAGGACACCCCCCCACATTTCTCTGCCTGACCAATTCACCCTCTTCCACAGACAGACTTGGGGAGGGGCGTGCACTATGGGAAGTCTGTCATGGGTGCTGTTTGGGGGCTTCTGTCACGTGCATGCGCAATTTCATTCTGCACGGGCTCAGATGGGCACAGTGCCGGATTTAAGTATAAGCTAAAAAGGCTATAGCTTAGGACCCCACTCTCTTGCCCCCCCCAAACTTTAAAGTGTAAAAACTGGGTGTACATTTCCAAAAGATAAGATAAAAAACAACTAAAATAAAACCTACCTACAGCAACAGTGTTTTGTGTTGTGTAGGCTCCTGTGATGTAAGTCATGGGCCCCGCCTGCTAGCCTGCTCCCTCAAATATCCCTGGTTTGCTCCTTTCTATATATAGGGTGCCTCCATTCTGCATGGACTGATTGCAGGGCAACATGGGCAAATGGCTTGAGATACCTATGATGTCCATACATTACCATATAGCATATATTCAGCACAAAAAAACAGCGACAATTTGTTGTTGACAAAGGACAGCTGGACCCATTACCTTCAGTAGCTGAGGGCCTCATCAAACCTAAATCCGGCCCTGATCGGACACCAGCAGCCCCCCCCCCCGGGGTGACAGATGCCCCCTCTCCCTGCTCCGCAGCCGGGTTCGTGCAAAGCCCACCGATTGCGCGCCACCCAGAATCTGCGTCTTGCTCCTCAGACTTTTGGAGGCTGGCGAAGGGGACTGAAGCTGCGCGGGCCACGACAGCCCCTTCCCGGAGCCCGGAGGTGGGGGGCTCGCTCTGCTTGGCCCCCGCGGCTGCCCTCCCCTCCGCCCGCAGGCAGCGCGCCCGCCCGCCCACTTGCCAGGAGACCGTCCCGCCGGGTCCCCTCTGGCCACGGAGGGCGGCGGCGCCTCGGCTCCCGTCTCGGGGGTCCGCTGCGGAGGAGGGCAGACGAGCCCCGGGCCCCCTTCTCCGGCGGGCCGGGCGGCTTCTGCGCCGCCAGGACCCGGAGGCCTCGGTGGGGCGCCCGAGGGCAGCGCAGTTCCGGCGGCCGAGGCCGGCGCTCGGACCCGGGGCGGCTTCCCGAGCCGCCGCGACAGCCGCGCCTTCCGCGCCGGGCGGAGCTGAGCCCGGGCCCGCCCCGGCAGCGGGGGCTCGGGCGGCGGAGCGGCGGGACGGAGGCTGCAGCTGCGCCAGCGGCGCGTCCGTCCTCCGGGCGGCATGTCGGGCGCGGCGGAGCCGGAGGCGGCGGCGCCGGTGTCGGCGGCGTCGCAGGAGGAGAGCGAGGACGAGAGCGAGGTGCTGGAGGAGAGTCCCTGCGGCCGCTGGCAGAAGCGCAAGGAGCAGGTAGCGGCGGCGGAGCCGAGGGCGGGCAGCTCCCGGAGACACCGGGCCGCGGGGTCCCCTGGCCGCCCCCACGAGCGGCAGGAGGGGCGCCCCGAGGGTCTGCGCTGCGCTTCCGGCGCGCCCGGGCTGCCCCCCATCCTGCAGCGGGGACCGGGCAGGACGGAGGCCGAGACGGGCTTCCTGGGTGCCGGGCGAGCGGGGTCTGCACCCGCGCCGGTGCCTCCCTGCCCGACTCCCCCTCGCCTCGGCGGCGTCGCTGTTCTGGCTTGCTTGGTCCCCGCGCCAACCCGGCGAGGTGGGCGCACGAGGGGGGCAGCAGAGCGGGGTCCCGGGACCCGTCGGAGCACCTCGCAGTCGCCTCCCCTCCCCGCCCCCCGCCTCGAGGGGGAGCCGCGGGGCTCCTGCAAAACAGGGCAGCGGGGCAGCCCCGGTGCGGAGCCGGGGAGAGGGGTGCTTCCGCTCGGGCGCTTGTCCCGGCCTCTCGTGGGCTGCTTATCTGGATGTGGCGCCCCAGAAGCGAAGTGGGGCCGGGAGGGCGAGGCAGAGTCCTGGGGGCGGCAGTGGGCTCTGCCCTCTTGGCTCTTGCGCCCCCCTTAGCCAGCCCCGCTTCGCCCCATATTCCCTCCTGTTGCACACAGACAGAGCATGTCTTTGACTGGGTCCCTGCCTACCTGAACCAATCTCTCCTTGTCAGGACCCGTCTAAAGGCAACAAGATCAGGAGGAAGCCTCCGAGTCCCCCTCCATTTGGAGAAGGGGCGCCCTCCCCCTGGCAGAGGACCCACCTTCATCGCACGGGTGCAGAGCCCCCCCCCTCCACTGCCCTTCCCCCAGGCGCCTCTGGTGCTCCTGCTCCTGATAAGGCCCATGTTTACCTTCAGGGGAGGCTCCCAGGGAGGCCTGCCTGCCCAGTGTTGGGGGTCCTGCCCCATGGGCCCCCAGCCACGATAGTGGCGGGGGCAGCCGGGAGCCAGCTGGTCACACAGCATTCAGCACAGAGCAGCTGGGAAGAGGGGCTCTGGTGGGATCTGTTTGCTCAGTGCAGGCCATCTCACTTCCTCCTAGGCTAGGTCTGCCCCACAGCAGGCAGGCAGGCAGGCAGGCAGTGTGGCCCCCTCCTCCTTATCGCCACAAGCCCCATCATGCCTCCCTCTGCCAACATTGCGGGGAGGGGCTCCTCTTTGTGCTGCCGCCCCTGAACCAGTCAGAGCAGAGCCTGGAAAACTGTGAGAGGCTCAGCGTGGCTTAACCTGCCTGGGAATGTGGCTCCCTGAGCTGCACTCTGCACTCGCCCAGAGACACACCTGAGATTTTGTCTGTGTTTCTGCTGGCCAGCTGACCAGGACTGAGCTCTCTCTCCTCTTCCGGGGTCTCCTTTCTGCCCTCCCCCAGTGCCTGTCTCAGGATCGCTCTGCAGCAGGGAGGGCAGTTGGGACCCTGCCATTGCCACGCTCTCCGAGTGTCAGGGAAGAGGATCCTGCCCAGGTGGCCTCACTGCCGCTCTGAGGCACAGGGTGAGGCTCCTGCTCTTGGCTCGACCCAGTGCCAGAGAGGCTCTTGCCCTCCTGGTCGCTCGTTCCCGGGCCTCTGCGCACAGAGTGGCTGCATCACAGTCCAAAGGGTCTCAGGAGCCAAGGCCTTTGCTGGCAGAATGCAAAGACAGGCTGGCGCATCCTAGGCAAGGCAGGGCGATTTCTTCTGTGCTGACCTCCCCACCTCCACTGTTTGCAAAGCCTTGGCAGCTTCAGGCTTCCATGGCACAAAACGGGTTTATGGAACCGCCTGCCACTGGCCTGGCTGATGCCACTGGCACCAAGAGCTGAAGTGCCCACAGTCCCTGCTATGACCCACCTCCTGCCCAGGGGGGCTTCTCCCTCATGGGGGTGACCACCATTGCCAAAGCTGCCTCAGGAGCCTGGCCCACTCATTGGGCCCCTCGCTCTGGCTTCTGGGGACAAGCCTAGATGTGCTGGTATCCCTCTGGGGCTACTCCCTCTGGGGCTGGGGCAGACTTCTGGAGCCCCACAGGGCCAGATTTGTGATCCCTGTCTTCTGAAAGAAAATGTCAGTGTAGAGAATGGGAAGCTTGGAGGGTTTTTTAAAATATATATATATACTCAAGCAATATATGCCATTCATGGAAAAAATGCCTAGAACAAGCTGTGGGTCTGGCCTGCCCCTCTCTCCCTCTCCGCTTTGCCTCCTGCCAGCCGCCCTCCACTTCTGCTCCTCGGTGGAGGATCCTAGAATAAGCATGGGTGGGGTGCCATGGGTGGAGGGAGTGGGTGCTTGTGCAAGCCAGGAGGCCCGCAGGTGACCTCTGCGGAAGGGCTGCTTATCTTGCAGCAGACCTGGGCTCTGGGCTGGCTTATCAGGGCCTCCTGCTGTGCCAGGCTTAGGGGGGGGGGAGGGGGCTTTGGCCTTCAGTTCGGCCTTCAGCCCCTCCAGACCTGCTGCCTGCCTGCCCAGCCTGCTCCACTTTGCTCTGGAATGAGGCCTGTTGAGGAATTATTATTATTATTATTATTATTATTATTGCCTTCTTCCCCTACAGGGTCTCAGGGCATATTACAGATAAAATACAAGCAGCTAAAATATAGGGGGGAAAGCAATAATTTAAAAACAATTAAACATTAGTACAATTAAACAATATGAACATAAAAAGAACCACTAAAGCATCATTAGAATATGACCACCGCAGGACCAGCCCTTTCCTTAAAGAACAGTCAAAATAAAACCGTCTTCATCTCCTGTGGAAGGAGTGCAAGGAGGGTGCCCCTCTGGCTTCCAAGGTCCCAAAGTGGTGGGAGAGCAGCCACCCCCGAGAAGGCCCTCTCCTGTGTTCCCGCCCAACGTGCCTGGCTGGGTGGTGGGACCCAGGGAGGGCCTCCTTGGCAGCTTTGGGTGCAGGCTTTGCTTCCTGGATTGTGGCCTGACTGCGTGTCTGAGGAAGGCAGGAGAGGTAGAGAGGAGGGAAATGGAGGCGTGGTGCGGAGGCCCTCGTGGTCTCATGTAGCCTGGGGGGGGGGGATCTCCAGCGCCTTTTGCAAAAGGGACTTCAAGGGACTTTCTTTGCAATAGTGTCCCCTCACAAAATGACCCTTAAAGGCCCAGGAGCAGCCCCCCCCCCGGCAGCTGCCTCGCTTGCAGCTCGATCTTATGCTGTCGCAAGGCTTCCACATGCCTGGTCCTGTTTGCCTCCTGGGTCTCCCAATGCAGTTGCCATGGCTACAGCTTCTCCAGAGCAGCTGTGGTACCCAGCCAGATGGCCCTGCAGCATCTTGTTGGCTGATGAGCCAAGCCCTCTCGCTCCTCATTGGCTGCCTGGGATGGGGGGGGGGAGCAGAAAGGAAGCACCTCCAGCCTCTGAAGAGGCCAGAGACTATCTTGGTTGTGAGTTTTGGTGAACCTGCTCCCAGCCTTGCTGGCTGTTTCTCCACCTGGCCTGGGAGGATGGAGTTCAGACTGACTCCAACTACGAAAGCGGAGGCTGCTGAGCAGACTCATGGGCTGGGGTGCTGTTTGGGTTTCTGCTGTTGTCAGGGTTGTTGCTGTTGGTTTTTTGTATCTTTATTTTGTATCTTGTGATTTATGTGGAAACTGTTCAGTTTGGTTATGTACTTTTTAGTATTTCGTTTATTGTTTATGACCACTTTTGTTATGTTGTTGTTAGTATTTTTTATTCTTGTAAGCTGCCTTGAGTCAGGGCTTTTGCCCGAGGAATTTCTCACCAGCATCAGCACGATGTTCTTGTAGCAGTTGTCAGGCATCCTTCCCCCAGAGAGGGTGGTTGTTAAGGACATTTATCTCACGCCTTCCCAACAGAATGTTGCTCAAGGCAATCAATGATAAAAAAATGAAGCTCATTAGAATTCAAATTAAAACATTTATAAACTGCACACCAAAGTTATAAGCAGGGCTGGAAACCAAAATGGCTTCAATTATATCAACAGCCAACGCAAAGCCAGCCACTGAAAGTCAGCTGCAGAGCCAGTGGGAAAGAGCTGTTGCCTCCCCCCCCCCCACTTGCCTCCTGGAAGGCTGTCAAAGAGGAGGTTGAACTTCCCAGAGGGTCTCCCAAAACCTGCCTCTGACCACTGACCCTCCTCCCCGCGGCTGCGGCTGCCCCCCAGGGTGTCTGTGTGATGCTGCCTGCCTCCTTTCCAATCCCTCCCTGAAACGTCAGGCTCCCGTCTGGACCCCGCCATCCTCCCCCCCAGGAAATGAATTTGCCCAGCTTGCCCAGGTTCTGTCCTCGCTGTGCCTCCCCACCCTTCATTCATTTAAAACGGTTGTCCTCTGCCTTTCCTCATCAAAAGCTCAAGATGGCTGCAACAAAATCAAACCACCATTCAGCCCTTTCAAGTCCCCTTTCCATAAACATTAATAATAACAACCATTTTATTATTTGTACCCTGCTCATCTGGCTGGGTTTCTCCAGCCACTCTGGGCCACTTACAGTACATATAATTTTTTTTGTAAAACATCAGACATTAAAAAGTTCCCGATACAGGGCTGCCTTCAGATGTCTTCTAAAAGTCATATAGTTGTTTATTTCCTTGACATCTGATGGGAGGGCATTTTACAGGGCGGGCACCACCACCGAGAAGCCCCTCTGCCTGGTTCCCTGTAACTTGGCTTCTCGCAGTGATGGAACCACCAGAAGGCCCTCGGAGCTGGACCTCAGTGTCCGGGCAGAACGATGGGAGTGGAGATGCTCCTTCAGGTATACTGGGCTGAGGCCATTTAGGGCTTTCCTGGGAGCCAATGTTGGTTTTTCAGGACCAATAAAAAGAGCAGTTAATGCAGCAATCAAGTACCAGCAGCTAAGTTATTCCAAATCAGCAGAGTAAAACATATGCAATAAATCAACCACTTGCAAACCCAAAAACCTTCTGCAAAAGGAAGGTTTTTACTTGCTTAAGGGGAGGGGGGCACAAAAGGGTGGTCTTCCTTTAGCAGGCGCTCCCGAGCCAGAGGAAAGACCGGCTCCTTCCTGCTTCCTAGCAGAGAGCATTTCAGGGGCGGTTCAGGGGATACACAGGGCGGGTGGCAAGAAGGTCAGATACCCCAGTCTTGAGCCATTTAGGACTTTAAAGCTCATCATTAACACTTTGAATTCTGCCCCCCCCCCAGTGAACGTGGAGTGGGGAGGTCACTTGGCCCCCATATGTGGCTGCATTCTGGGGCCCCTGTAGCCTCTGGGGCAGGGCAGTGAAGGTGCATGGCAGCCCCCCAGATGGGATGCAACAAAGGTGTGTCCGTCTTGCCATGGCAAGCCCTGAATCCTTCCGGAGGAGGCAATGTGGGCACACCAGTCTGTTAGGCAAAGGCCCTCCTGGGCTCTGCTGAGCTCTCCTCCTGCAGGCTCAAGGGGGGGGGGGTGTCTCAGATGGATGGCAACTCCGTCTCTATGGTGAGAGGCAGTACATCTCTGAGCAGGGCTTTATGGGATGTGTGGGGAGAGTGCCCTTGCACTCAGGTCTTGCATTTGGGGCTCCAACTGGAGCATCTGACTGGCCACTGAGAGAACAGGATGCTGGACAGTGGCCAGATCCAGCAGCCAGGCTCTTCTCACGACCTGTGGGCCAATGTGCTCCTCTGGCCTCTCTCTGGCTCTGGACCCTCTTCCCAGGCCATGCCCTTCATTGGGCTCCTGCAGTGCTTTTGCCCAGCTGAGCTGGGTCCTTGGGCTGCGCCAGTGCTGCTTGCCTGCCAGGATGGAGATGTCATTGTGCAGAAACGCCGAACCTTAGTGTGGCTGCTGCTCCACCTGTTGCTCCACCCCCATTTACATGTGGCCCTGGAAGGTTGCCAGGAGGGAATGTGGCCCCCAGACATAAAGTTGTCCCACCCTGGTCAAGAGAAATCCTCAAGGGTGTGTACCTGTGGTTCCTGGGGAGGGGCAGCCTCATCCAGTACAGGTGGGGTCCCCATTCCTGCTCCACCAGCACCTGTGCCAGGTCTGTGTTGGCTTTTGGCTTATTTGCCACCTCCCAATGTCAGATCAGGACCTCCCCAGATGCCTTAGCACAGGCATCCCCAACCTTCGGCCCTCCAGATGTTTTGAACTACAATTCCCATCACCCCTGATCACTGGTCCTGTTAGCTAGCGATCATGGCAGTTGTGGGCCAAAACATCTGGAGGGCCGCAGGTTGGGGATGCCTGCCTTAGCAGGACAATGAAAGAAGAGACAGAGTTGGGTGCCACCTGCTCATTGAGACCACAGAACTGCAAATCCCTGGGGGACCCCCTCAGCCTGTAACCCCAACCCAGGGCAGCAGCTCAGGTGCCCAGTGCCTGGAAGTGGCCTCCCCACAGGGACCAGGACACCCTCTTTCCAGGCCCCTCTCTTCTCAGGGAGCTCGTCCAGGAGGCTGGCGTATTTCTCTGCCCCACTGAAATTTAGGCTGTAAACCTCTGGGGACAGGGACCTGCCCTGCCTTAAAAAACCTTCGACCCCTATTGCGCCTGCGTGTTTCTCTGCAAAGCGCGCTTCCTCTGCTTTGAGCTGTCCCCTCTCTCTGCCCTGATTTCTTTCTCCCCCCCTTGCCCTTTGCTCCTCCTCTTCTCAGCGATGCCACCCGTGTCCTGGCATGCCCCCCCCCCCGGCCACAGAGCCAGAGGCGAAAGAGCAATGAACCCTTTTGCACCAGCAAAGCAGCCTCAGCCTTTTCCGCACAACAATGGTGGGGGCTGTTGGATGAAGAAATGCCTGTGTGTTGCTCCCCCCCCCCCCAGTCCTTTTTGGGCTTCTGCTCCCAGGGACCCTGCCCTGGGTTTGCTTAATAAAAAGGTGCCACAAAGACTGGCTCTGGCGTGAGTCACTCCCCCTTGGCCTCCTGTGGGGGGACACAGACCTTCAATAAGACTTCTTTTGGGGGGGGAGTTAGTCTCACGTCCACTTTGGCTGCCCCTTTTGCAGTCCCATCTAAGAGACTGGCAAGAGGGTGGCGCCTGTGGGGAAGGTGGGCGGATTGCGACCTGTTTCAGTGGCAATGGGCAGTGGGGTCCGAGGCCTTCCCTGGTTGGGCTTAGCCACTGGCCCAACTGTGGCTTCCTCTGCACCTTGGCCAGGGGGCAGGCAGGGTCCTTCCTGGCAGACGCTGCCTATGAGACCCCCTTCCCTCTTGGTGGCTCTCCTTGGCACGGTGCCCATGTGAGGGGTGCTCTGTTCTTGCAAGTTGCCCCAGTGTGTCATCCCAGGCACACCTTTCTGGGCCTTTGACAGAGGGGGTCCCCATGCCAGCTAGCCGGGCAGCCAGCAGCGGAGCCACCCCAGGGTGAAGGCGGCTGGTTTCTGGCCCTGGCAACCCCACTCCTTGGCCTGGGGGGAGGCAGGTGGCCAGGCGTGGGGGGGGGGAGGATGGGGACAATGGGGCCTCTTTGTTCCCCTGGCAGGAACTGGGTCATGAGGCGCGGCTGCCAGGACGGCTCCATCTTCCCCTCTTAATGAACTCGGGCTGGCGCTGTGGCTGGAGGCCTTTGTCCCTCCTGGCCTGCCAAGGCAGACGTCTGCTGATGCCCCAAGGCCTGGCAGGCGGACGGGACAGGGTGTCCTCTCTGGGCCACAAACAATCCTGCCTTTCAGCAGGTGCTGGGCCAGCTTTTGCCTCCCCCCCCCCCTTGCCAGTGCCTGCTGCTGTCGGAGGCCCCACAGCAAGCGGGCAGGTGCCCAAGGGCCAAGGGGTTGGCACAGCCCCCCTGCAGGGCATACCCTCGGTCCCGTGTCCAGGCGCCAGCCCTCTGCCTCAACTTCCCCTGAGGCAGGAGTGGCCAGCCAGGCAGGAGAGCAGGACAGAGCCCAGGGCTGTGCTAGCAGGCTGCCTTTTGCCCTTGCCTAGCAACAGCCGGGGCCTTGTTTTCCCCGCCCATTTCTGCCAAGGAGATGTGCTGGGTCTGGGCGCAGGTAGCTTGGCCAATTGGGGGGCCATGGCGATCTTTCTTCCCCCCCAGGGAACCACTGGCTACATCCCCCCCCCCCCAGCATCCTGGGAATCTCAGTGTTTGTTTACTAAAAGATATCCCACATTCCTTTGCCTGCCCTGGATGCCACCCCCAGAGAGGCTGGGAAAGTGTGCCTCCTGCCCCATCCCCATCAGCTCTGTGCCCCCCACAGAGGCTGAGTAGCAGGACAGGAGCCCAATAGACTCCCCCCCCCCACACACACACATGCACACCCTTCCTTGTATTCGGAAATATACTGCCTTTGATCATGGGAGTTAGCTTAGCAAATTTATTAATCGTCCCACAACGATTTAGAAGAATAAAATACAACGAAGCAGAAGAAAATACATGAACATATTAAGACATAACCAAAATAAAAGCATCCAGTCGCTGGTGCTGCCCAGAAAGGCAAAGACAGATTTGCATGGTACTGAAAATAAGACAAGCTGGAGGCAGCTGGGTCTCCTGGGGACGGGGCATTTTCTAGCTGGGAAGCTGCTGCAGCAAAGGCCCATTCTCTCCTCACCAGCCCTGAGGACAGAAGCAGCCAGCAGGATCAGGCCAGTGGCCCATCTAGTCCAGCATCCTGTTCTCACAGTGGCCAGCCAGATGCTTGTTGTAGGAAACCTGCAGGCAGGCTCCAGGCTCCAGAGCAACTCTCTCCTGCTGCGCTTTCCCGCAAGAGGCATTCAGAAGAATTGCAGAGCTTGGCTATTAGGACTGGGGGCCTCCACTAGCCCTGTCCTCTGGGGGGTTGTCCAATCCTCTTTTGAAGGCCTCCAAGTTGGTGGCCATGCCAGCCTCCCGTGGGAGAGAGTTCCACAGCTGGACTCTGGGCTGCATGAAGGAGGACTTTCTTGGATCTGTCCTGAATCTTCCAGCATTCAGCTTCACTGAATGTCCCGGAGTTCCAGCGCTACGACGGGGAGGAAAACCTTTCCTCTCTCTACTTCCTTTGTGCCAGGCATCCTTTCATGCCGCCCCTTCCTCGCCTTTTCTCTAAACTTAAATGTCCCAAATACTTCAACCTTCTTTCATGGGGGAGTCGATCCACCCCAGATCACTTTGCTGCTCCTTTAGCTCTCCCAGGAGATGGCACACCCAGAAGGGGCTCAGGTGAGGATCTCTGGGGCTAGGCAGGTAAATGTGCAGAGAGACAGTCCTCTGGGGTTAGGAGTCAGGAGCCGTGGGAGGTTTAAAGGGCTGAAAGCATCACTTTGAGTTAGGCCAGAGCAGTTTCCACAAGAAACAGTGTTAAATGTTGTTGTTGTTGTGTTGTTGTTGTTGTTCACCACCATTCATAGATAACAGGGCAGTTCACAACATAAAAATACAAGATAAATAACAACGAATACAAAACAAAAACAAAAATGAAGCAATAGCCCACATCCCCTGCTGCAAACAGATCTGCTCCTCCTTGTTCCCATCAGCCACAGAGCCCTGCCTTCTGCACTAGCCAGATTCCAAACCGTCTCCAAAGGCAGCCCCATGCGCAACGCATTGCAGCAGTCTCCCAGTGCTTGCTTGGGCCGTGACTCCACTGTGCTCTGGGGGGGCAGGGCCCACGTCCTGCAGCCGCTCTGAGCCCCTTGCGTGCTGAAGCTGCGTCTCTCCCCGCAGGTCAACCAGGGCAACATGCCTGGACTGCAGAGCACCTTCCTGGCCATGGACACAGAGGAAGGCGTGGAGGTCGTGTGGAACGAGCTGCAGTTCACGGACAAGGCGGCCTTCAAAGCTCATGAGGTGAGGCTGGCAACCCCCTAGACCTTGGGGGTGGTGCACACCAAGCACTCTTCCCCAAAGAAGGCAGTGCTTCCCCCTGCCCAGCTCCAGACCCCCAGCTTGTTCCCCATGGCTGAGTCTCCCCTCCCTGCCCACTTCCTCTGGCAACAGGAGAAGATCAAGACCATGTTTGAGCAGCTGGTTGTCGTTGACCACCCCAACATCGTGAAGGTCCACAAGTACTGGCTGGATGTGAAGGAAATCAAGGCCCAGGTGAGGCAGGGGCCCCCCACGGAGGCTTGGCAGGGCTGCCCGCAGCCCCAGGGATACGCCCCCTCCACGATACGGGCCCAGACCTAACCCTGAGTGGGGAAACGGGTTGAGGGTGACCACCATTGGGGAGGTGGGCTTGTGTAGGGGTCTCAGGGGCAGAGGAACTGCTTTCCAGATGGGAACCCTTGGGTTCAATCCTGGCAGTGTCTCCCATCTCAGCTGGAGCGGCAGCAGCTGCTGAGGCTGCCAGCGCAGGGCTGACTTGGCAAGACCCTCCTGCCAGGTGACCGAGAGCCTGACTTGGTCATGCCAGAGTGGAGGGGAGCCCCACACATCCAAAGTCTGGTGCCCATTCCCTGGTTTCGGCAAAGCCATTGTGTACGAAAGAGCCACCTGGCTGGTGCCCAGAAAGAAAGGTCGCAGGTCCCGGGCAGGATCCTAAGGACAGTAAGAGCCCGGCGGAAGGGAGGATTCCTAGAACCTTCTTTCTGTTGGGGGCTGGGTTTGTCTTTGGGTGCCCCTTTCCAGACCTTGCCGATGGAGGAGCCTCTCCCCCTTGGGGCTACTGTGGGAAATGTGGTGCCTGAGATGCTTCCTGGGGCATCAGGTCAACCCCTCAGGTTCACCCACCTGGTCCCCCCCACCAGGTGATCTTCATCACAGAGTACGTCTCCTCCGGAAGCCTGAAGCAGTTCCTCAAGAAGACCAAGAAGAACCACAAGGCTATGAATGCCCGGGTAGGACCCCTGCCTGCCCCCCAGGCCCCACTTCCCCCAGGCCCCTGCAGAGATGCTCCAGTTTGTCCCCCAGGGCGACAGGTGTGGTACAAGGGCAGGTAGGGGGGCTGGGGGAAAGCCAGAGGAACCCTTGCAACAGGAGCAGCAGGTCAGGCAAGACATATCTTCCTCTGAAGGAAGCTACTCCCCACAGGCTGACTGGGGCCCCCCGATGGGTGGGTGAAGGTGGATTCAGGGCAGGCGGCTGCCCTGTCCAGGTGGAAGCTGCTCCTGTTGAGCGAAAAAGGCACTGAGTCGATGTGGTGGCGGGGGGTGGGTGTCTCCTGAGCTGACTTGATCTCTCATTGCTCCCCCTACCAAAAAACAAAACAGGCTTGGAAGCGCTGGTGCACTCAGATCCTCTCGGCCCTCAGGTGAGCCTCCACTGCTGCTGCTCCCCCCGCAGTGCCTCAGCCCCACCATCTCTGTGGGGAGAAGCAGTCCAATGCCCCTCGACTCTCTTCCTGTTGCAGCTACCTGCACTCTTGCGACCCCCCCATCATCCACGGGAATCTCACCAGTGACACCATCTTCATCCAGCACAATGGGCTCATCAAGATCGGGTCAGGTACGGAGCAGGTCCTGGGCCTTGGCAGGAGGGACCCCCCTGGGGGGGGGTAAAGAACCGCTTTTGCTACCCGTGGAGCAAACTGACACGGGAGGACCTAGTCCGGCCCCCACAGCTCCCCCCAGTGGCCAGGCAGGGGCCTCAAGGCTACATTTGAAAGCCTTTCCTCTGCTGCTTCACAGAAGCACTTGCTTTTCAGTAACTCTCCCTCCCTGTTCTCTCCCTGCAGTTTGGCACAGAGTCTTTGCGAAGGGTAAGTGCTGCCTCTTCCTCTTGCCCCCCAAATGTATTCCCTGCCCTGTTTCATAGGGAGCGGCAGGCGGGTTTTCCTCCGCATTCTTCAGGGCTCCAGGTCTTGTGTTTGACCAGAGGCAGCACAGCCACCTTAAGTTCCAGGAGTGCTGGATTGCTTCCTCGTGAGGACCTTCTCCGGGTCACTTGGGCTTCGGGGGCAATGGAGTGTGTGGGTGTTGGGGGGGGGTCCCCGACCTCTGTTCTGGCCCCAGTCCATTCCTGGAGGCTGTGGGATCTCTCGCAACCTGCTGCCTGGGGGAGGATGGGCCCCTCTAGACACTCCATGTGCTGTCACTTACGGTAAGCCCTTCAGAAGCACCGCTGCCTCTGGCTGTGGAAGGGAGAGCCGAGCCATGATGGCTGCAGCCATCGATGGCCCTCTTCTCCGTGAAGTTGTGTAACCCTCTTTTCAAGGCCTCCACGCTGGTGGCTGCCACTGGCTCCTGCAGGAGGGAGTTCCATAGTTTAATCCTTGTATCCACCCTGGATGCTCCAGCCTTCCTCTCCCTTCTCGCCCACCTACAGCCATCCCGCCTGAGCTCCGCAGCCCCATCCGTGCAGAGAGAGAGGAGCAGCGCAACCTGCACTTCTTCCCCCCGGAGTACGGGCGTGAGTAGTGGTGCAAGAGCCCGTTGGAGGGTGGGCGGGGCTTCCCTGGAGGCGGGGCTTCCCTGGAGGCGGGGCTTCCCTGGAGGCGGGGCTTTGGCCAGCTGGGTCTGGTTGTGCTTGCTTTTTCAGACGTGGCAGATGGGACGGCTGTGGACATCTTCTCCTTTGGGATGTGCGCTCTGGAGGTAGGGAAGCTGGGGCGTGCGGATGGCCCCCCAGGGGTCCTGATGACCCTGCCCTCGGGGGGTGGGGGGGTGGCTCCCTTCCCCACATCCACCACCTCTCCAGCAGGGGGCTCCTTCCCAGGGCCAGGCACTGTCTTCTGGCAAAAGGGCTGCTTCCAGCCGTGCTGCCCCTTTCATTCTGCCCCAGCTGCACCCCCTTGCCCCCTCCCCTCTGCTTCTCCCCACAGATGGCGGTGCTGGAGATCCAGTCCAATGGGGACACCTACGTGTCGGAGGAGGCAATTGAGCGGGCGAGGCATTCTCTGGATGACCCCATCATGCGGGTGAGAAAAGCCGCTTGGCCACCTCCCCACACGGGTGGCACAGCAGGGGATCAGGCTGCCTGCCCATCTGGTGGCTGTGGCAACCCCTCTGCCCCCAGCCCCATCGTAGACGCCTGGAACACCCCACTGCCCTTTCTCTGAGGGTGAATGCTGCCAGGCATGTGAGCAGCATGAAAGTGAGGCCTGCCTCGCTCCTCCCCAAGTCCTGCTGCTGTGGCAAAGCCCGGACACCTCTGGACATTACAGGGGAATCTGGCTTCCCAACAACCCACGAGTAGCAAAGGAGGAACAAGCCTTGGCTCCAGCTGGAGGGCTGTGTTGGGAGTCTGGGGCCTGTGCTGGCGGCACCAGGATGGACGGACAGATGGACGGATGGAGCTTGCGCCTTCTCCCTGCCAAGCCATCGCTGGGGTTTGCGTGATGCATGAACTAGGTCAGGGACGTCCAACTCCCAATAGACTGCGATCTACTCACAGTATAAAAAAACTGGCAGTGATCTTCCCATTGTCGTAAAAAGACTGGCAGTGATCTACCCAAAGTTGTGGGGCTTTTTTTAGGAAGCCAAAGTTGGGGTGGGTTTTTTTTTGCTTTTTTGTAAATTTTTTTTGCCTTGATTACTGCCTTCATGGATCACTGCCTTGCCGTGGCGAAGGGGCTGGAATAACTCAGAGAAGCTATGAGCTATGCCGTGCAGGGCCACTCAAGATGGACAGGTCATAGTGGAGAGTTTTGAGCAAATGTGATCCACCTGGAGCAGGAACCAGCAAGCCACTCCAGTATCCCTGCCAAGAAAACTCCATGGACAAAGGCAACAGGCATATAAAAGTTATGACGCTGTTCCCAGTCAGCGAACATGATGTTATGTCCAACATCTTGTGCCCATTTAATCATAGCAGATTTCACCGTTTCATCCTGAGTATCCCATTTCAGCAGCAAGTTATACATTCTTGACAAATTCTTAGTTTTGGATTCTAACAGTTCTGTTTCTAATTTTGATTTTTCCACCTGGAAACCAATTTTCTTATCCAAATTGTATGCCTCCGTTATCTGATAATAATGAAGCCAGTCTCGCACTTTGTTTTTTAGTTTTTCAAAACTCTGCAATTTCAATCTGTCTCCATCTTGTTCCAAAATTTCCCAATATTTTGGCCATTTGACCTCCATATTGAGCTTTTTCAAGGCTTTCGCTTCCATTGGTGACAGCCACCGTGGAGTTTTGTTCTCTAGTAAATCCTTGTATCTTATCCAAACATTAAACAATGCTTTTTTGTAATCACTGCCTTGATTACTGCCTTCATGGATCACTGCCTTGCCGTGGTGAAGGGGCTTGAATAACTCAGAGAAGCTATGAGCTATGCCGTGCAGGGCCACTCAAGATGGACAGGTCATAGTGGAGATCCTATGCCTGCCAAGAAGTATCCCTGTCAAGTATCCCTGCCAAGAAAACTCCATGGACAAAGGCAACAGGCATATAAAAGTTATGACGCTGGAAGGTGAGCCCCTCAGGTCGGAAGGCATCCAACATGCTACTGAGGAAGAGTGGAGGACAAGTACAAGTAGATCCAGAGCTGATGAAGCGGCTGGGCCAAAGCTGAAAGGATGCTCAGTTGCGGATATGCCTGGAAGTGAAAGGAAACGCCAATGCTGTAAAGAAAAATATTGCATAGGAACCTGGAATGTAAGAACCATGAACCTTGGTAAGTTGGATGTGGTCAAAAATGAGATGGCAAGAATAAATATTGACATCCTGGGCATCAGTGAACTAAAATGGACGGGAATGGGCGAATTCAGTTTGGATGACCATCATATCTACTACTGTGGGCAAGAATCCCGTAAAAGAAATGGAGTGGCCCTCATAGTCAACAAAAGAGTGGCGAAAGCTGTACTGGGATGCAACCTCAAAAATGATAGAATGATCTCGATACGATTCCAAGGCAGACCTTTTAACATCACAGTAATCCAAGTTTATGCACCAACCACTGGTGCTGAAGAAACTGAAATTGACCAATTCTATGAAGACTTACAACACCTTATAGAAATGACACCAAAAAGGATGTTCTTCTCATTATAGGGGATTGGAATGCTAAAGTAGGGAGTCAAGAGATAAAAGGAACAACTGGCAAGTTTGGCCTTGGAGTTCAAAACGAAGCAGGGCAAAGGCTAATAGAGTTCTGCCAAGAGAACAAGCTGGTCATCACAAACACTCTTTTCCAACAACACAAGAGACGACTCTACACATGGACATCACCAGATGGGCAGCATCGAAATCAGATTGATTATATTCTCTGCAGCCAAAGATGGAGAAGCTCTATACAGTCAGCAAAAACAAGACCTGGAGCTGACTGTGGCTCAGATCATCAGCTTCTTATAGCAAAATTCAAGCTTAAACTGAAGAAAGTAGGAAAAACCACTGGGCCGGTAAGATACAATCTAAGTCAAATCCCTTATGACTACACAGTGGAACCGAGGAACAGGTTTAAGGATTTAGATCTGGTGGACAGAGTGCCTGAAGAACTATGGATGGAGGCTCGTAACATTATACAGGAGGCAGCAACTAAAACCATCCCAATGAAAAGGAAATGCAAGAAAGCAAAGTGGCTGTCCAATGGGGCCTTACAAATAGCGGGGGAGAGAAGGCAAGCAAAACACGAGGGAGATAGTAAAAGATACAGGAAATTGAATGCAGATTTCCAAAAAATAGCAAGGAGAGACAAGAAGGCCTTCTTAAACGAGCAATGCAAAGAAATAGAGGAAAACAACAGAATGGGAAGAACCAGAGATCTGTTTAAGAAAATTGGAGATATGAAAGGAACATTTCGTACAAAGATTACCATAATAAAAGACAAAAGTGGAAAGGACCTAACAGAAGCAGAAGACATCAAGAAGAGGTGGCAAGAATACACAGAGGAATTATACCAGAAAAATATGGATGTCTCGTACACTCCAGGTAGTGTGGTTGCTGACCTTGAGCCAGACATCCTGGAGAGTGAAGTCAAATGGGCCTTAGAAAGCACTGCTAATAACAAGGCCAGTGGAAGTGATGATATTCCAGCTGAACTATTTAAAATTTTAAAAGATGATGCTGTCAAGGTGCTACACTCAATATGCCAGCAAATTTGGAAAACTCAGCAGTGGCCAGAGGATTGGAGAAGATCAGTCTACATCCCAATCCCAAAGAAGGGCAGTGCCAAAGAATGCTCCAACTACCGCACAATTGCACTCATTTCACACGCTAGCAAGGTTATGCTTAAAATTCTACAAGGCAGACTTAAGCAGTATGTGGACCGAGAACTCCCAGAAGTGCAAGCTGGATTTAGAAGGGGCAGAGGAACCAGAGACCAAATTGCAAACATGTGCTGGATTATGGAGAAAGCTAGAGAGTTCCAGAAAGACTTCTACTTCTGCTTCATTGACTATGCAAAAGCCTTTGACTGTGTCGACCACAGCAAACTATGGCAAGTTCTTAAAGAAATGGGAGTGCCTGATCACCTCATCTGTCTCCTGAGAAATCTCTATGTGGGACAAGAAGCTACAGTTAGAACTGGATATGGAACAACTGATTGGTTCAAAATTGGGAAAGGAGTACGACAAGGCTGTATATTGTCTCCCTGGTTATTTAACTTATATGCAGAATTCATCATGCGAAAGGCTGGGCTGGATGAATCCCTAGCCGGAATTAAGATTGCTGGAAGAAATATCAACAACCCCAGATATGCAGATGACACAACCTTGATGGCAGAAAGTGAGGAGGAATTAAAGAACCTTTTAATGAGGGTGAAAGAGGAGAGCGCAAAATATGGTCTGAAGCTCAACATCAAAAAAACGAAGATCATGGCCACTGGTCCCATCACCTCCTGGCAAATAGAAGGGGAAGAAATGGAGGCAGTGAGAGATTTTACTTTTTTGGGCTCCATGATCACTGAGGAGGTGACAGCAGTCACGAAATTAAAAGACGCCTGCTCCTTGGGAGAAAGGTGATGGCAAACCTAGGCAGCATCTTAAAAAGCAGAGACATCACCTTACCAACAAAGGTCCGTATAGTTAAAGCCATGGTTTTCCCAGTAGTGATGTATGGAAGTGAGAGCTGGACCACAAAGAAGGCTGATCGCCGAAGAATTGATGCTTTTGAATTCTGGTGCTGGAGGAGACTCTTGAGAGTCCCATGGACTGCAAGAAGATCAAACCTATCCATTCTGAAGGAAATCAGCCCTGAGTGCTCACTGGAAGGACGGATCCTGAAGCTGAGACTCCAATGCTTTGGCCACCTCATGAGAAGAGAAGACTCCCTGGAAAAGACCCTGATGTTGGGAAAGATGGAGGGCACAAGGAGAAGGGGACGACAGAGGACAAGATGGTTGGACAGTGTTCTTGAAGCTACAAACATGAGCCTGACCAAACTGCGGGAGGCGGTGGAAGACAGGAGGGCCTGGCGTGCTCTGGTCCAGGGGGTCACGAAGAGTCGGACACGACTAAACGAATAAACAACAACAACAAAGGAGATGGCTGAGGGGCCAGAGGTCAACCACAATCAACCAGGAATATGCCGTGATCTACCAGTAGATCATGATCTACCTGTTGGACACGCCTGAAGCAGGCCATCGTGAAAGGATTGGGACGCCCCATGGCTGCGGGGGAGGTGGGCAGCTTTACTGCAGAGGAAGAGCCTGCTGGATCAGGCCAAAGGGGCTCATCTAGTCCAGCATCCTCTTCTCATGGTGGCCAACCTGGTGCCCATTGTGGGAAACCTGCAAGCAGGGTTCTGTCCCCCTATGGCGTGGGGGGCCGAGAGGCCAGATCCAGCCCAATCACCTTCTAAATCCAGCCCGCGGACAGTCCAGGAATCAGCATGTTTTTACATGAGTAGAATGTGTCCTTTTATTTAAAATGCATCTCTAGGTTATTTGTGGGGCATAGGAATTCATTCCTCCCCCCCCCTTCAAAATATAGTCTGGCCCCCCACAAGGTCTGAGGGACGGTGGACCGGTCCCCTGCTGAAAAAGTTTGCTGCCCCCTGCCCCATGGTTTCCGCCCACTGGAATTGAGAAGCCCCTCTGCCCCCAGCTGTGGAGACAGAGCCCAGCCACCTCCATGCAGAGGATGCTTCAGCCCCTTTGGCAATCCCAGTTCTGCGTCAAGCAGGGCCTCAGAGGCCAGAGCCAGGAAGCTCCCAGGAGGCAAGGCAGGTCCTCAGGAAGGGGGGGGGGAGCCAATGTGTGTCCCACGTGGCAATTCCCTGGCAGCGTCTCAGCTGCCCACTTCTGTGCTCCCTGCCCTTTCTCCTGCTCTGCCTGGACACTGTGGCCACTGATCTGTGGCTTTTCCTGGCCGGCCTCTTGGCTGTGGTGCCCGGCTCTCCTGGCAGGAGGCTGGCGCTGAGCCCGGCTTCCCCTAAGACCCCGCCCCCCGCTGCCCCTGTGTCCTTGCAGGAGTTCATCCTGGGCTGCCTCCTCCTGAACCCGGACCGGCGTCCTACGGCTCACAACCTCCTTTTCCACCGCGTCCTCTTTGAGGTCCACTCCCTGAAGCTCCTGGCCGCTCACTGCTTCATCAGCAACCAGTGTGAGTTGGGGAGGGGGTGGGAGTGGGAGTGGGGGCAGCTGGGAAGTGCGCCCCCCCCCCGGCCAGGCCATCCTGCTTCAGCCCCAACCAGCCCTGCCTGCCTGATTCTTGCAGACCTGTGGCCTGAGAATGTGGTGGAAGAGAAAACCAAGCAGCTGGACCTCAGCATCGTCATGGCAGAGATCCAGCGAGAGGGTCGCCCGCCTGTGCAGTGGAGGTGGGCAGCCAGGGAAATGGGTGGGGCTGGGCAAAGGGAACCCCCACCCCCACCCCCAGCCAGACAACTCATTCCTTTTCTTCCTTTTAGATACTCAGAAGTTTCCTTCCTGGAGCTGGACAAGTTCCTGGAGGATGTGAGGTGAGTCTGTGCATGGGCTGCACATGTGGGTCTGTGCAGGACCCCCTGCCCCCTTCATGCCCCACAGCAGGATTCCAAGGGTGCAGCTCCCTTGCCTTCTGGGACTGCAGAGGAGCAGCCCTGCTTTTTGCCTCCCCCCCCCCTTCCAGGAATGGGGGGTGAGGCAGACGGATGGATGAAGAAGCCGAGCTGCTGCTCTCTTAGGGGGCTGAGCCCCAGAGCCCCCTCTCCCCCTCCCCTCTTGGGCTCCGGCTGCCAGTCTCCACCGGGCTGTGGGGTCCATGGGGCTGGTGCTCCTAGCAGGCCTATCTTTCTCTCCTTTCACCCCAGGAACGGCATTTATCCCCTGATGAACTTTGCTGCTACCCGCCCCCACACGCTTCCCAGATCGACATCCCAGCCCCCCGAGGACCCTCAGAAGGCCAAGACGCCCACGCCAGAGCCCTTTGATGTGGAGACCAGAAAGGTAAGAGCAGCCCTTGCAGAGTTGCAACGGAGCGGCCAGAGGGTCTGCTCCACATGCGCAATATCCTGACCTCAGCCCCCCAAGGGCATCTTTGGGGTGGGGGGCTTGGAAAGTCCCCAGCCTGCATCCCTGGGGGAAACCAGTGTAGGCTCGGTGGAGCCCCCCAGGCTCTGGCCTCAGCACCCACAGGGGACCCCCTTCCCCAGCCTCCCCTCCAGCGTGGGGTGGGGGCCAAGGAGCCCCCTCCTGAGGAGTGTCCCTGCCTCCCCCCCCAGGTGGTGCAGATGCAGTGCGGCATGGAGTGGAGCGAGGAGAAGAGGCAATGGCGGGTACGTCCCCCCCCCTTCCTGGGCAGGGCTGGGAAGAGGGCAGGAGGGAGCCCTGGCTGTGGGGCAGAGGAGAGGCGGCCGCTCTGTGGGTGCCCTGCAGGTGCCGTCAGCCAGCCTCCCCTTCTCACACATGGGGGGGGGGAAGGTTCTCCCTCAAGAGCTCCCCCCCCCATACACTCTCCATATGTGTCCTCCCAGCTCACGCTCCTTCTGGTCCTGGAAGACAAACTTCACCGCCAGCTGAGCTACGACCTGCTGCCAAGTGAGTGGACTCCCCATTCCCCCAGGGCAGGTGGGCCTCCCCGGTACCCACCCCTCACAGTTGCCTGGTTCTTGGACCCGAGACATTGGTGGAGGGCTCCCAGTGGCACAGCCATGGCCTTGGGGGGCTGCTTTGTTGGCCTGGGGTCAGCTGTGCCTCCCACGCTTTGTGGGGGTCCCTCCCCACGCCAGTCTTCCTTTCGCCTCTCACTCACTGCCACGAGGCTTGAAATACCCGCCGGCCCTTTGGTGACCCCCCCCTTCAGCAGCTCCTCCTCCTCCTCTCCTCCGCAGATGACAATCCCAAGGACTTGGCTGTGGAGCTTGTGCACTATGGATTCATCAGCCCGGTGAGCTTTTTCAGGGCCCACCCCCTGGTGAAAGGGGGGAGGAGGGAAGCAAATGAGAGAGAAAAGGAAGGTTTGTTTGAGGCAAGAGATCTGGTCCTGCTCCTCCCAGGGATTAAGCAGGTGAAAAACAGGTGGGGCTGCATTTTTCAGCCAGTTCTGTCTGCCTAGGAAAATAATCCAAGCTGTCAAGTTCCACAAGCGCTTTCTCTTTCTTTCTTTCTTTCTTTCTTTCTTTCTTTCTTTCTTTCTTTCTTCTCCCCTTTCTCTTTGTGTGCCTTTTTCTGCGTAGCCTCTGCCCCTCCCTACCCAGCGTGGCCAGTGGCTACAGTGGGAGTTGTGGATCAACAATTCCCGGAGGGCGACAGCCCCCACCTCCAGCCCCCCACCCCTGCTGGGCTGTGGGCTCCTGCCTTCCTGTCAGCTGACATGGGGGCACCAAAAGGCCCTCCTCTTCCAGGGCTACCCTCTCAAACTCAGGTTACGATACGAGACGATACGATAATCTTTATCGTTATTGTCCCATAGAACAGAACAACTAAATTGAAAGAATCTACACCAGACATTCAAAAACCAACAAGCCTGCTATCCCAGCTATTCCAGCCTGGTTAACCCCCTAAAAACTCTGATACCCCATAATTAAATACAATATACTCCCACAGAGACTACCTTACACTGCGTTTAAAACCAAAATCGCATTTGGATAAAAACTGTTTCTCAGGCGGCTGGTTTGCTGAGCCACATGCAAAGCTGCATAGGCAGACTGCCAATTCTCCACCCTCTTTTTCAAATCTATTTTGATTATTACATTTCTATCCCCCCCTTTCCTGCCAAGAAGTGGCACACGCGGTGCTCCCCCTCCCCATTTCATCCTTGCATCAACCCTGTCAGCCAGGCGAGGGATGGCAACTGGCCCAAGGTCACCTGGCAGGGAGCCGAGTGCCAGCTCAGAGCCAGCCCTGTGTTCGATTTCTTGCTGGGTTCCCTGGAAGTTGGGGGCAGAGAGAAAGGGCATGGAAGAGCCGGGGCGGAAGGCAGTGGGGCAAATGCCCCAGGCTGCACTTGGGCAGAAGCCTCCCCCTAGGGACCAACTGGGAGGAGGAGGGGGGCTGCCACTGAGGCCCAGCATGGGGGAGGGGAGCCCCCGCTGACCCTGCCTCTTCTTCTCCCCCAGGACGACTGTGACAAGCTGGCCGCCTTCCTCGAAAGCGCCTTCCGCAAGCAGCACCCTCCTCCTTCCTGAGCCAGCGTGGTCCGGGGCAGGTGGGCCCCGTAGGAGAAGGGACAGGAGCCACCTTGGGCGTGGTGGGCCGGAGGGCTCCTCTGTGCCAAGGCTGGCTTGGAGGGCAGCCAGGTGGGGGAGGCACCAGGAGCCCTGAGGGTGCCCCACCGGAAGACCAGGAAGAGCTGGGCAGGGCTGAGAGTTGGCGCTGGCCAGGCGAATCTCAGGAACAGTTGCATTTCCACCAGCCCCTCCATCTCCCTCTGCTGGGGGGGTGGCAGAGGAAGTGCAGGCTTGCTCAGAGCCCCCGGTGGCCCCTCTTGCTCCGCAGCGTCCCCTTACGATGGAGAGGGTGGCAGGCTCAGAGCCACGAGAAGGAAGCAGAGCTCCAGAGGCCTTAGCTGGGCCACCACACCCGCTGGATTCCCCCCTCTGCTCCTGTCCGTCCCAGATTGGGGGCGCCAAGAGGGAAGTCCCAGGACCTCGTTCTTCTCGGAAGGGTCGGGAGCCAAGGGGCAGCTGAGCTGCTGGCATTTGGACTGGGAAGGAGCTGGGCCCCAGGAACCCCCTGCTTCAGAAGCTGCTTCTGCCGCCGCCACTTTGAGCTGCTCAGCTGTGCCCTGCTGCTCTGGGCAGGCAATGTGTGCGGATTCTGCTCTCTTGTGATGTATGTTGTGTTTGCTGCTTGCAGCCTGCTGAGCTGCCTGCCTTGGGCACCTTGTGCTGGCGGTGCCAAACCTCCCCCCCCCCCCCGTTGCTTTGCCAGTGCCTGTGATGATAGCAATTAATATATTAAAATATAACGAGCCTCTTGGGGAACAGTTGCCTCCTCCGTTTCTGAGAACTGGCCCTTTCCCAGCCATTTTTCTCTGGGCAAGAGGGCCGGGATCCTGCGCAGCCTCAGCTGCTCTGCCTGCCTCCCTTGGAGCCCAGCTCGGGTGCCTGCAGCCAGTGGCGTAGTGTGGGTTGTCAGCACCCGGGGCAAGGCAAGTAATTTGCGCCCCCTAACCCGTGGATTTTAGCAGGGGGCAGAGAGCTGCGAGTGAGAGTGCGCCCCCCCAGATGTTGCGCCCGGTGCGGCCGGCCCCCCCTGCACCCCCCACGCTACGCCACTGCCTGCAGCTCCAGTCAGCTGGATGGTTTGTCCCCTGGGAAGAGGCAAAGCAGCTCTCAGGAAAGGCAGGCAGAGGCAGGAAGAGGGCCCTGTGGGGGACGCTCCTCTCTTCTCTGGACCAAAAAGCTGCTTCACCTGCACCCAACATCCTGCCCCAGCACGGAACCCGCAACCCAAATGCATGCCCTGCTTCAGCACCATCAGCCTTGCCGCTTGTGGGAAAGAGGGTGGGGAGCTAGCAGAAGCCGCTTGTCTGGTGCTGCCTCCATGGTTGGGCTGCCCCTCCCCCAAGCAAATCCCAAGGCAAGATTCAACTAGCAAGTCTTGCCAGCAGAACAGAGCCAGCATGAGGGCTCCTTTCTCCCGCTGTGCCCGCAGAAATTGGCTGGCAGTTGCTGGGAGATCCCCCCAAACTGCACTTGGGAGGAAGAGAGGAGACCATCCCGCCTGGCAAGCTGAGGAGCTTGTGCTGATGAAACAAGTGGCCCTTGTACTACGTGGATTTCCTCAGCACAGGAATGCTGCCAGCCAGCGCCCTGGCCTTTGGCGAGCAAGGGGGCCTTGCTTGCTGCTGCTCTTTGATAAGCCAGCTGTGATCCTCTCTGCAGGTGGGCTTGCTCAGGTGAATTATGTAATTATATTCTTCCACCCCCACTGCCCTTAGGCTTCCCTTGTCAAATAGCCAAAGCCCTATTTCCATCAAGACAGCTGGGCTAAATGAGCCTCAGATCCTGCTGGTGTCCTTGCTCAAAGTCCGTCACCCAGCGCAGTCCATCCCTTGCTGGGAGTGCAGGCCTGCTGTGCTGTAAGAGGCTGAAAGGCTTTTCGGTAGTAAGATGCACATTCCAAGGGACACCCACGAGGTCCAGAGAGGAAGATCCAGAAGTGGGCCCAGGGGGCATGGATGCCATGTGCCCCCAGCAGCCCCAGACTCTGTTTTCTTTCTATTTCTATTTTGAAAAAAGTAAGTCTCCAGTCCTCCTGGAAATAAAGTTAAGCAGCAAGATGTGCAGGTTCCCCTTCTACACACTGTCTGTAAGAAGAGCCAATCTGGCTGCTTCTGCCTTTCAAGGTTTTTAGCCAGTGAGTGAAGTCAGAGCTGTGAATGATGAGTGAGTTGTTTAGGACCCCAGAGATTCCTATTGCCTGGTGTCTTAAAGAACTGCTGTTTTCCCCACTCCTTTAGCACACTTTTCTGGCTTGTGATTCACTTTCTAATCCTTAGAAACTCTGTAGTTTGCCCACCCTTTTCTCCTGGTAGTTAGGATGCATCTTTCCTGTGGTGTTACTTTCTGCAAATACAGTAAGTATGCATGGATGTAAAAACAACAACAACAACAACCCACCCTTGCAAATGGCAAAATGTGAAAATTTTGCCAAGAGGCTTAGGTATGTCTCCTGTTGTGCACTCATTAAGAAGTCATCTATAGCTGACTTACAGTACAGTGGTATACATGTCTACTAAGAAGCCCATTTGTGATAAAAAGGGCTTACCCTATGGCTTTGGTTTAGGGCTGGCAGTGAGGGAAAGCAGGCTCCTTGTGCCTTTAACAACTGTGTGGCAGACAGAAGTTCTAGAAGTTAAGCCTTTTCAATTATGGAAATACAATGTTTCACTTGTTCACAATCTGTGTCCCAAGACATTTTATTATGTGTGTTTGCACTGATTCTTAATTAATTAATTTCATAAAATTTAAGCATTACTTGATTGTAAAAACAAAACTATTTGTATATGACACCAATAACAGGTAACGTTTTGCACTATTTTGCAAGAGGGTCAGAGGACCCAATCCACAGTGCACTTTCCCTAGAAAATCCCACTGGCACCCCTGGTTGCAGGCAGACCAGATAAATCTTCCAGATTTGCATAATCAAATCAACTTCTAGCTGCAGTAAGAGGGGCCATAGGAACGCAAGTGGGCTGTTTTGTACACAGCTGAGCCCAGAAGCAAACTCCAGCAGCTCTTCACAAAGCCTCCTGGCCCTAGGCCTGGGAAAAGCCTCCCTCTGCTGCAGACCCCGGGGAGCTGAACTAGGAAAGCAATTCAGCCTCACCTACATGGTGCCCACTTCACTTGGGCCCTCCGTCCTTTCCCTGCTTATTTGACTCAGATACCTGAGCCTCATAACCCACAACTTCCAGCTTTTGGCACCAGGGAATATTCCACGTCTGCTGTGCCTTCAGGATCTAGGCCAGATCCTGCCATTAATGCCAGTGTCAATTATTGGTCTTTGTTGCCCTTGTAGAACCCAGAAGGGGGAACGTGCTTCTTTAGGATGCGTTTCATGCAGATTTCTTCCTGCTAGACTAGTCAAGGAGCCTCCTTTGCACCAAGAAGAGGCAGACAGTTCTCACTCAACCGCCTGACAGATGTTACCATGTACAGCCAATCTCTATAAGATGGCTGAGGAACTTCTGAAGGGAAACATTCATGGAGCACTCATTCCTGGGAGTCATGGGTGATGGTAGTGGGGAGTGCTGTTGTGCTCATGTTTGGCTTGCAGGCTTCCCATACGCAGCCCGTGAGACATTGGGGGAGCAGGATTCCAGACTTGGTGGGTCCCGTCTGGCCTGAAGCAGCGGCAGCAGGGCTCTTCTGATGTTGCTATTGTGTATGTGTTAAAGTGAAGGGCAAAAATTCATTCAGGGGCCAGAAAGTATGAAACAGAGTCTAAAAGCCTTAAAACAAGAGCAAACAAAGCCAAAGTCTGAATGCCTGCACAACAGTCACTGCAGGGACTGTCATTCCTATGAGGAGATCTCCCAGGCCAGGAGGAAGAGTGCTTGGCTCCATTCAGCAGCTGAATCTAACCAGTGTGATGTAGTGGGTATGGGGACGCAGGTGGCGCTACGGTCTAAATCACTGAGCCTCTTGGGCTTGGTGATTGGAAGCAACGGGGTGAGCTCCCATTGCTCTGTCCCAGCTTCTGCCAACCTAGCAGTTTGAAAGCACACCAATGCAAGTAGATAAATAGGTACCGCTGCAGCAGGAAGGTAAATGGTGTTTCCATGCACTCTGGTTTCCATCACGGTGTCCTGTTGTGCCAGAAAATTTCAGCAATATATATTCAAGTAATATATTCTGATCAAAAAGCCAAATCAATTGTAAACCAGGTAGTAGCAGATAATTGTAAGATACAGAAAGGAACAAGACAGGGATGTCCATTATCATCTCTATTATTTATTCTGACTCTAGAAGTGCTGACGAGAAACATCAGGGCAGATGAAACCATTAGAGGAATTACGGTGGGGGAAAAGACATACTGTATAAATTAAAGGCATATGCAGATGACCTTGTAATTACAGTTGAGGATCCTAAGAACTCTCTTCCAAAAGTTCTAGGGAAAAAACAGGAATTTGGGCAAGTGGCAGGCTTTAAGTTAAATAAAACTAAGACAAAGCTGTTAGTGAAAAAAATATCATGGAATTGGCGGAAATGACGGGTAGAATCCGTGACCAGGGAGAAGAGTCGATGGAGGAAGACTGGAAGAAATTCAAAGACTATCTTCAGAAACATTGCAAAATTAAGGAATGTTAAAGTGATGTTGGACTGAAAATAAGTGGTTTCCAGCTGCACAGGTTAAAGTTAATGATAGATTAAGATTAAAGATCAAGATTAAAGATGTTTAAAGAAATGGAAATCTGATATTAAAAGGGAAAATTTTAACGTTATATGATATTAAGATCAAGGATTAGGTTTAAAGAAGTTGAAGTTATACATTTCAACATTTTATTAAATTAAAGATTGGGATTAAAAAAGTGGAAAAGAAACTGCTGGATAAATAATTTGGATTGGAATACAAAAGAGGGAGGTATGAGGAAGTCCAGAAAATAAGTAATTTAAAAATGGAAATGGAAAAGAGAGTTTGTTTTTAATTGTTATGTTTTTTTGGGTTTTTTTTGTATTGCTTTTTGTATGTGTTTTTTGTTGTTGTTTAAAACTTTAAATAAAAATTATTTTAAAAAAAAAATCAGAGAAGGATAAAAAAGAACTACAGCAGAATACTGAAATAGAGATTCATTAAAAAGTTAAATATTTAGGAATTTGGTTGACAACCAAAAATATTATTATTAAAGATAATTATGAAAAAATTGGAATGAAATAAAAAGGAATCTAGAAATATGGGAAAGAATGAATTTATCATTGCTAGGAAGAATCGCAGTGATTAAGATGAACATATTGCCAAAAGTGTTCTTTTTATTTCAGTCAGTACTGGTCATAAGTAGTGCAGCATGCTTCAAGAAATGGCAAAAGGATATTACAAAATTTATATGGAAAGGGAAGAAACCAAGAATAAAACATAAATTACTTATGGATATTAAAGACAGTGGAGGTTTCTCCCTCCCAGATTTTAAATTATATTATGAAGCCGCTTGCATTGCTTGGATCTGGGACTGGATCAAATTAGAAAATACAGATATATTAGAATTAAAAGGACATGACAACAGATTTGGATGGCATGCGTACTAGTGGTATGAGAAAGGAAAAGTGCATAAAGGATTATATAATTATATAATCAGATCACTTTTAAAAGTTTGGGAAAGATACAAGGACTTATTAGAACAAAAGACTCCGTGGTGGTTGTCACCAACAGAAGCAACATCAATTAAAAAAATTAACAAGAAGGAAAAATGGCTCTCATAGAGATCTATTAACAGAAACAGAAAGGAAATTAAAATTGAAAGATTTTGAAGAGATCTGAGAATATGTCAATGACTGGTTGCAGTATTTCCAAATAAATGAGGTATTTTAAAAAGATAAAAATAAAGGATTTAGTTACACTTTATCTAAATTTCAAAGAGAAATCATAGAAGACAACACTAAAATATTGAAGAAAGATGAACAATTTATTGCTAGAATGGGTAACTAAAGATGAAGAGGTTAAATGTGTAATGATTAAATTGGCAAGAAGATTTACGTCACAATATACAAATGGAAGATTGGGAAAAATTATAGAAAGTGGATTTAAAATTTACTGATTTTATAACTTGGAAAGAGAATTACATGAAAATGATGTATAGATGGTATATGACTCCCATTAAACTTGCAAAAATGTATAGAACAAGTTCGAATAAGTGCTGGAAGTGTAGAGAGAAAGAAGGTACGTTTTATCATGTGGTGGAATTGTAAAGTAATCAAAAATTATTGGGAAATGATATATAATGAATTGAAGATGTTTAAAACAACTTTTGTTTAAAAAACCAGAAGCTTTCTTGTTAGGTATCATAGGGTAGGAACTCCCAAAAGAGCAGAAGAAATTGTTCATGTATGCTACAATGGCAGCTACTAGCCCCAAAATGGAAAGATGACGAGACACCGACGAAAGAAGAATGGCAAGTTAAACTCAAGGAATATGCAGAAATGGCAAAACTCAGGCAAAGAGACAAAGACAATAGAGACTCGAAAAAAGACTGGGAATCGTTCATGTTAAATCTACAGAAATACTGTAAAGAAATGGGCTCACCAGCAGAGTTTGAGTAAACACAACTAAGGAAACAAGAGCAAAGGTTAAGAGACAACAATTGTTGTTCTTTAGTGGTGTCCGCCTCTTCGTGCCCCCCTGGACCAGAGCACGCCAGGCACTCCTGCCTTCCACTGCCTCCTGCAGTTTGGTCAAAAACATGCTGGTAGCTTCGAGAACACTGTCCAACCATCTCGTCCTCTGTCGTCCCCTTCTCCTTGTGCCCTCCATCTTTCCCAACATCAGGGTCTTTTCCATGGAGTCTTCTCTTCTCCTTGTTAACAGAGAAATCCAAGGGCTCCCTTGGACAAAAAGCAAAGACACCAACCAGGATAATTGGAGCAAAACAGCAGCCAGTAGGCTTGGTCTTTATTGAAGACTGTCGCGACAAGGTGCCACAAGGTGGAATAAGATGGAAGCCCCGAACAAAAGGAGACCCCAGCTTTTATTAGCTACTAATCCCTCATGCTACACCCCTAAGACTACATCATGACTACATCATTGATACATCACAAAAAGGAGGGGTTGAGGGAGGAGTTGTGGTGGTTACCTGAGTGTCCTGTCACCTGGCTGGTTCCTCCTTTCCCCCTCCCCATGAGTACTTCCCAGAGGACAAAGGGGAGTTTGCCGTTTCCTGTCCCCAGAGGGAAGAGCTGATCACTGTCCTTTGTTTCAGTTCGTACTGAATCCACTTCCATATGCAGGTCCTTTGTGAGTGTAATGATCCTCTGTCTAGGACCATCAAGGTTGTCATGCCAACTGGGTAGGGCTCGCTGTGGACGGGTTGGCTGCCTTGTGTCAAGTCTCCCCCCTTTGATAGTCCTTCCTTCATGGTGTAAAATAAAAAGTGGAACGGTACAGATCCGATGTACTGGTTATTTTCTAGAATTTATAACAGAAGTGTCGCGTATGTCGTGTTTGTACAAACTGAATGATGGGGGGGGGGTTTCCTGCAACATCCTTAGGTGGCCAATGTCTTGGAGCCTCAGCTTCAGGATCTGTCCCTCCAGTGAGCACTCAGGGCTGATTTCCTAAAGAATGGATAGGTTTGATCTTCTTGCAGTCCATGGGGCTCTCAAGAGTCTCCTCCAGCACCAGAATTCAAAAGCATCCATTCTTCGGCGATCAGCCTTCTTTATGGTCCAGCTCTCACTTCCATACATCACTACTGGGAAAACCATAGCTTTAACTATACGGACCTTTGTTGGCAAGGTGATGTCTCTGCTTTTTAATTTTTTTTTTATAAGATATTTATTAAGATTTTCAGAATAAAAAAGATTTTCAGACAAAAAAAGAAAAAAAAGAAAAAAAATACAAAATAAAAACAGTTAAAAACAATTCATTCCTTCCGTTACTTAGCCTTCATTTGCTTATTTCCAGGACCTCCTCACACCTCCCTTTTTGGTATTCCAATTCAGTTATTAGTTCAACAAATCCCTCCCCTCTTTATGTATCCTAATCGTTAATCATAAAGTATTTGTAATTTTAGATTTTTACCTATTAATAAACCTTTTTTTTTTCATATTCCCTTATAACATTTCGGCTAAAGACCACTTAGTTTCTATCCGACATCATTCTAACATTCATTAATTTTACAATATTTCTGTAAATAGTCTTTAAACTTTTTCCAATCTTCTTCCATCGACTCTTCTCCCTGGTCTCGGATTCTGCCAGTCATTTCCGCCAATTCCATATAGTCCATCACCTTCATCTGCCATTCTTCCAAGGTGGGTAGATCTTGTGTCTTCCAATACTTTGCAATGAGAATTCTTGCTGCTGTAGTAGCATACATAAAAAAAGTTCTGTCCTTCTTTGGCACCAATTGGCCGACTATGCCCAGGAGAAAGGCCTCTGGTTTCTTCAAGAAGGTATATTTAAATACCTTTTTCAATTCGTTATATATCATCTCCCAGAAAGCCTTGATCCTTGGGCACGTCCACCAAAGGTGAAAGAATGTACCTTCATTTTCTTTACATTTCCAACATTTATTATCGGGCAAATGGTAGATTTTTGCAAGCTTGACTGGTGTCATGTACCACCTGTATATCATTTTCATAATATTCTCTCTTAAGGCATTACATGCCGTAAATTTCATACCTGTGGTCCACAACTGTTCCCAGTCAGCAAACATAATATTATGTCCAACATCTTGTGCCCATTTAATCATAGCAGATTTCACCATTTCATCCTGAGTATTCCATTTCAACAGCAAGTTATACATTTTTGACAAAATCTTAGTTTTGGGTTCTAACAGTTCTGTTTCCAATTTTGATTTTTCCACCTGGAAACCAATTTTCTTATCCAAATTGTATGCCTCCATTATCTGATAATAATGAAGCCAGTCTCGCACTTTGTCTTTTAATTTCTCAAAACTCTGCAATTTCAGTTTGTCTCCTTCCTGTTCCAAAATTTCCCAATATTTCGGCCATTTGGCCTCCATATTGAGCCTTTTCTGAGCCTTTGCTTCCATCGGTGACAACCACCTTGGGGTTTTATTTTCAAGTAAGTCCTTATATCTTATCCAGACATTTAACAATGCTTTCCTGACAATGTGGTTTTTAAATGCTTTATGTGCTTTAACCTTGTCATACCACAAATATGCATGCCACCAAAAACATTATTAAAACCTTCTAAGTCCAAAATGTCTGTGTTCTCAAGAAGCAGCCATTCTTTCAACCAGCAGAATGCTGCTGATTCATAATAAAGTTTAAGGTCTGGCAGGGCAAATCCACCTCTATCCTTTGCATCGGTTAATATTTTAAATTTTATTCTGGGCTTCTTGCCCTGCCAGACAAATCTAGAAATGTCTCTCTGCCACTTCTTGAAACAGTCCATCTTGTCCAAGATTTGCAATGATTGAAACAGAAATAACATTCTTGGCAATACATTCATCTTTATAACAGCAATTCGTCCTAACAAGGAAAGCTTCAGGTTTGACCATATCTCTAAATCCTTTTTCACTTCTGACCAACATTTCTCATAGTTGTCTTTAAATAGGTTTAATGAATTAAAAAAGGTATTTAAGTATACCTTTTTTATATCCTAAGAAACCAGAGGCCTTTCTCCTGGGCATAGTCGGCCAAATGGTGTTAAAAAAGGATAGAACTTTCTTTATGTACGCAACAACAGCAGCAAGAATACTCATCGCAAAGTATTGGAAGACACAAGAACTTCCCACGCTGGAGGAATGGCAGATGAAATTTATGGACTATATGGAATTGGCGGAAATGACTGGTAGAATCCGTGACCAGGGAAAAGAGTCGATGGAGGAAGACTGGAAGAAATTTAAAGACTATCTTCAGAAACATTGCAAAATTAAAGAATGTTAGAGTGATGTTGGACTGAAAATAAGCGGTATCCAGTTGTACAGGTTAAAGTTAATGATAGACTAAGATTAAAGATTAGGATTAAAGTTGTTTAAAGAAATGGAAATTTGACATTAAGAGGAAAAATTTTAACATTATATGATACTAAGACCAAAGATCAGGTTTAAAGAAGTTGAGGTTACATATTTCAATATCTTATTAAAGCTAAAGATTGGGATTAAAAAAGTGGAAAAGAAATTGCTGAACAAACAATTTGGATTGGAATACAAAAGAGGGAGGTATGAGGAAGTCCAGAAAACAAGTAACTAAAAAACGGAAATGGAAAAGAGATATTGTTTTTAATTGTTATGTTTTTTGTTCTTTTATTGTTGAATCTTGCTTTTTTTGTGTTTTTGTTATATGTATTGTGTATGTTTTTCTTTTCTTTCTTTGTTGTTCAAAACTTTAATAAAAATTATTTTAAAAAAATAATAAATAATAAATTCTTAGCAGTCATGTTAACCCCCAAGTATTTTACTTTCTTAACCAATGTTAAACCTGTCTCCTTCTGAAACCTCTCTTTCTCAATCGGTGTTAAATTTTTCTCAAGCACCTTAGTTTTTAACTTGTTCAACTTAAATCCTGCCACATGACCAAATTCCTGAATCAATTCTAATACTCTTTTAGTACTAGATTCTGGCTCCTGTAACGTCAATACTAAATCATCTGCAAAAGCTTTCAATTTGTACTGTTTCCTTTTTTCTTTTTTTTTGAAATAATTTTTATTAAAGTTTTAAACAACAAAGAAAAGAAAAACATACACAATACATATAACAAAAACACAAAAAAAGAAAAAGAAAAAAAACAAGATTCAACAATAAAAGTACAAAAGACATAACAATTAAAAACAGTATCTCTTTTCCATTTCCGTTTTTGTACTGTTTACTTCCCCTTCTGGCTCTTTAACTATTTGCTACTTCTGCTATTTGCTACTATACAGGTCGGAGCTAAACAGTACAAAATGATATAAATTTAACATTTAAAAAAAACTTATCAATTTGTACTGTTTAGCTCCGACCTGTATACCTTTAATCTGATGGTCCCTTCTGATCATATTTAGCAAAACCTCCAGGACCGAAATAAACAGCAATGGGGAAATTGGGCAGCCTTGTCGTGTCCCTTTCTCTATCTTAAATTCCTCTGTCACCACATTGTTAACTATTAGTTTAGCCTTTTGTTCTGAGTAAATTGCACTTATACCATTTTCAAACCCTTGACCAACCCCCATCCCCTGAAGATTTTTCTTCATGAAACTCCAAGAAATATTATCAAAGGCTTTCTCCGCATCTACAAAAATTAAAGCAGCTTTAGTATTAATATTCACTTGTAGCATCTCCAGAATCATAGAATCATAGAATCATAGAGTTGGAAGAGACCACAAGGGCCATCGAGTCCAACCCCTTGCCAAGCAGGAAACACCATCAGAGCACTCCTGACATATGGTTGTCAAGCCTCTGCTTAAAGACCTCCAAAGAAGGAGACTCCACCACACTCCTTGGCAGCAAATTCCACTGTCGAACAGCTCTTACTGTCAGGAAGTTCTTCCTAAAGTTTAGGTGGAATCTTCTTTCTTGTAGTTTGGATCCATTGCTCCGTGTCCGCTTCTCTGGAGCAGCAGAAAACAACCTTTCTCCCTCCTCTATGTGACATCCTTTTATATATTTGAACATGGCTATCATATCACCCCTTAACCTCCTCTTCTCCAGGCTAAACGTGCCCAGAATGTTGATTATATTCCTCGTATTGTCAGACAAGTGTCTACCCTGGGAGAAAGCCAGCTTGGTCTTTATGTATTTCCTCCACTAATACTTTTTTTAACCTTTTAGCCAAAATGTCTGCAAAAATTTTATAATCCACATTAAGCAGGGATATGGGGCGGTAGTTCTTAAGTTGTCTCTTTTCAGACTCATTTTTCGGTATTAGAGTAATATAAGCTTCCTTCCACGACTCTGGCGCTTTTTCCCCCTCCAAAATTTCATTGCAAACCTCCTTTAATGGTTGTATTATCCAATCCTTCAAGGACCTATAATATTTTGAGGTTAAACCATCTGGCCCTGGAGATTTGCCCAACTGCATGTTCTGAATGGCACCTTCCACCTCCTGTTCTGTTATTTTGTAGTTCAACATTAACTTATTTTCTTGGGAGATTTTTTGAAGTCCATTTGTTTTTAAAAATTTGTCTAAATCGCACTCTTTCTGTGGCCCTTGTGTATATAGCTGTTTAAAGTACCTCTGGAAGCATTTTCTAATTTCCACTGGATTCTGGATGTTCTTTCCTTCCACTTCCAAGTTGGTAATGGTGTTAAGTTTTTGTCTTTTTTTCATTTGCCAAGCTAACAGTTTTCCACATTTATTAGCCGATTCAAATGTCCTTTGTTTCATCTGTTTAATTTTCCATTCTATTTCCTGATTCATCATCTTCATATATTGAACTTGGTATAACTTTATTTCTCTCAGAATCTCTTGTGATTTTGGTTTCACTCTCAGTTTCTTCTCCCCCTCTTTTATTTTTTCCAAAATTTTATCTTTTTTGTCATTTTGAGTTCTCTTCTTTATTGCATTCTGTTGAATTAGAAACCCTCTCATAACTGCTTTACTTGCGTCCCAGATTACTCTTTTTTCAATGGTGGTGTTCATATTTATCTCAAAGTAATCTCTCAAGGTTTTTTGGGCCTTCTTGGTAATTTCTTGATCTCTAAACAAGGTGTCATTCATCCTCCATCTGAAGGAGCCGGTAGGTGTTAGTTTCATCTCCATTTTCACAGCATTATGGTCGGAGCAGGTTTTAGGGCAAATTTCCACTTTTCGAGTCTTAGGTGCCAGTCCTCTAGTAATCCAGATTTGGTCAATTCTTGTCCATGTCATTTTGGCTTCAGAGAAGAAGGTTCCCTCCCTAGCCAAGGGATTCTTTATTCTCCAAATGTCAATCAAATCCATATTGTCAGTCATCTCAAAAAAAGTTTTTGGTAGTCTACCATCTTTGGTAACTACCTGTCTCTGCGACTTGTCCATGTTTGTGGATACCACTCCATATCTCCCATCATGATAATGTTGTAATCCATATAGTCTAACAATGTCAACAATATGGAAATTAATTAAAAGTAAGATGTTGGAACCGGAAGGAAATTTGGTATAAAAATGCTAAGAATATAAGAGCACTCGGCTAAAAGATGAAAAATAAGATAAAATTAAGCAGAAGTAGCTAATAGTTAAAGAGCCAGAAGGGGAAGTCACCGGGTGGGGGGTGTTTTGTTTTATTGTATTTTCTTTGATATGATTAATATGTTGAATATAAATTTAACATTTAATAAAAACTTATTTTTTTAAAAAAGTCAACATTCTTCTAAGCTTCCAGCGAATGGCGAGAAGAGGACAGGGCCGGGAGTCCCGCGGCGGACCAGCCAGGCGGCGCAGCAGCAGCAGCAGCCTTCCAGCTGTCGCGAGAGCCCACGAGGCCCGAAGTCTGCCGCGGTCTGTCAAACGCATCACTCGGAGGCGGGACTTCCTGGTGTCCCGTCCTATCGGAGACCGAAGGCTCTGACTGGGCCGCAGCCGCCTGTCTTTGGGCGGGAAAATGCGAAACGGAGCCCGGGGCCACCGCTGAGGCAAATCTCGAACGCGGTGCCGAGTCTCGGAGCGGGAGCCTGGCCACCCGGCGGGGCGGAGCGCCGCTCTCCCCGTCTGCCGTCGCGCTCTCAGACGGTCGGTCTCCCCCCTGTGTCGTCACCGCCCCCCGCCCCGTCCGCGAGAGACCCCCCCCAGTAACCGGAAGTCGGTCGGCCCGTTCTCTCTCGCGCAGTTTAGTTCTCGCGAGAGCCTCGCACTCGGGGTAGGAGGAGTCGGGGAAGATGGCGGCGACGACGGCGATCTCTCTGGTGAGCTAGTCGCTCCTCAGCCGGCGGGTGAGGGCTAGGCGGGCGGGAAGGAGGGTGGGCGGCGCGGAGAATACCCCGCCGTCGTGCTCGGGGCGCGGGGGCGCCGCCGCCGAACTGCCCCCGCCTGAGCCTCAGAGTTATCCCGGCGCGGGCAGCGGGCGCGGGGGGGAAGATTGCGGGACTACATCCCCCAGCATGCCCCGCGCCTCTCTCCCGCCCGGCGCACGGGGCCACAGTTGCCGCGGCCGGTGGGGCGCGTAGTTCTTGGCCTCCCAGTCGCTGAGGAGAAGCCAGCGCTCCGGCGTATTCGAGGGAGGGAGGAGAAGGAGACCTCCTGGCGCATGCGCATCTGGAGGGCGCTCGCCGCCTGGCGCTGACTGCCGCAGCGAAGGGATCCCGGCCCCCCGGGAGGAGCGGCCCTTTCCGTGGCCCCTCCTGGGGGGGGGACGGAAGGCACGCTTCTCACTCCCCCCCCCACTAATTAGCGGCGGAGGAAATGCTTCCTCCCCGGGGCATGGCGGGACTTGTCTCTTGCCCCCCCTTAGTCAGCCGCTGGCGGCATCCCCGGCTCTAGAGCGGAGCCGTTATCAGGTGCGGGGGGGGGGGGAAGCCCCCTCGCCATCTGCAGGAGCAGCGGCGGAAACTACGGAACTCACTCCCGCAGCAGGGGAGGCGGGACACCTGGGTGGCTCTAAAAGAGGATTGGGCGAATTCACGGGGGAGGAGGAGGAGGGGTCTATCGATGGCTACAAGCCAGGATGCTTATTCTGTGTCCTGGAGGCAGCAGTGCTTCTGAATGCCAGCTGCTGGAAATCACATAAGGGGACAGTGTCCTGCTTGCGCGTTTCGCTTTGGGGGAAGCTGGTTGGCCACTGTGAGAAGAGGATGCTGTGCTGAGCCAGGATCCTATGTTTTTAAGCTGTTGCCCTCCAGACCCCCCTTTATTCGCTGTGTATTTGTGTCCTGACCCCCCCCCCCTTCCAGCACTGTCTGCACCTGCAAGAGTTCTGGAGCAAACTGTCATGGCAGGTCCTACCCTTTTCTGTTACCACACATGTTGTAGGTTGCTGTTTTTTCTCCTTCTTTTGTGGTGCTATAACACAGGCATGTCGCTTCCCAAGCAGTGATAACGTGGTAACAGTGGAAAAATTTCACAGAACAGCTGAAGAAGTGAAATGATGTTTGGACCGGTTTGGCTTTAATAGAGTCACAAGCAGAGGCAGCAGTGCTTCTGAATACCAGTTGCTCAAAACCACAGGAGGGGAGAAAGCTCTTGTGCTCAAATCCTGCTTGCAGACTTCCCAGAAGAGGCATCTGGTTGGCCTCTGTAAGGCCAGGATGGGCCTCATAGACTAATCCTGCAGGAGCATTCTTATGACAGTCTGGTATAAATGTACCTCCAACTTGATAGGTTGCACCTATGTTACTAAGTCATTGCCACAAGATGCGCTTGTGCCTGGCTCAGGTGCTTGTAAAAGGGGAGTAGATAGGTAGGTGAGAGTGGAACACCGGATTACATGGAACCACTTGCTCTAATCCTGCAGTCACCATCAGTTCACTTGTTAGTCCTTGTGTTAGCGCTCCCTCCCAAGGCTGCCTTTCTCCTTTGTTAAGAGGAAAGTCTACCTACCATCCTCTTGTTTTTGTCCTCAACCTCTTTCAGTTTATCTGGAAGGTCTTTAAGGAAATCCTCCTGGACCGCTTTCCTCGCACTTTTTCAAGCTCCCAGTCAAGTCATATATTTGCCCAACCTTTGCCCTCCTGTGAGGGTAGACCATACTGAGTTAGGTGGATCAGTTGTCTCCCTTGATCTGCTTCTGGTGTTCTGCAAGGTAGCTTCTGGCCTGTCTCTCTCAAAACACTTTGCGTGCCTCCATCTCACCTTCTGGGTCACCATGCCAGCCCCCTTCTCTGCATGCTACTTTAAGGATCCTGTGTGCGTCTTGAAGACAAGGTGCTTTGTAGATTGCCGCTCACTTCCTTGCCTCCTGGATCTGGTTACATGTTCAGGGTTGCCATATGTTCTGAACAATTTGGGTGAGGGCCCCACAGTGTGTAAAGCAGCCACATCTCTCTCTGTCTTGAGTGGTTTGGAAACTTCCACAGGATATGTGCAGCTCTTATACGAAAGTGAAATGTTTTTGCTCTGTGCTGCTGCACTGCAGCCTCCTTTGCTGTTCCAACAAGTATTTGCCTGATGAGACCTCTGGGTGTTGCAGTTGCTGCATTACCACATATGGAGAGAGGCACGTGTGGCTAAGCAGTGGGGGTCCTTTCTGAGTACTGCTGCTGGGCTATGGGGCCATGTGTGCATCCTTGAACTAGAGCTTGTTCTTCAGAGGCACTCTGGAAAGTTGGAGGGTGGCAGCAGTGGTGAGGATACAATGGCAACACATCGGGATCACATGGCGGCTTTTTGGGATGGGGTGGGCAATCACTCCTAGAAGAAGAAAGCTGGGTTCTCTGAGGGAGGCTCAGAGACTTTCCCTCTGTCTTCTCATTGCTCTCCCTGCTGAAGCAGCACAGACTTCCCTGCAGCACTGCTCAGGCCTGGCCACCTTTTATGAGTGTCTCTTTCGTTGCAGGGCACAGAGACCGTCAAGGTAGAAAATGGACAAAGCACAGCAGCCAAGTTGGGACTCCCTCCTCTCACCCCGGAGCAGCAGGAGGCTCTTCAGAAGGTGAGTGGACCAGCAGGGGCCTTGCGGCTTGCCTGCTTTTTCTCTCTCTCAAGGCTAGCCGTAATGATGCTAGAAAGCATCACAGCTCATGGGGAGTAGAAGGCAGGCTAGCCCGCTCCTCCATCCCTAGATGTCCACTTGGTGCGTCTAGGCCCCCTTGGCAAACAACTCCAATAGCTTTGAAGGTGATGGGGGGCGGGTCTTGAGCTTCTCAGTCAGCATTGGGCAACAGCCACTGACTACCAACCTGTCGATGGAGGGGAACTGGTCTCAGGCAGGTGGGCTCTGGAGGAGGAGGGGGTAGTCCTCTGTGCTTGCAGTGCTGGGAAATGCCTCACACTTTGAGGATGCTGGTGTGGTGCACCCCAGTTTGTTGTCGCTGCGGATGTCTGTTCTGTGACTCTGGGCTTTCTGTCCCCTTCAGGCCAAGAAGTATGCAATGGAGCAGAGCATCAAGAGTGTCTTGGTGAAGCAGACTATTGCCCACCAACAGCAGCAGCTCACCAACCTTCAGGTGAGGCACCACCCAGGGAAGCCCTGCCTTTGCCTCTCCCTCCTCCCCCCTCCCCCAAGGTGGATCCCTTTATGCACTTAGAGCCACTGCACAGCCCTGAGATGTGACTGGAGCCAGGTACTTTAGCTTCCATTTCCGCTGCGAAATTGGAGTGTGTTGTATTCCCCCCCCCCCGCTAGCTCCCAGGCCCACACACTTGCTTGCATTCATTGCCTGGGTAGGGGAAGCTTAGCTGCTGAAGGAGGAGAGCTGGGCTCCCAGCTGGGAGTCCTGCTGTTGGCCTGCCTAGAAGGGGGTGCCTGGGGTTGCTGGGTACATCGTCCTCACACTGACAGGGGTAGGGAGTGGCAGTCGCCTTACAGTGCAAGAGGGGTCTGTAGCTGCTGGTGAAGCCCTCTTGCTCAAGAGCCACAGATTGGGGGTGGGGGCACTGGGGCCAGGCCCTTTGGGCAGCTCTGGGTTACTGGGTGGGGGCACCTCCCTGCAATTAGGCAGCTGTTGAGGGTCAAAGAGGAGCCCCGCCTGTCCTGAAACACCCCCCTTGCTCCCTGGGGCTGGCAGGGGCTGTGCAGCGAGGAGGTGGAGGCGGCAGCGGCAGGCAAGCAAGGAGGAAAGAAGGAAGGAGAGGCCTCTTCCACTTGAGTTTTGACGAAAAGCCGTCGTATGCTCAGCTCCCACAGACTGAACTCTGTCTTTACTGTCTTTCAGATGGCAGCAGTGACAATGGGCTTTGGAGATCCTCTCTCACCTTTACAATCGGTCAATAGACACATTCACTTCTTCTGGGGCACTTGGTCTTAGTCAGGGCCTAGCACAGGGGAGGACGTAGCTGTGGCCTCCCCCTCCCTCCCTCTCCCTCCACATACCCACCTGCTTTGGACACGCCCCACCAACCCAGGCCAAGTGTTAGCTCCCCAGAGAAGGAAGACCGTGGGCTGGGGGCAGCCGGGGCCGTTGGAGGCATTGGGCAGAGAGAGAAAGAGCGAGAGAGCTTTAGAGCCAAGCAGCTGGGAGAGCCACCTCTCTAGGGATGCTGAGGTCCTGACCTAAAAGTAACTGCCAAGGTAACTCACCAGTGGGCCAGCACGGGACGCGAGAGGCCTGGCTGCTGGGTGTTGGGGCAGTGAAGGCCCCTCTGGGCAAGTTGGACTGCTCTCCCGGGAGAACACTGCTAGGACAGTGTTTACGGGGGTGGGAGAGAGAGAGGTGGCAGTTGCCAGTCCTCCCTCTGCCTCGCCATGCGCAGGGCTCGGGCTGGGAGGGCACCCGCCCCTGCTCCTGTAGCTGGAGCCTAAGCACTGCACAGACACCTCACAGAGCCTCCTCCAGCTGTACTGAGGCACGGCAGGGTTAGCCTGAGCGCTTGGCAGGGCCTGGACTCCTGCCAGGCCCTTGTGCCACACTGTGCATGGGGTGGGGGTGGAGCTTGCTGAGGCATCCCGGTTACTGCTGCGTGGTGGACAGGGAGGCAGAAGACAGACTGAGCCCTCCAGGAGCCGTTGAAGAGTCCGGCCTTTGAGCACAGAAGGGCAGAAATGCCCTTGAGGGCTGGCCTCTGGATTTGACAGAGGGTACCGGCCGCTCTTCTGGGGCTGGGAGCCTGGGTTTAGCTTAGCATTGGTGGGGCAAGGTCTCCACGGGAGCGAGTAACTGGCTGGCGGCCTTGCAGTGCATCTGGCCACCCACCCGTGGCACCTCATAGGAGCTGCCCGTCGCTTCCCTGCTTATGTTGGGAGGGGAGCAGGCAGCCCAGGTGGCAGGTCCTGGGGCGGGCTGGGGATGGTTGTCCTCGCCCCCACGTGCTTCCCTTGCGAGTGCATGCAGCATCTCTCCCTAACTCTTTGCTCTGCTGGCTCCTGAATGCTGGGAGGTGTGATGAGGTCCTCGAGGTTGCCCTGTGGCTCTAGTTTCCTTGGTCTGCAGCTGGGAGCCCCATTCCAGAGAGGGGGCCCTTTGCTGGCCCCACAGGCCCCAGACCGGCTCACTTTGCATAGGGAAGGCAGGCTTGGCTTGCAGCTGTCCACTGCCTCACCCATGCAGTTCTCTTCTAGCATGGTCTTCAGCCTCTGTCCCAAAGAGAGGGAGGGAGGGAGCAATGAAGGAAGGAGTGATCAGGGCGGGCCTTATTTGCGTCCTTTTGGTCTCCTGGATCATGCAGGCTCCTTCCTGCCAGAGAAGCGTTGCGGGGCCCCTTGGGGGCCCCAGGGCAGCCCTGACCGTTGCACAAAGTCCACGTGGCTCTGGGCAGCCAGTGCGTGTCCCTGGCCATTGGACTCTCCTCTCCCCACCTGATCCCAGAGAGCAGTTCCTTCTGCTGGCCCCATGTGCAGGCGCGGGAGTGCAACTGCTTCAGGGTCCGGCTGGGTTTCCACAGTAGCCTTGTGTGCCACTGCAGGCCAGCAGCTGGGTGGTGGCAAACCTGGGATTGGACGCCAGCTGAGGGTGTCTGGCTCAGGGCTCCAGCCAAGACAGTATGTGGAGGGGAGGGACAGGGAGACGCATGACTATGGCCCGTGCTTGGGACAGCAGCCCGTTCTTTGGAGCGCAGGCAGCGGAAATGACCCCTTCACGTGGACTGTTGGTTGTTTCCGATGGGGCCTGTCTTGGGGGATGAGGGTTTTGTCAGATGAAGACTGAAGCTGGATCTCTTGCTGCCCCATGGGAGGTGGTTGACCCCTTTCTGTCTGCAGTAGGATGTGGCAGGTTCCTCTTGCAGGAGTGAGATGAGATGGCTTGGGTGGGCCAGGCTGGGCTGGGGCTGCTGAGACTCGGAGCTTCCCTTCGCTGCTGGGGGGTGTTGGGGGCGGGAAAGGAAAGCGGGGTTGTTGGGGAAGAGCTGTCCTTGCCCCTCCAGCTACCCCCCAAGCTGACCAGCCAGACCTTCTCTCTGATACAGATGGCAGCCCAGAGGCAGCGGGCTCTGGCCATCATGTGCCGGGTCTACGTGGGCTCTATTTACTATGAGCTTGGAGAGGACACGATCCGTCAGGCCTTTGCCCCCTTCGGCCCCATCAAGAGCATCGACATGTCCTGGGACTCTGTGACCATGAAGCACAAGGTTGGTGCTGCTGTGTTGCAGCCAGTTGGGTGAGCCCCTTCAGGAGGGGCGCGGCGCGAGGGCCCTGGCATGGGTTGTGAACAACACTCTCTCCCCCTCCTTCCTTGCAGGGCTTTGCTTTTGTGGAATATGAGGTGCCTGAAGCTGCTCAGCTGGCCCTGGAGCAGATGAACTCCGTCATGCTGGGGGGACGGAACATCAAGGTACACACAAGTGCCAGCAGGTAGCTCTCCCTGGCCCTGACAGGGTGGTGTTGCTGCCCATTTGACTGCCTCTCGGTTCACTTGTTTCGGTTTTCTCCCTGCCAGGACAGGACAGGACTCTGCAGGCATGGAAGCCCCATGCTGACTCCCTCCCCCTATTGGAAATCTGTTTGGTGCCCACCCCCCGCTCACCTGGATTTTCAGCAGGGGCTGGACTCCCTCACCTCCAAGCACACCTCCCCTCCCCTCTGGCCCGTTAGTTGCCTGCTTGTTGTCCAGAGGGAAGCAGTCACTTGTACCCAGCACTGTCTTCTGGGGGGCTCCCTGCAGAATTGTGTGTGCAGCAGTGTCAGGAGAGTGTTGGGTGGGTGGCATGCATGTCTGTCCCCCTCGAGGCAAGGGACGTCTGTTGGGCAAGCCAGGCCAGTGGTCCCTGAGAGGCTGCCCTCCAGGCCTCGCCTGCGCCTCTGACAAAAGCCCTTTTTTTGCAGGTGGGGAGGCCCAGCAACATTGGCCAGGCCCAGCCCATCATCGACCAGCTGGCGGAGGAGGCACGGGCCTTCAACCGCATCTACGTGGCCTCAGTTCACCAGGACCTTTCGGATGATGACATCAAGAGTGTTTTTGAGGCCTTTGGGAAGATCAAGTCCTGCACGTTGGCCCGGGACCCCACGACAGGGAAGCACAAAGGCTACGGATTCATTGGTAAGTGGGCTGTCAGTGGAGAGGGCAAACTCCACTCTGGTATGGGGCAGCTGCCCTCTAATCGCCATCTTCTCTTCTTGCAGAATATGAGAAGGCACAGTCTTCGCAAGATGCTGTCTCGTCCATGAACCTCTTTGACTTGGGGGGCCAGTACCTCCGAGTGGGCAAAGCTGTCACGCCCCCTATGCCGCTCTTGACTCCTGCCACTCCAGGAGGCTTGCCCCCAGCAGCGGCAGTCGCAGCCGCTGCTGCCACAGCAAAGATCACAGCTCAGGTAAGAAGTGGAGTTGAACATTAGCATTGAGCCGTGTGTGCTGCTCCGTCGTCTGGGTTTTGCAGGCACAGGTTGCACACGTGCACACATCTCTTCCATCACATTCTTGCACCTGCCTAGAGCATCTCTAGGGGCTGGAGCAACCTGCTTGGACTCTCTTGTTTCGGACTGCCATGAGTGCTGGTGGGTGTAGCGCTGAAGACAGTTTGTGGGCCCTCAAGCCTCTTTGGGTGCTTGGAAAAGGAGGGCCAGGGCTCCTTGGGCAGGTCTGATGTGGTGCTGTTGCCTTTCCTTCCGTAGGAAGCTGTGGCAGGTGTGACAGGAGCTGCCGTCCTCAGCACGTTAACAACTCCAGGGCTGGTGACGCCGGCACTTACCTTAGCACAGCCCCTGGGCGCTTTGCCGCAGGCTGTGATGGCTGCCCAAGCACCAGGTGTAATCACAGGTGAGTCTGGAGACAGGGCGCTGAAAGTCTCACATGCTGGGTGTGGAGGTGAGGGTGGCCCTGGCATTTGGAGGCTGGAGGTCTTCCTGAATTTGTTGAATCTTCTTTTTAAAGCCTTCAGCGAGTTCCATAGGTGTGTTGTGTGGAGAAGTCGTTCCTTTTGTGTCCTGAACCTGCTGCCAGTCTAATTTCATTGGAGAACAAAAATAACTTTGTTTGCTCTCACTTCTCCACACCAACATTCTTTTCTGTGTTTTCCCATCATGTATCTACACTAAAGTAAGCCAACAACCTTCTAAGCAAGATGCTCCAGCCTTTTCATCATCTTGCTTGTCTTTTTCTCCACCTGCTTCAGTTCCATGATGTTCTTTTCAAGATGAGGCATCCACAGCATCTCTGTATGATGGCTGTTCTGGTTTTGATTTCCTGAAATGGCCCTTTTCTCTGCTGCTTAAACGCTGCTCACATTGCTCATGAAACCCGATGTGTTTATTGTGACTCAAGCAGGACATGTAAAGTTTCACTAACCTTTTAGAGTTCTTTGAAAGTGTAAGCAAGCCTATAGATAGAGGTGGTCCAGTCAGCATTGTGCATTGAACCTTTGGAAAAGCTGATGGTAAAGTCTCTCATTAAATACTCCAGAATAAGTTTAGTGGTCATGGGGTCAGAGGGCAGGTTTGTAGCTTATTAAGGAAGAGGAAGCAGAGAGTAGAACCAATGTAGGAGGTGGAGTCACCCGAGGATTAGTATTGGGATGGGTGCATTTTAATTTACTCATTAGTTAGGTGCAAGCAGTGAGGTGGCTGTTTGCTGGTGATGCCAAATGTTCCAAGTTGATTAAAATGAAAAGGGATTGTGAGGAGCTCCAAAATGATCTCTCCAAACTGTTAAATGGGTTTTAACATGGCAAATGCAATTCTGTTCAGTCAAAGGGAAAGTTAAGTACATTGGAGCAAAAAATCTTAAATTCATACATAGGCTAATGGGGTCTGAACTGGCAGTGACTGACCCAGGACCAAGACCTTAGGGCTGCAGTGGACAGCTCAGTGAAGAGCTTGACCCAGTGTGTGGCAGCTGTAAAAAGGCAAATTCCATGCTAGGGATCATTAGGAAAGGAACTGAAAGTAAAACAGCTGATCTCATAATGTTGTTACAAAAATCTATCATGTGACCACATTTGGAATACTGTGTCCAGTTCTGGTGGCTTCACCTCAAAAGGATATTGTAGAGATGTCAAAGATTTGTTGGCTTATAAAAGTACTTTTTAACCACTATATCATAAACAACCGGGGCGGTGTATAAAGTTCAGAAAAGGGCGAACAACATGACCAAGGGGCTGGACCAGCAGCAGCATTTGGGGCCTTCCACTATAGCAGGGGAAAGAGAAGTCTGTTTTCTACCAGCAAAGCCTGGTTTGGGGGACAGATCATGTCAGGGGATGCATTTGCCTAGTGCAAGAAGTCACTAATTTCTTGCAGCCACCCTCTCCCCAGATGCTTGCAGCACATCCGTTTCATGCACCTCCAGAATCATTTGTTAATCTCATGCTACAACTTGGAGGTACTTTGTAGCCTTTGTACTTCTGGGGAGAGTCTCAAAACAACCTCAGTTTAAGGTGTTTTGTCCCTTTGCCCACACCTGTTGGAGATAGGGGTGAGCAATGAAGTCATGTTTGTAGATGATGGGACATTAATTCATTTACTCTGTGTACAACTCTGGCCATGTTACCACAAACAAGGTACTGTAGAGCTGGAACAGAAATGTTTCAGGCTTTGTAGTATTGAAATGTGAGCAAGGAGGCATATGAGGGGTTTTTGAAATGATTTCATGGCATAGAGAAAGTGGACTGAAAGCAGTTTTTCTTCATTGCAATAATAATTTAGATTACCTTAGCAAGAGGCACTGGTAGTAGGTTCAGCAGAGATAAGAGGGGACTTATTGGAATATGGAACTCGCTGTTAGAAGGCATCCAATGACCATATTTCCTTTAATAGAAGATTTGGTGTAGGCCAGCTTTCTCAGTGACTATAAGCTATGATGGTCATTGAACCTTCACAAATATTGCATGTTGTGGAGTGTATGCCTGCCTTGTGATTTTTCAAAGCAGCACAATTTCTTTGAAAAACTGGTTGCTGGACTAGGTGGGCCTTTGATCTGATTGAGCAGGGCTGCATTCAGGAGGATTGGGAAGCTGCTTTGTATCAAGTCAGAACACAACCCTATACATAGCCCAGTATTGTCTTTTCTGACTGGCAGACAAGGACTCCAAGATCTTGGGCAGAGAAAGAGGTAGAACAGTTAGTGGTAGAGCAGCTGCTTTGCATGTAGAAGGTTCTAGCTTCAATCCCTGTCATCTCCAGTTAGAACTGAAAGAGGCCTCTGCCTGAAATACTTGAAAGCTGCTGCTGCCAGCCAGTGTAGACAGTCCTGAAGTGGATGGATCCAGTGGCCTGACTTGGTATCAGGGCAGCTTGCTATGTTCCTGAATCAGAGCTCCCTCCCATGATCTGTCATTACTGCATTCTCCCAGGTGGTGTTTGGCCTCCCCCTTTTTGGGTGCCCTGCTCCTTGGCTAGGGGAGGGAGGGAGGGTCCTGGAGCATATGAGTTGCCTGGCACTGCTCTTGCTCATGCCTTGGTCTGTTTCTTTCCCTTCAGGCGTGACCCCTGCTCGCCCACCCATTCCCGTCACCATTCCCCAGGTGGGTGTGGTGAACCCCATCTTGGCCAGCCCCCCAACACTGGGCCTGCTAGAAGTAAAGAAGGAGAAGGAAGAGGAGGAAGTTTTCCAGGAGTCTGAGAGGCCAGAAATGCTCAGTGAGCAGGAGCACATGAGCATCTCTGGCAGCAGCGCCCGTCACATGGTCATGCAGAAGCTGCTTCGGAAGCAGGAGGTGAGTTGGGGCCAGGGCAGTGAACTTGGCTGCACTTGGCTTTCTGCCTTGGGACTGGGAGGAGAAGGGACAGGACACGAAATGTGGTAGAAGGTGGTGCAGGGTGAGATTGACAACACCCTTTGGCTGGGGTGTGGGGAGCCAGCTACCAGATGATTTCCCCACCCCAGAGTGGGTAGGGAGGGGTCTTGTGGAGTTGTGACATTTTGCTCTCCTTTTCTCCTGGCAGTCAACTGTGATGGTCTTGCGCAATATGGTGGACCCCAAAGACATTGACGATGACTTGGAAGGGGAAGTGACAGAAGAGTGTGGCAAGTTTGGGGCTGTCAACAGGGTCATCATCTACCAAGAGAAGCAGGGCGAGGAGGAGGATGCTGAAATCATTGTCAAGATCTTTGTTGAGTTCTCCATGGCCTCAGAGACGCACAAAGCCATCCAGGCGCTGAATGGCCGCTGGTTTGCTGGCCGGAAGGTGGTGGCCGAGGTGTATGATCAGGAGCGATTTGACAACAGTGACCTCTCCGCATGAACTCTGCTCCAGAGAGACTTTGTTATTGTTCTCCTCAACCCCCTTTGTGTTCAGGGATGCTTCTGGGCCAGCATCTCTTGCTCCTGTCATGTATTTGTAGTTTCGGATAAAAGTGCAAGGAGAAAAACCTTTCTACCATTGTGGTGGTGGTGGTGGGGCATTCCCTTCCCAGTGGCAAGAGACTTTGCGCGCGCTCTCTCTTTCTCCCCTGTCCTTTACCAGATGGCCAGAAAGGAGTGAATGGGCTGTGTTTACTTAGTTATGGGGTGGGAATGAAGAAAGGGGGCCAGTTCATTCCCCCACCTCACCCCCTTTCTGGCAATTATGAGGAACCCTTCTGTTGAATGTTCTGGTCCTCTCTCCATACCCCTTGCTTGGTGATGGTGGCAGCAGTCGTGGCCAGCATCTCTCTTCCCCTACAGAGCAGGAACGTTGCCCCTGAGCCACATAGGGCCAAAGCCACAGCACTCTGGGGAAAATGAAGATGGCAGGCGCACCATCTAGCTTTGGGCTGCAGTTCATGACCAGTGGTCAGGGATGATGTGAGCTAGGTCCAAAACCTCTGGGGAGGACACCAAGCTGGTGGAAGGCTGGCCCAGAGGATAGATTGCAAACTCATAAGGTTCTCAAGGTGGGTGTGAGAGCAGCAGAATAAAGTACCACCTAGAAAATAATGATCTGTCCCTCCAACCAAGCTTTGCTGGTAGAAAACATATATGCAAGGCTACAGTTGTCAAATGTACAGAAGGACAACCCCTGCTGAGGAAGAAGAATGGAAAGGAAGAAGGAAGTCCTCTTTTGGGGTCTGGAGACTAGGCTCCCAAGCGCCCGCTTGGCCGTAGTTGGGGGTGCCTCTTCCCCAAGTGGATGTGGTGGACCCCATGCCCTCTTCCTCCCCCAACCTGGGGCGGGTGGGTGTTTGTGTCTCCTTCCTGTTTCTTTGCTCTGAAGTGTCCCCTCCCCAACCTGAGCAGCAACAAGTTTCTTTTATTCTGTTTTCAAATTCTCATTCTGTGAGCTGCTTTGAGGCAAGAGGTGGAATGATAACAAATATTGTTTGGTAATTTAGGGACAGGGGTGGAGAGGATGACCTTAGAGTTGACCCTCAGGAAATGATGGGCCGAGGGAGGTTTGGGACGGTCGCTGAACCGCCTCCCTCCCCACGCCGTGCAGCAAAACCCCCCTCGAGCTGCAGCGAATGTCAGTTCCCTAAACTCGGCCGCTCAGGCGTCTTGGGGGCCAAAGTCGTCGCCCTTGCAGGCGGAAGCCTCTTGGGTTTGGAGCGGCTTGAGAAACAAGAAGCGTCGTCTTCTCGCCATGCCAAATAAGCCTGACTTCCAGTGTATCTGAAGAAGTGTGCATGCACACGAAAGCTTATACCAAGAACTAACTTAGTTGGTCTTTAAGGTGCTACAGGAAGGAATTTTTTTATTTCGACTATGGCAGACCAACACGGCTACCCATCTGTTTCCAGAGAGGGAGCTGCGGATGCCGGCGAGCCTGAGGGGCGGCGTCGAGAGGCGGGGGCGGGGCCCTGTCCGGAAGCGGGCCCGGAAGTTCGGCCGCGCCTCGGGTCGCGGGGGCTGCCGGGAGTGGTAGTCGTGGGCGGAGGGCGAGGCGGGCGCCCTTTCCCAGCGTGCCTGGCGCGGGGGCGGGGCGGCGCCAGGTGCCGGCGGGGCCCGGTCAGCGTCTCGGGAGGAGGGCCGCGCCGAGAGGGAGCGAGGGAGAGAGCGAGAGAGAGAGGAAGGCCCCTCCGCCAGCGCCGCCCTTCATGGCTCCGCCGCCGCCGCCGCCTCGGCCCTGGGGGGCGCCTCCCCGGAGAGCAGCGCGCGCGTGAGCGAGAGGCCGAGGCCGCCGCCGCGAGGATGCTCCGCTGCATGCCGCCGCTGTGGCGCTGCAACCGGCAGGTGGAGACGCTGGACCGGCGGCACTGCTCGCTGCAGGCCGTGCCCGACGACGTCTACCGCTACAGCCGCTCCCTCGAGGAGCTCCTGCTCGACGCCAACCAGCTGCGGGAGCTGCCCAAGGTGCCGGGCGCGGGGGGGGGGAGGGGTCCGGGGGAGTCGGGCGAGCGAGCGAGGCCAGGCGCCTGCCAGGGGGTCAGCCCCGAGAAGAGACCCTGCGGGGAGGAGCCGGGCCTCCAATGTCGCCTCGCCCCCTGCAATGCAGGAATCCTGCCTGCCCAGCAAGGGAGGGGGCGAGGGCCAAGGCCGCCTGCTGGGGATGCTTCAGCTGTGACTCCTGCGTTGCAGAGGGCTGGACTGGATGACCCTGGGGGGCCCTTTTGACACATGTGGCCCGGCTAAGTCTCTTTGGTCCGGCACTCTGTCCTTCAGCCTGCACCCAGGACCCCCCAGAGCTGCCCTTCTCCTCTGCCTGTAGCGCAACCATACGCCATCTATGCGAGTGCTGGACTCATTTAGAGCCATTAAGTGTGCAAGGCTCAGTGTGAAATCCAATGGGAAGCCGACAGGTGAGCTGTGCTCCCAAGGCAGCGCACAAGACCGGTGGATGCTGCAAGGCGGATGCCACAGCCAGACAAGCCTCTGGGTGAGCCCTTTGGCAACGGCTGCTCCCAGTCAAGGTGAGCAGGTGCTGCTGCACCATCTGAGGCCCCAGCGCAGCCTCTTGCCTTGGGCAGAGCTCTGAGCTGCAGCTTCCTTGCAGCATGTGGATGCCTTCAGGTGTTTCCGCTTCTGCCAGCGGTTCTTGAGCTCCCCCTACCAGCATTTGGGGTTTTTTTTTTAACCCTCCTCGCCTTTAGGGCACAGTTAAGGTTGGTAATGACATGTTAAATGTAATCAAGTGAAACTTGCAGCACTAAACCCTCCCTCTGGAGCACACAGTGCTGTTGTCTGAAGCTTCCTTGTTCCCCTGACCCTGGCCTTGGTCTTCCAGTCCCTCTGGAAGGGGGATGGGCTTGACTCTGGAGCTTGTGAGGCACTGATGGCTTATCTCTAGATCAGTCCCAAAGGTGCAGGAGAGTGTAGATCCCAGGGCATTTAGTGACTCACATCACTGCCAGAAGTCCAGCTAGTTGTTTCCCTCAGGATGAGCCTAAGGTTGTGGACCTTTCCTTGGTTCCCCCCAAGGCTTTGCTGTGGCTTTTGCTGGCTGTGGAAGCTGCAGAGCGGGGAGGGGATTCCTTCTGTAAGTGCAAACCAAGCAGTTCTGGACCGAGAAACCCGTGAAGAGCAAACAGCAGAATTGTCAGGAACTCTGGCTGGGACGGGTTGGTGCCCTCCTCCTTTGCCTCTTAGTGGTGTGGGCTGGAGAGCTGGACATCTAGCTGAGCAAGCACCCACTATCCTTTGAGACTTGAGTGGGGTGCCATCAGTCCCCACCCCCAGCCCTGGCCAAATCCCAGGGCTTCCCCGAATTCCGAGGGAGGGAGGCAGGCAGGCAGGCAGGCACCAGCCTCTTGTGCAACTGTTCCACAGCTGCCGTGCTCCACCCCACACTGGCCAGGGTAGGGCTGGGCCCGGAGCTCTGTGTGCATGTTGTGGAATGGCAGCCAGAGTGTTTTTCCTGAGGCATTTGATATGCATTCTTTGGGGCCTGAGAATGGAGGGTTAAATAGCAGGAAATCCGGCTAGCCTGCCTTGCGGGAGGAGGAGGCAGCGGCGGCGGCTGCAGCAGCCAAGGAGCCAAAGGGGCTGCTGTTTGTGTGGGTTTGCTGTGGCGGCAGTGGCTGTTCTGGCGGCTGCTCATTGCTTACCTGCCTGCCTGTGAGGCAGTAGGGGGTCTTTTTCTGACCAGGCTGCTGCTGCGCTACTTTTACTTCCTACTCTAGCTGTGGCCTTTACTTCTGTTCTACTGATGCTTGCCATTCAGCCAGGTGGGTGTTATGAGGACGGTGGATTGGCAGCTTGGCAGGTCTGCTGCCTCTGGGCTTAGCCATGCTTACCCTTAGTCCCACTCTTTCCAGGCACAGGCCCCTGCTTTAAGTTGTTGTTGTTGTTGATGTTGTTGTTGTTAGCGCTCTTTCTAAGCACCCCCCCCTTTTTAGCCCTGGAGCTTTTCCCGCAAAACACAACACTTTAGCCCTCAAGTGTCCTTTGGACATTCCCATGCGTTCCTGGGAAGAGCAGAGGAAAGGTGTGTATGGATAGAAAGGGCCTGGCTGGCTTCCTCAGTCTCCTCGGCTGCTCCTTGTGTAGGATATGCTCCCCTTAGGCAGAGGGGGAGAAAAGCAGGGCCCGCTGGAGGCCACCAAGGCCAGGAGAGCTTCATGTTCCCCCCCCCATTGTTCTCAGAGCTAATGCAGGAGGAGGCAGCCCTGCTGTGCGAGAGCCATTCCCTGTGCTGGGAATGCCCCTCTCTCTGAGCTGACACTCTGATTGCAAGCCCTCTACCCCTTGCAAGAATTGCTCTGCCCTCCCTGGTGCTGGAAGTCAGCTTGGCTCCCTCTCCTGGCACAGCCGCCCCTGCCTTGGTCTGGGGAAGCTTTCCTTGAGCAGAGCAGGAGGGGCCTTGCTCAGGGACCCTGTCGCCCCCTGCAAGACCCCTCCTGCCCCGCTTCCTCCAGGAGCTGGGTGAGGCCCTGCACAGTGCTTCCCAGGCCCCGATATGGGGCGTGGGGGAGGAGAGGCAGTCCTGAGCGGACAGACAAAGCCACTCTTATTCTTGACCCGCGGGGGGGGGGGCGTCTGCTGCACTTGGGGACCGAGGGGCGGGGATGGCTATTGTGATGCTTGAATACCCCCTCATCACTGAGCATAGGGGAGAGGGGCTGGCTCTCTGGGAGCTGCCATCTTGGGAAGCAGGGGGAGGGGCACAGGGTGTCCTGGGGGGGGCGTGAGGATGGTGGTGCCTCGGGTGCTCACTGCTAATCCTGGCTAGCCATTCACAGCCACCTCCTCCTGCCGGGGGCTTTGTCTGCTGCTGCTGAGAAGCTGCCTCCTGGCTCTGATCCTTTTATCCTCCAGCCATTCTTCCTTTTCATTTCCAACCCTCTGATGATGTGGTTGAGTGGCTGCCGGGGTGGCGGCCTCAAAATGTGTTGGGAGCAGGTATTGCCTGGGCCTCCCTGGCCTGGGTGATGGTGCTGCCATTCAGAGCGGAGGACCAGGGTGGGCTGGAGGTGGGGAGTGCGGGGGGGGGGGAGCTTTGTTCTGCTGCAAGCCTTGGGCCGGGTGCTCCAGGCAGTGCTTGGGGCTTCTCCTGGGAAGAAGATTTTCTCCAGATTTTGCCCTAGGAAAGCCGTGGTCCATTTTCAGTCCCTCTGAGGTTCGAAGTCAAGAGGGCAAGGGACCTTGTCTCAAGCATCTGTGTTTGTGTGGGGTACATTGAATTTGTCCCCACCCCAGAAACCAACCCCTTCAGAAGACCCTTCCTGAAGCTTTCATGCCGAGCCCCCCTCCCCCACCACACGCCACCTGGCACTTTCTCCTCTGCAGCCTCATCTGCCCCTCTGGCACTTCCCTGCCTGATCCTCCTGCCCGTTCTCCCTTTGCTGGGCGTCTTCCCCTGGGGGTGTACTGGCTGCGCCAGTTGCCCGTGGCTCAGTGGAGGGGGGAGTGGGGAGAGCAGGGCCAACGGCAGTCCATGGGGGGGGGGAACGGTGGCACTCAAGCTCTGCTTGCAAGCTTTCCTTTGGCCTCGGCTGGAAGGAGGACGGTGCTTGGGGCAGCCTCTCCATGGAGCCCAGTTCCTTGCCCCTGGAAAGAGCCCTGCGAGTCCATGTGAGGTGCCAGGCATGGTGGGAGGTTGTGATCATGAGCATCAGAGTTGTCTTGGGAGGAGATGGGCACCTGACCCCATTCAAGGCTGCACTGGTTTCCCTTGACATCCTTTGCCGAAGGCGCCAGGGGCAGTGCTGGGGGCGCTGGTGGTACTGAGCTGCCGCCTTGCCTAGAGGAACTTATGGCTTTTTTTACTCAGAACAGGAAGGCAGCACTGACACACCGTTCTGGGGGGAAGCCCCTGCGGGTGGCTCTCAGGTCATGGGATGTAGCTGCCCCCCATGCCAGGTGCCTGTGGGCAGCAGGCAGCCCTGAAACAGTGACCCTGGCTTTTAAATCTTAAGGTGCTCCACAGTCTGTGCCGGGGGGGGGGGGCAGAAGAAGTTGCTGGTGCCTCATCCTGACCCACTTTGCCACCTCCCATCCAGTCTTGCCTTTGCAGCAGAGGGCCGTCTTGTTTCTCAACACAAACAACTTGGAGCACACGTGTTGTGCTGTTTGTATGTTGCTCTTTGAAAAAGAGAGGGGAGTTTCCCCTCTTTATTCCCACCCTTCCTTTGAAAGTGGAGCCTCTTGTTTGTGAAATGCCCTGGCTTTGAGGGTTCAGGTCTTTTAGGGGCAGATTCAGGCTGCAGGCTGGAGCTGGTGGAGGTGCTGAAGGGGCACTGTGCCCCCTCCTGGCTTCCAAGGGCTGGTCCATCTCAGCTTGGGTGGGTGAGGGCCCTCCTTTCCTTGCATTTTGCTCTGTGTGGCAGGCAGCCCATTGCCATCCCTCAGAAGCAGTTAGAAACTCAGATATACCGTATTTTTCGTCCCATAGGACGCACCTAGTTTTTTGGGGGGGAAATAAAGGAAAAAATATTTTCCTTTATTTCCCCCCCCAAAACCAGGTCAGGGAAACCGAACCAGGTCGAAGAACAGCGGGATGGCAGCGCTGCGCCTCCTTGCTGTCCCCCGAGCTTGTGGGGCTGGCCGATGTCTGTCCAGCGGGCGGGGCACTCTGCTTCAGGGCGCCCCTCGCGCTGGGCGGCAGGCTGCTATCCACAGCGTAGGGAGCCCTGCGGGAATTCCCGCAGGGCTGCCTAGGCTGCGGATGTGTTCCTGAAGCCTGGAGAGCGAGAGGGGTTGGTGCGCACCGATCCCTCTCGCTCTCCAAGCTTCAGCGAAAGCCTGCATTCGCCCCATAGGACGCACCCAGATTTCCCCTTCATTTTTGGAAGGGAAAAATTGCGTCCTATAGGGCGAAAAATACGGTATAAACCAATTGCCAAATGGCACCTTAAAGCTAGGTTCTAGTCGCTGCAATGAAATGTCTAGGCGTCTTTTTTTGCACTGTGCTTTATTATTACACTGTGGGACGCGGTGGCGCTGTGGGTAAAACCTCAGCGCCTAGGAAGGACTTGCTGATCACATGGTCAGCGGTTCGAATCCCCGCGGCGGGGTGCGCTCCCGTCGCTCAGTCCCAGCGCCTGCCAACCTAGCAGTTCGAAAGCACCCCCGGGTGCAAGTAGATAATTAGGGACCGCTTACCAGCGGGAAGGTAAACGGCGTTTCCGTGTGCTGCGCTGGCTCACCAGATGCAGCTTGTCACGCTGGCCACGTGACCCGGAAGTGTCTGCGGACAGCGCTGGCTCCCGCCTCTAGAGTGAGATGAGCGCACAACCCTAGAGTCTGTCAAGACTGGCCCGTACCGGCAGGGGTACCTTTACCTTTACCTTTTTTATTATTACAAGGGAATCTCTCCTTATTGGGGGGGGTTCGATTCCTGGCTGCCGCTTGCATCACTGAGAGGTGTGTGAATTCCTCCCCCCTCCCTTTCGGTGCCCAAAACGGGGTGTGTGTCAGCAGGAGCATGTGTGCTGATTGCGTGCAAGAGGGAAGATACCTGTATTCCTTTCAGTTCTATACTGCTTTGTATTTTAAATAAAAAAATCTCAAAGCAGTTTACAACACATTCAAACATCCAATAAAACAATCCTAGCTCCAAGGAACATACAGTATTTCAGATCCTTCTCTAAGTGACATTTTGCTTTCCCCGTATTTCTTTAGCTCCTTAATTTATCGAGCTACCCCATAGCAGAAGTACTCTAGGAAGCCAGTGTGCTGTAGTGGTTAGTGTGTTGGGCCAGGACCTGGGAGATCAGGGTTCAAGTCCCGACCCAGTCATGAATCTCACCAGGTGACCTTGGAGTCTGTCGCAGCATCTGAACCTCCCTCCCAGGGTCATGGCAGGGATGAACTGAGGAGGGGGTGAACTATGTGCTACTTTGAGACAAAGGTGGGATATCAATGCGACAATGAAGCTCTTCTGCTTACCTACTTAAGAAAGCTGTAGGGGCAGCCAGATGGAGATGTTGGTCACCAGCCTGGCACCCAGAGATCCCCACATGGTCGCAATTGGACACATGCCAGTTGCAAAACGTGCTTGGTGCCAGTCTGGATTTTGGACCTCTGGATGTTCAGGGACACCTTAATCTGGTTTGACTGGTACAAATCTTCTGCGCTGCCAATTCTCTCCTTTTAGACCAGTCTTCTGAAGGAGCATCTCCACCCCGATTGTTCAGCCTGGACACAGAGGTCCAGCTCTGAGGGCCTTTTGGAGATTCCCTCACTGCGAGAAGTGAGGTTAGAGGGCGGAGGGCCTTCTCGGTCGTGGCGCCCTCCCTGTGGAACGCCCTCCCATCAGATGTCAAGGAAACAACTACCTGACATTTAGAAAACATTTCTGTCTGTGGGACAGAAAACAGGTTCACTTCTCCACCTGTTGCAGAGCGCAGGCTGCCTTTTGCCTTTCTTAAGAAGGTGAAATTCTGGTTCAGTGAGGGAAAGCTGGGTGGAGTCTGTCACCAGGGGGCTGGCTGTAGGAGGAGGCTGTTTGCTAGAGGGAAGGAGGGAAAGCAGCCCGGGAGTGAGCCCTGGGCTCTGGTCTGCCCCTGGGCAAGCAGGACAGGCAGAGAGGAGCTCCAAGGGGCAGAGGGGATGGTCAGGGCAGAGGCAGGACCATTCCAGAGCAGCCCAGCTGAAGGAGGAAGGGCAGCAAGGTGGTCGCTGTTGTCTGGAGTCTCCTTGCGCTTGGGTTGATCTTGAACACGTCCTTTGCAAGTGCCAGGCAGCCGGCTTGGAAGCAGCTGGGTGCATTGGGCGGGGTAACTTCAGACATGGTCACAGGGAAGGTGAGCAGCTGACTTTCCACAGCCTGCTCAGATCTACCTGGCATGAGGCAGAATATCTGGATCCACATTAATCTGCCTTCAGGCAACTTTTTTGGTAGAAGTCACTTCCTTGCATCAGTTGATGGTCTCTATTTATTTGCATACTGCTTGGCTATCAATAAAGATAGACGGGTTGTGGATCAGAACGCAGGTTTTTCTCGCAGTGACCAGCCAGGTGCTTCCTTGGATGATCCCATAGAGTTCTAGTACATGGGTAGGCAAGCTAAGGCCCAGGGGCCAGATCTGGCCCAATCGCCTTCTAAATCTGGCCCGCGGACAGTCCAGTAGAATGTGTCCTTTTATTTAAAATGCATTTCTGGGTTATTTGTGGGGCATAGGAATTCGTTCATCCCCCCCCCCCCATATAGTCTGGCCCCCAACAAAGTCTGAGGGACATTGGACCAGCCCCCTGCTGAAAAATTTTGCTGACCCCTGTTCTAGTATCACGAGAGAAAGGGAGAGCCACTTTCCGCTCACTGTGCAAAATTTTGTAACTGATATTCTGGCTCTTTCTGTGGCTGAGCCTGGATTTGCAGTGGTTCCACTCCTACCTGCCCGGCAGGTTCCAGAAGGTGTTTCTGGGGACAGTCGCTCCGCCCCAACAAGAATTGCCCCGGGATGTGCCACTCCACCCTGCTGTGTGAAGGCCGGGAGTCTGCCAGCAGTGCGGTGGGCGAGGGCCCTGAGACTGAAGCTCCTCCTGGAAAAGGCCGAGATGGGGGTGCTGAGGGGACTTGTGACCCTGGAGCTCTGACTCCCCCTGACAAGATGTATTGGCAGCTTGGATGCATACGCTTTGTCAGGCTCCGCATCCTGATGTTGGGGTGCCTTCCATGGCAAGGGACCCCTTTCTCCACTGCCCTGTCCTTAGCCGCAGCCGCAGAGCTGCCAGGTGCCTCACTTCAAGGTGCTCTAGGTGGCGCTGCCTTTGAGGAGTGTTTGGGGGCTGCAGGCAGGGCAGAGTGCCGCAGCCTGCCTGCTCTCAGTCACTGGCTTGAGGGGATGCAAGGAGCTGCGGGTCCCCGGCTCAGTCCCCGGCTGCATTCGGCCTTCCAAGGCTGCAAACTGCCTGGGCCCAGGTACTTTATAGGAACCCCCCCCCCCCATGTGTGCTGCCACAAGGAGGACACCTAGTGAGGCTCCAGGGCAGTTTCTTCTGCAGCTGGTGGGCAGGTTCTCTTCGGGTGCCCTTGCTGTGGGACTTCTTTTCAAAGAAGGTTAGAATTACAGAATCGTAGCATTGGAAGGGACCCTGAGGATCATCTAGTCCAACCCCCTTTAATGCAGGAATATTCAACTGTCCCATATGGGGATTGAACCTGCAACCTTGGCATTATTAGCACCACGTTGTAACCAGCTGAGTTGTCCAGGCTGACCATCCAGGTTACTTGGGCCAAGGAAGGCCTGCCCTGTTAGAATGTTTTTTAAAGGCTGGAGGTGACAGTTCTGAAATCTGGTGATGTACTGTACTTGTTTTGGGATGTTTGTTATTTATTTATTTGTTTTATTTTATTTACTTTTATTATGACTTTTAAATTGCCAGTTTATTTGGGAGCCAGTACGGCCGGAAAGCATAAGGGCAGAATTGTGGCTCCTTTGCCTGCGTCAGAGAGACCCTCTCAAAGGGGCTGGTTTCCTGGCCAGCCTGGTGGTCTCTCCATCACCCCCAGTGGTTTGGTCTCCTCTGCAGACTTGACTGCAGTTCTGGCTGATACTTAGCTTCATCCTTTCAGGGCAGTAAGACAACTTTACCCCCCCCCCCTGATGGAAAAGGTAATCGGCCTTACCTCTTCCATTTCCGCTCCTGCCTCTGCAGTGTCCACTGGCTGTATCCAAAGCCACATCTCTCTTTATAAAGCAGGCTTGCAAATAAGCCCACACATGTTACTGGCCTGAGAAGGGCAGGGAGATAGGGCCAGCCTTAGCCTGCAGCATGCTAGTGCAGGTAAAAAGTAAAGGTAAAGGTAAAGTCCAGTCAAAGATGACCGTGGGTTGCTGCGCTCATCTTGCTTTTCAGGCTGAGAGAGCTGGCGTTTGTCCACAGACAGCTTTCTGGGTCATGTGGCCAGCATGACTACACCGCTACTGGTGCATGAAGGATGATGACGAGTGGTTTAGGCGACAGCGCCACCCTACTGAGGGCAGATAGGGCAGGTCTAACCGCCCATGCCTGTCCTGCGCCCCTTCTGAGTTATTTCTCTTCCTTTGCTTGGCCCCCAAGCAGTGCCAGGGGGCTGAGTCTGGCCACATTTTCGGTGGCATTTTATGGCCTGTCCCCCTCCTGGTCCTTGCATGCAATTCCTGGCCTGCTGTGGTTGCCAGGCTAGTGCTTAAATGCAAGGCTGAAAATGAGCCAGTAAAGATTCCTACTGAGTAACAGTTTAAAACACAAATAAAAGCAACTTAATCCTCCACTTCACACTAAAATACTCTTTTTGATGAAAATCACCACATGCTTGTTCAGCGAGGCTGTTAATGTCTGCTCCCAGTGAACTGACACTCAAACCTGGCAGGATGTGATTTGGAGGATCAGAAATGGCTTGGGTGCTCCTTCTCTCCTTAATAGGAGACTTTCTGGTTTCCTCCAGTTACAGTTTGCCAGGATGCCTTAACTGGATCAATCCTAGTTTGGAGGGATCTCGCAAACCACACTTTATGGGTTCAAATATCCCACGGACAACCTGGTTTGCACTTTCATGGAAACGGGGACCTGGGGAGCATTTCCACATTGTGGTCTGGCGTGTGCGGCTTCTGCATCTTGTGTGGGGATTTGGCTTCTGTTGCTCAGTTTCCCCAGCGTGACTCCCAGCCTCCTGATCCTCCTAGAACCAAGAGTGGTTGGGGTGGTTCCCTCTGCTGCTCGGGGCTTTCTTGTCCTCCCTCTGTTTTCGGCAAGACATCTCTCTGGCTTGATTTCATTTTAGGTACCGTTGATTTTAATCATCTTTTCAATATTTTATACTATTTCTAATCCACAATCTTGATGTTTTATTTTATATTTTAGTAAAATGCTTAGAAGTTTTCTTACAATCAAGCATTATGTGAGCTTTGTTCAAACTTTTATTATTATCAGTAATGTTAAACTGGGCTGGGCTGCAGGGGACACATGAGGCTCTGACTTTACGGCTTCTTTGCTGCCATCCTTCCAGCTGTTTTCCTGGGTGGCCCAGTTCAAAATGGTCTGTTTGGACCTTGAGCGCCCTTCTGTGGCAGGCGGCTTCCTCCCGCTATGTGATCAATCCCACCTGCGCGTTAATGTGCTTCCTGGAAGCCCTGCTCTGTGTCCCCCGTCCCCCCCGCCATGCCTGGGCAGAGCTCCCCCCCCCCCACTGGGATTTCAGCCCCAGGCAAAGGTGCTTCTAACCCATTGAGCTTTGGCTGGTTTTATTGGCAAGTGATGGCTGCAGCTGCAGCTGCCTTTGATCCTCAGATGAGTCTCGGTGTTTTCTGGCAGGTTTTTAAAAATGGTGCATCAGAATTCTTTTAGGACTAAAAGAAAGAGGTGTGCACTGTTTCCAATTGGGGGAAAGTGAGGTGATGCTCTTCGGGATGGGCCTTGAAATTGTGTTTGGCAAACCCACGTCTTTCCCCAAGGGTTGCGGGGCTCTTTCCATCCAGTGCTGCCCAAAAGGAGTGTTTCTCCTGGGAGCTGCCTGGCTGGCATCCCTCTCATGGGAAATGATGCAGAGACCGCCTCTTCCTCAGGCTCCTCTTGCTGCTGCCTCCTTCCCTTCCCTTCAGGTTCTCCCTGAGAAGCCACTTGGCTGGCGGGGGGGGGGGGAGGCGGTTCTCTATTGGGCTGCTGCCATCCTTACTCCCCGTAGCCAAGGCACACCTGTGCCTTCCCCAACGTCCTGTGTCCATGACCCCAGATCTGGTCTGGAGGGAAGCTTGTCTGCCAGGCTTGCCCCAGAGGCAGGCACTGAGGTGGGCTTGCCCTTTCTGGCAGAGCGGCTAACTTCTCTCCTTTTTCTCCCCCCGCAGCCTTTCTTCCGACTCCTGAACCTGCGCAAGCTTGGGCTGAGCGACAATGAGATTCAGCGCCTTCCCCCCGAGGTGGCCAACTTTATGCAGCTTGTGGAGCTGGACATCTCCCGCAATGGTGGGTAGATGCTGGGGAGGGGGGAGGCAGACAGGCCTCTTGGCCTGGGCATTCCCTGCAGTGGGAGCCTGAGCCCTCCACTCCGCGAGGGGCACAGGACCCGCTTTGCCTGCAGAAGGGCCCCCCGCTGCCCCCGCTGGCAGGAGGTCTTTTGCTGGAGAGCGACCTGCCCGTCAGTCAGGGAGCACCTGCAGGGGGACGGCTGCTGCTTCCTGTGTTGACGGCTGGGGGCTGAGCACAGGGCTGCAGGCCAGGCTCTGCTGCCATGACCCAGAGACAGGGCCCCAGAGGGTAGTGGTCTGGGCTCAAGCAGCAACCAGCTCAGCTGGCAGCTGTCTGTGGGTGCTTCACGACGGCCTTTGCTGCGGAAGCTTCCTTCAGCCTGGCCAGGCTTGCCTGCCGTTCCAGCAGCAGTGGCTCTTGAGAAGGCCCCCTTCCCTCCTCCAAGCACCTGGAGGCAGGGAAGTGAGGCTGGCCCATCTGGATCCTCACAGCACACTCCCTTGGAGTAACTCATTGAGCTGAGTGGGGATTTGAACCCCGGTCTTCTCAGGGAGGCTCTTCGAAGACCTGTCAGTGGGGAGGGAATGGCCTTGCTGCTCTGAATCCCTTGAGGAGTGGCACCTTTGTGGGTGAAGCCTCATTACTGTGCCCCTTCTGTGCCCCGCTTGCTGCAGACATTCCAGAAATTCCTGAAAGCATCAAATTCTGCAAATCCCTGGAGATCGCGGACTTCAGTGGAAACCCCTTGTCTAGGTATGGTGGGAGTGGGAAGGTGGGGTGGGGGCTCTGGTGTCCTTCCTGGTCCAAGGCTCTGTTGGTCTGGCTGGGTCTTGGGGGGATTCAGAAAGTGCTCCTTGAAGGCAGGCAGACAACTGGATCAAAAGGAGGATGGGGGGCCAGTCCTGTCTTTTGCAGAGAGGTCTTCCTGGTTCAACAATCCTCTCCGCTGAAAGGAAAGGCGAAAGGTTGCAGCACTTGGGACCTTTGAGTATAGAAAAAAGGCAAGTCAGAGGTGACATGATAGAAGTTTATAAAATTACGCTTGGACTTCTGTCACAACAGAAGTCCCTAAAAAACAAAATAATTTATTATTTTATGCCACCACTGTGGCTAAAAAATTCACTGGTCCAAAGGTGGAGAACGAGTACAGTACCCACTAAGGAAGAGTGGCAGTTAAAAGCTTGACTATTTAGAATTGGCAGGTATAATGAGTAGGATAAGAGAAAAGGATGGTGAAGAATATAAGGAGGGTTGAAAAATGTTTATTGAATATTTTAAGAGCCGGTATAAACAGGTAAATAACATAGCAGGTCTTGAGTAAATCCAGCAGAATAGAAATTAACAGAGGAAGAAATGTGATGATTAAAAATTTGGAATATGCGATTTAGTAGAAAAGTAAAGAAACCAGGAAAAGGGTGGAAGGGAAGTCACTCGGTATTTAGTTGTATGTCGTGGTTGGTATGAAAGTTGTATGATTGGGGGATGGGTGGGCTTTTTTCTGTGTTAAACACGCAATTACATTTTTTAAAATATGGGAAAAAATATATAGCATTAAGCTTGGAATGGAGAAAATTGAGAGATTAAAGTTTTCTCCCTCTCTTGTAATACTGGGACTTATGGGCATCCAGTGAAGCTGAATGTTGGGCAGATAAAGGAAAGGAAAGGGGCTTCTTCACAGAGCACAGAGTTAAACTGTGGAACTCCCTCACTCAGGAGGCCACCAGTTTGGATTGGACAAATTCATGGAGGAGGAAAGGGCTCTCAGTGGCTGCTGGGCACAGAAGCTCTGCTCCACCTCCCAGTTGGAGCTCACAATGTGCCTTTATGCCAGCTGCTGGCAAGAGGGCTCTGGGCTGGAATCCTGCTTGTTGGTTTCCCATTGAGGCATCTGGTTAGCCACTGTGAGAACAGAATGCTGGATTAGATGGGCCCCTTTGGCCTGATCCAGTAGAATTTCATAGCTGCCCTTGCTGGAGGGTCTCCTGACACGGAATGCGCTGCACGTGGCGGAGGCAGCAGTGGAACTTGGCCCCAAAGGCTGATCTCTATCCTGTGGTCGCTGAGTATCCCAGGGTCCTTCTGGTCCCTTTCCCCTGTCAAGGTGGGGCTCTCTTGCTTCTGGAGCTCCCACCTGCCAGGCTGTGCCAGCCGGTTCCCCAGGACCAGCAGCAGGCAGGTGGAGGCCTCTCCTTGCGTCTTGCTGGAATGGACTGTGGCGCAGGAGCAGGCTGGGGGGGGGGAGCGCGAGCTGCATGGGGCGCAGTGACCAAGGCCTGTCATTTCTGCTTCTGCCCAGGCTCCCGGAGGGCTTCACCCAGCTGCGCAGCCTGTGCCACCTGGCCTTGAACGATGTCTCCCTGCAAAGCCTGCCCAGTGACATTGGCAAGTGAGTTCTTGGCTGGGGGGGGGGAGAGGAGGGGCCGCCTCTTCCCGCCTGCTTTGCCAACCTCCCTCTTTCTCTTGCAGTTTAGCCAACCTGGTGACCTTGGAGCTGCGCGAGAACCTGCTCAAGTCTCTCCCTGCGTGAGTGTGTGCAAGCTTGGCCCCCAGTTTGTCTTGGGGGGTGTCTGCCTTCTTGCCTGCCTCTGCTGGGCAGTGGGGGTGGGTGACCCCCTTAAGTGGAGGACCAGCACTTCTGGAAGCGGGCAGCCTGAGGATCGCTCGGCACTCCAGCTTTCAGCACCTTCTTGGAGTTTTTGTTGGGGGGGGCGTAGATTCTTTGCCGCCCCTCCCTCTTGGTGCCCAGGACTCCCAGCCCCCTGACTGAACGCCTTCTCTGCCTTGCAGTTCCCTCTCCTTCCTGGTCAAATTAGAGCAACTGGACCTTGGGGGCAACGACCTGGAGGTGCTGGTGAGTGCTGTGGGGTGTGGGAACTTGGGTCTCCCCTTCTTCCTTCCTGGAGCCTCCCACTGGGGGGCTGAATGCTACCCTCCAGGCTGCTTTTGCCTGGTCCTCTGGGCTCTTCCAGGCCATGCCCCTCCATGCCACGCTCCATTCCCTTCTCGAGTGCTCTTCCTTGGCTCCTTGCTTGGCTGGAGAGAGATGGATCTGGCATTGCTGTGGCCTCTGGTATGGGAGGAAGAGTCTCATCTTTGGCTCGGCAGGCTTTTTCCTGTGGCCCCACCCACTAGTGGCACGTGGCCCCCAGAAGGTTGCCCAGGCGGGAACATGGCCCTTGGGATGGGAGTTTCCCCTGCACCTGCACTCGGGACTGTAGAAGCATCCTGCTGTTCCCTCCTCATCTCATTTTCTTTTTGTGAACTGGCTGCCTCCTCCCACCAGACACTCCCCTCCCTCAACTCAGGGAGGGGCCCCCAAGTTGGAGGGCAGCCTCTTTGCCGGGCACAGCAGGGCGTCCTGAGCAGCCGCCCTCCTGAGTGACCGCTTGCTCTGTCTCATCCGCAGCCGGACACACTGGGCGCGCTGCCGAATCTGCGGGAGCTGTGGCTGGACAGGAACCAGCTGTCGTCGCTGCCCCCAGTGAGTGCCCCCACCAAGCCCCTGGCCGGGCCATGTTCTGGGTTGCGGGGGGTTGTCTTTGCTGTCCTAAAAGGCACTTGGAAAAGCAGGCAAGCAAGCAAGCCAACACTTCCGTTCTGAGGTGAATCCTGGAAATGGAACCAGGACAGCAGGCGGATGGCACCACACACAAAAGAACCTGGCGTTCTGCAAGTGACTCCAGCGCCTTGGCCCCCTGGCCTCAAGGAGGCTTTCCCTGCATGTCTTGCCGTGGCAAGGAAGCCAGAACCACAGAAGCGGGAAAGAGGGTTTTCACGGGGCTTTGCTAGGCAAAGCAAAAGACAGGGAGGCAGCAGACAGGCTGGAGGAGCCTAGCTGGGCCCTTGGGGAGGGGGAGAGGAAGGGCCCCGCGGGGCAGGCATCTATCAGTCCTTGCAGGACTCTGCCCGCCCACCCTGCCGGTCTTCCCTCGCAGGAGCTGGGCAATCTGCGCCGCCTGGTGTGCCTGGATGTTTCTGAGAACAAGCTGGAGCAGCTGCCGGGCGAGGTCAGTGGGCTGGTGGCCCTGACAGACCTGCTGCTCTCGCAGAACCTGCTGGAGTCCATTCCGGATGGGATTGGTGAGTCGGGTGGTTGTGGGGCCACGGGGGGGGGGGGAGGCCCCATTGGGAAGTGGGCACCTCCTGGGGAACATGGGAAGAGTTAACTACTCTTGGGTGGGGTGCTGTGGGGAGAGGGCAGACAAATCTGACTCAGGAAACAAAAAGCAGCTCAGGCGCAGCAGGTTGCTTTTCTCTTTAAACCGGGCTGGCTACACTTCTCAGTAGTTGAGGTAGCAGGAGGAACATACCGTATTTTCCCATGTATAAGATGATGCTTTTTGCTTAAAAAAAATGTGGGCAAAAATTGGGTGTTGTCTTATACATGGATAGTGAATGCAGAGGGGGGATGTGCAATTAATGGCAGCAGCAAGCAGGAGATTGGCAGTTGGGCAGGTGATTGGCGGCTGCAGCAAGTGGGCAGGTGGGCTGTTGATGGCAGCGAGCAGGCAGACAATTGGCAGCTGCGGTGAGGTGTGCGATTGGCAGTGGCTGTGGCAAGTGATCAGCAGTGGCGGGCAGGCGGGTGAGCGATTGGTGGAAGTGACCTCCCCCACCCCCCAAAAAAGTTAAGCAACTTAATTTTGGGTTAAAAAAAAAAGGGGGTCGTCTTATACACAGGAAAATACGATACCTGTCTTTGAGGCCCAGGATTACACGGGAAGCCACGTGCCAGGTGGTTATTGGGTGGATCCTGTGGACCTGGGGTTGGCAAGCCCCCCCCCCACTGTGCTAGGCCCTGCCTGGAGGAGGCACCATCCAGTACTGAGACCACCCAATGTTCTCCCTTTGCGTTGCACCCAGTGATGTTGCTCAGCTGATGATTTGGCTCCCACCAATGGAATGACTGGGGAGTGGGGAGAGACAGTGCAGAGGAGACTAAAAGAGAAACGGGGGGGGGGGGGCTGCTCTTGCAGAAGAGTCACTGTCAGCAGAGAGACCCCTTTGGCAGACCAGCCTGGGTGATCCTGCGTCCTCCTTCAGTACTCTGAGACTTCCTCAGGGGGCCTTTTCTCCTCATCTGCTGGAGAGACGCTGCCCTCCCCAGGCACTGCTGGGCCTCCCCTGCTTTCTAACTCGTGCAAAAGGTGTCGGGTTCTCTCTTTGGCAAGCAGCACACCGCGTCACTTTTGCTAAAGCTGTTAGAAGTGATTAGCTGTTAGCAAATGTTAGAATAACCACTTGGTATGCAGAATTGTTTGGGATGTGCCAGTGGGAAGCTGGATTTGGATCTGTGCCTGGACCTCCCCCTGCTCCTTGTCTGTGTGTGTGTGTGTGTGTGTGTGTGTGTGGCCCATGGCGCTCTTGCCCTTTGCCCAGGCCAGCTGAAGCAGCTCTCCATCCTGAAAGTGGACCAGAACCGGCTGGGGGAGGTGACGGAGGCCATTGGGGACTGTGAAAACCTCTCAGAGCTCATCCTGACAGAGAACATGCTGACGGTGAGTGTGCTCAGCCCTCGCCTGGTCCGCTGGCTTTTCTCCCTGGGGTCTTGGCCGGGGGTGGCCCCAGGGGCAGCTGGTGTTCCTTGGGTGCCATGTAAGCTGGGATTCCCCTCTCTGACTCCGGAGGCTTTTTCTCAGGTGCTGCCCAAGGCGCTGGGGAAGCTCACCAAGCTGACCAACCTGAATGTGGACCGGAACCGGCTGATGGCGCTTCCCCCCGAGATTGGGGGCTGCAGCAGCCTCAACGTGCTCTCCCTGCGGGACAACTGCCTGGAGTTCCTGCCTCCTGAGCTGGCCGGCACCGTGGAGCTGCACGTGCTGGACGTGGCTGGCAACAGGTGAGCGAGTGCGCTGGGTGTGCCGGGCCTCTGGGCTCTCAGCTGCGCATCGGTGCCTTGGGCTGGGACAGAGAGGAAGCTCTGCAGCTCTGTGGCCAGGCCTGGGGGGGAGCAGGCCCCGGGGGGAGCAGGCCCTTGAGGCCTCGGCTGCATCACCATCACCCTCAGCATCATCCCTGACGGGCCGTGCTGGGGGCAGGAGACCCACAGCGTCTGGGGCCTCCCCTCACCCCCCGGAATGTTCCCTACTCCTGCTATAGGGGGGAAGAGATTTTAAGTGTCCAGAACTTCCATTCCTTCAGCCTGTTCCCTTGTGAATAACATTGCATGCCCTCTCCTCTCCCTCTGCCCCACCTACCAGTGGGCTCAGGGGGCTGGGGCAAGAGGGGCAGCAGCGCTTGTGCTGCACAAATGCTGGTCCCAGAGCCCCACTGAATTCCACCCCCAATTTCCACCCCATCTCTCACCTACAATACAAAGATCGGTCATAAAGTATTATCAGAACTCAAAGGCCAGGGCAAATGGAAAACTTTGCCAGGTGCCAGAAAGGCGATAAGCAGGCATGCCTCACTGGCAAAACAGCTGCACAAGTCGGGTCCCACAGCCTCAGAGTCCCCCCTCCCCTCTTGGCAGGGGGGGCACCCTGAAGGTGTGCAGACAGATGTCTCTTTGGGGCCTCTGCTCTGGGGTTTGCTTCACCTGTGGGCTCCTTGGCCAGATGCTAGCTGGACTCTGCAGTTGCAAAGGAGGAGGTGTGAGCAGAGTCAAGGGCCATGCAGAAGATCCTCTCTTCCTCTCCCGTGTGTGTGTGTGTGTGTGGCGGAGGGCTGTTTGTCTCTTGTCCTGATTCTGCTTTTGCTGGTCTTGGCAAGTACTGAGCAGTCACCCAGAAGTCCCATTTTGCCTTTCAAGAACTCACCAGCCAGACCTCTTCTTTTTTTTTTATAAGATATTTATTGAGATTTTCCAAACATTACAATATAAAAATGACAAAAAAGAAAAAAAAGGAAAAAAATACAAAATACAAAATAAAAATGATTAAAAACCACTCAATTTTTCCATTACTTATTTTTCCTTAGCTTGTTTCTCGGACCTCCTCATACCTCCCTTTTGTGTATTCCAGTTCAATTTGTTGGTTCAGCAAATCCTTACCCTCTTTGTTTATCCTAATCTTTGGTCTTAAAATAGTAACATTAGATTTTTACCTATTAACAACCCATTTTTCATATTCCCTTAAAGCATTACAGCTGGAAGCCACTTAATTTCTATCCAACATCATTCTAACTGTCAGGGGTTCAGGAGCAGAGGCAAGGGCAAGGGAGGAAACAGAGAGCGAGGGGGAGGAGGCAGAAGAAAAGATGAGTGATGACGACGACCCGAGATCTCCGAGTCTTTCCAGTGAATCAGAAGATTCACAGAAAGGAGCACCAGTGGCCAGGGCAAGGGGGGAGCCTAGGGGGACACCCCAGGAAGATAGAGCCAGAGGGGACTCAGAGGGGAGCAGTTGGAAATCGGGACCAGCGTCACCGCCAGAGAGCAGGGAAGAGGAAGGGCGCCAGGGATCAAGCGCTGGCAGCTCACAACAGGGGGGAGGGCACGAGTCAGGAGTGGCCACACCTCCATCGGGGAGCGAAGAAACGGTCAGACGGAAGGTGGAAGGTTTGGCGCGCGCGCCAAGTTCAAATGCACAGGAAGGTGGCGCAGTAGGCAGCCCGGAAAGGGAGCCAGGTCCTAAAGCCCGCCGAAAGGAGGGAGAAGAGTCAGGGGGGTCAGCGTCAGCGTCAGAGGAATCCCGGAAGGAAGAGACCCCGGGGGGCAGAGGGACCCAGAGAAGAACAGTCAGGCGGAAAAGGTGGAGCAGGGCTAGGATATTAAGTTGGTGTACAAGGGGCGGAGACTCAGACGGAGCTTCGCCGATCTAACCATGAGACGTAGAGTTGCACGCAGCAGATTGAGAATGGAAACTGTAACTCAATAAAGACTTTTATTTAACGATCGCTGGCTAGCGTGATCCTCTGTGAGCTAGGATCTGGAAGCAGCTCTGACACTAACATTCATTAATTTTACAATATTTCTGTAGGTAGTCTTTGAATTTCTTCCAATCTTCTTCCACCGACACTTCTCCCTGGTCTCGGATTCTGCCAGTCATTTCCGCCAATTCCATATAGTCCATCAGCTTCATCTGCCATTCTTCCAGAGTGGGTAGATCTTGTGTCTTCCGATACTTTGCAATGAGTATTCTTGCTGCTGTTGTGGCGTACATAAAAAAAGTTCTGTCCTTCTTTAGCACCAATTGGCCGACTATGCCTAGGAGAAAGGCCTCTGGTTTCTTCAAGAAGGTATATTTAAATACCTTTTTCAATTCATTATATATCATCTCCCAGAAAGCCTTAATCCTTGGGCACGTCCACCAAAGGTAAAAGAATGTACCTTCAGTTTCTTTACATTTCCAGCATTTATTATCAGGCAAATGATAAATTTTTGCAAGCTTGACTGGGGTCATGTACCACCTGTATATCATTTTCATAATATTCTCTCTTAAGGCATTACATGCCGTAAACTTCATACCTGTGGTCCATAACTGTTCCCAGTCAGCCATCATTATGTTATGTCCAACATCTTGTGCCCATTTAATCATAGCAGGTTTCACCGTTTCATCCTGAGTATTCCATTTCAGCAGCAAGTTATACATTTTTGACAAAATCTTAGTTTTGGGTTCTAACAGTTCTGTTTCTAATTTTGATTTTTCCACCTGGAAGCCAATTTTCTTGTCCAAATTGTATGCCTCCATTATCTGGTAATAATGAAGCCAGTCTCGCACTTTGTTTTTTAATTTCTCAAAACTCTGCAATTTCTTTTTTTTTTAAATAATTTTTATTAAAGTTTCAATAAAAAGTTGAACAGAAAAAACATAAAAAAGAAATACACAAATATGCAATACAAATTCCAAAAAAAGAAAACGAAAACAAAAAACAAACAACAACAACAACAAAAAAGAAACAGAACAATTAAAAACAATATCACTTTTTCATTTCCCTTTTTTAAATTTACTTATTTTCTGGACTTCCTCATACCTCCCTCTTTTGTATTCCAGTCCAAATTGTTCCTCCAGCAATTTCTTTTCCACTTTTTTAACCCCAATCTTTATTCTTAGTGTAATATAGCATAAAAAATTTACCTCTTAAGTACCAAATTTCCCTTTCCTTTAACTTATTTACTCCTAATCTTTAATCTTGATGTAATATAGCATTAAAATTTTACCTCTTAAGTACCAAATTTCCATTTCCTTAAACTTCTTTAATCCTGATCTTTAATCTTAGTCTGTCTTATAATTTTATCCTGTACAGCTGGAAACCACTTATTTTCAATCCAACATCACTCTAACATTCCTTAATTTTGCAATATTTCTGTAAGTAGTCTTTGAATTTTTTCCAATCTTCTTCCATCGCCTCTTCTCCCTGGTCACGGATTCTGCCAGTCATTTGCGCCAGTTCCATATAGTCCATCAGTTTCATCTGCCATTCCTCCAGCGTGGGAAGTTCTTGTGTCTTCCAATACTTTGCGATAAGTATTCTTGCTGCTGTTGTTGCATACATAAAGAAAGTTCTATCCTTTTTTAACACCAATTGGCCAACTATGCCCAGGAGAAAGGCCTCTGGTTTCTTAGGGAAGGTATATTTAAATACCTTTTTTAATTCATTATATATCATTTCCCAGAAAGCCTTAATCTTTGGGCACGTCCACCAAAGGTGAAAAAATGTACCTTCAGTTTCTTTACATTTCCAACATTTATTATCGGGCAAGTGATAGATTTTTGCAAGCTTGACTGGGGTTATGTACCACCTGTATATCATTTTCATAATATTCTCTCTTAAGGCATTACATGCCGTAAATTTCATACCTGTGGTCCACAACTGTTCCCAGTCAGCAAACATAATGTCTATCTCCATCTTGTTCCAGAATTTCCCAATATTTCGGCCATTTGGCCTCCATATTGAGCTTTTTCAGAGCTTTTGCTTCCATCGGTAACAACCACCTTGGGGTTTTATTTTCCAATAAGTCCTTGTATCTTATCCAGACATTAAACAATGCTTTCCTGACAATATGGTTTTTAAATGCTTTATGTGCTTTGACCTTATCATACCACAGATATGCATGCCATCCAAATACATTGTTAAAGCCTTCTAGATCCAAAATGTCAGTGTTTTCAAGAAGCAACCATTCTTTCAACCAGCAAAAAGCTGCTGATTCATAGTAAAGTTTAAAGTCTGGCAGGGCAAATCCACCTCTTTCCTTTGCATCTGTTAATATTTTAAATTTTATTCTAGGCTTCTTGCCCTGCCAGACAAATCTGGAAATATCTCTCTGCCACCTCTTGAAACAGTCCATTTTGTCCACAATTTGCAATGTTTGAAACAAAAACAACATTCTAGGCAATACATTCATTTTTACCGCAGCAATACGGCCCAGCAGTGAAAGCTTCAAATTTGACCAAATTTCTAAATCTTTTTTCACTTCAGCCCAGCATTTTTCATAATTGTCTTTAAATAAATTCCCATTTTTTGCTGTCATGTTAATCCCCAAGTATTTAACTTTCTTAACCACTGTTAAACCTGTTTCATTCTGAAACCTCTCTCTCTCCATTGGTGTTAAATTTTTCTCTAGAACCTTGGTCTTTAACTTATTCAATTTAAATCCTGCAACTTGACCAAATTCTTGAATCAGTTCTAAAACTCTTTTAGTACTAGATTCTGGCTCCTGTAACGTCAATACTAAGTCATCTGCAAATGCTCTCAATTTGTACTGTTTGGCTCCGACCTGTATACCTTTAACCAACTGGTCCCTTCTAATCATATTCAGCAGAACCTCCAGGACCGATATAAAAAGCAATGGGGAGATTGGGCAACCTTGTCTTGTCCCTTTTTCTATCCTAAATTCTTCCGTCACCACATTATTTACTATTAGTTTAGCCTTTTGTTCTGAATAAATTGCACTTATACCGTTTTCAAAGCCTTGGCCTACCCCCATCCCCTGTAGGTTCTTCTTCATAAAACTCCAAGAGATATTATCAAAAGCTTTCTCCTCATCCACGAATATCAAAACTGCTTTAGTATTTATGTTCACTTCTAGTTTTTCCAAAATATCAATTATATTCCTCAAATTATCGGACAAGTGTCTTCCCGGGAGAAAGCCCGCTTGGTCATTATGAATCTCTTCCATCAATACTTTTTTCAATCTCTTGGCCAAAATGTCTGCAAAAATTTTGTAATCCACATTAAGTAACGATATAGGGCGGTAGTTCTTAAGCTGAGTCAGACCTTTTCATTTTTATTTTTTTTAAATGATATTTATTGGAGTTTCACATGAAAAAAAAAATCTTAATAAAGGGGAAAAAAATTTAAAAATAGAAAGAAAAAACACCATACAAAGTACGAAATACAAAATAGGAAAAGAAAAAAAGGAAAAACAGTTAAAAACAATTCCGTCTTTTCACACAACTTTTACATTTACTTATTTCCCGGACCTCCTCATACCTCCCTCTTTTGTATTCCAGTTCAATTTGTTTGTCCAGCAATTCCTTTCCCTCCTTTTTAATCCCATCCTTAATCTTACTATAATATAACATTAAATTTTAATCTATTAAAAACCAATTTTCCAATAACTTTAAAGCCTGTACAGCTAGAAGCCACTTAATTTCAATCCAACATCACTCTAACATTCTTTAATTTTGCAATATTTCTGTAAATAGTCTTTAAATAGACCTTTTCAATTCACTGTACCATTGCTCAAGAGCTCAAATGTGAAATTGCTGGTTTGCTAATGGTAAAAAGGAACTTGGCCCTCAGATCAGCCTCCACACATGAGGGCTGGAAAGTAGCCAGTGTAGCAACACCTCTTGGGGGGGGGGGTTAAGGAAAAAAGAGGGGCTCTGGGGTATTACAGATTGGTTAGCCTAACATATCTGCCAGGAATACTGGTGGAAATGTACTGGATATAATCCTTCAATGTATAGAAAATCAGTTCTTCTGGAAGCAGAGTCAGGAAGGCTTCTTTCTGTAAAGTTAAGTCTCCTCTCACTAACCTCCCTTGAGAGTCTCAAGAAACGCATGGATAGTCAACAGTCTAGCCTTGTGTCTTGAATCGTATTTTACTGTGGCTGCTTTACTTTAAAGTGGTTGTTCTATTTGTGGTGGTAGCGTTAGTTAGAATTTTATTTTATTTTACTCATTTATTGAATTTATATACCGCCCTAAAACCAAAGGTCTCAGAGCTGTTCACAGAATAAAATCACAATATAAAACCACAAAATACATAATCAAAACAACAACAAACCAATCCCTCCCCCCCCCCCGCAAAACCCTCACATTTTAAAAGGGCATAGGATGTCAATCAAATCAACCAAAGGCCTGGTTAAAATGTAATGTTTTTGCCTGGCGCCTGAAGGTGTAGAATGAAGGTGCCAGGCGAAATGAAATTGCATGTTGCTGGAAACCTGTTGTCTTGAAAGGTGGCTTAGAAAGAGATGGCTCCTCTTGTGGTCCTCTCCCTTTTGCAGACTCTTCTCTGGATCTTGCACGGTGGGCTCAGTGCAGGGTCCCTTGGAAGGAAGCAGGCGCAGAGGGAGAGAGGGGGCTGGGCCAGGTTCCCGTGAGCCCTTTGGAGGGCTGGGCCTGGGCCTTCTTGGTAGGGGACCTCATCCTTCTTCCCTTCCTCCTTCTGGCTCAGGCTGCAGCACCTGCCCTTTGCCCTGACCAATCTCAACCTGAAGGCGCTCTGGCTGGCAGAGAACCAGTCGCAGCCGATGCTCAAGTTCCAGGCGGAGGATGACGAGAAGACCGGGGAGAAAGTGCTCACCTGCTACCTCCTCCCGCAGCAGCCGTCGCCCAGCCTGGGTAAATGCTGCTCCCTGCCCCACCCCCCGGCCAGGCTTGCTCTAGTGGGGGGCTTCTTGCCTGGGCTGGGTGGAGACCCTCCTGGCTGGGGCCGTCCCGCCTGCAACAGGATCCCTGACTCTGCTCTCCTCCCGCAGAGAACCTGCAGAACAGCCTGGACGACAGCTGGATGGACACCAACCTCAACCGCGTCAGCATGATCCAGTTTGTGGATGAGCCCAAGTTGGATGAGGATGAGGAGCCGGGGGCCGAGAGGAGGGTAAGTGGGCGGAGATGGGGGCCGTTTCCCTGCTGAAGGACTGTCCTCCCCAAGCCTGGATTGGGCTGTCAGATGTGGCTGTGGGGTTGGGAGCTGGGGGTGCCCATCACCTGCCCTGTCCTTCTGGAGCCCGCAGTGGGCGTGGGGGGCTGCAGGGCTGCTCTTGGCCTGTCAGGCTGGCTGGGCCGGTGCTCCTGCCTTGTGTGGGTCCTCCTGGGAGCAGAGCTGGGAAATGGGGGAGGAGGGCAAGTGAGCGCCGACACCTCTGTCCTGTGTTTGCCCTGTCGCTGCAGCTGCAGCTGAGCCTGGCCTCTGCAGTTGCTTGGGGGCCTGTAGGTGGTGGGGGAGTTTTGCCCCACCTCTAACCCCGCTCCTGCTCACAGGGCCTGCAGCGAAGGGCAACTCCCCACCCAAGTGAGCTGAAGTCCATGAAGAAGGTGATGGAAGGGCGCCGCAGCGAGGCATCTGCTGCCAAACTGGACACCCAGCGGGATTCTTCCAGTTCAGAGGTGAGGGGGCGTGGGGTGGGCTCTGGGCAGTGTCCATCATATAAAATGTTGCAGGAGGGGGAGAGGGAGGCACAGAGCGGGACCGGGCAGTGGGCCTGGACAAGGCTTCCTCAGAGGGAGGTTTAATAATAATAATAATAATAATAATAATAATAAATTTTTATTTATACCCCACCCTCCCCAGCCAAGACCGGGCTCAGGTTTGCAGTGGTGGAGCTGGTGACATGAGCCCCTTCTGCAGACTTGCTGCAGGCCCATCTAGGGCTGGAGGGCTCTGAATGGGGCAAGGGGGTGGCCTGACCTGGCCCAGCTGTGGCCTTTGGGGCGGCAGGCCCATCCTGCACAGGGGCTCAGGCGCTGGGTGCCAGGCAGTGCAGCTGTCTTGTGCCCTCGCTGACTCATTCCGCATCCTGCCCCTCAGGAGAAGAGGCTGAGTGCCACCTCCAACCGCAGTGAAGACTCACGGGTCTCCAGCACCACCATCTCTGCCAGCTGCCAGGAGGCGGCGGTGGCAGCAGCAGCAGCGAAGCACGTGCGGGAGGCCTCAAGGCCAGAAGAGGCAGTGAGGGCCCCTGAGGGGCAGGAGGAGGAGGAGCAGGAGCAGGAAGGCTGGCGGCGGCGGCGGCAACAGCAGGAGGCCGGGGTGGCTGTGGAGGAAGCCCCAGCTGGCCCTGAGGAGGAGGAGGAGCTGGAGTACAATGAGGTACAGTGAGCCTCTGGGAGCTTCTTCTGTGGCAACATCTTGGGCCAAAGTCGGACCCTGCCTTGTTCTGGGAAGCAGCAGCAGGGAGTGGGGAGCTGAGCCCGGCTGAGGGAGGGAAGAAGAGAGACCCTGCTGGGCTGTGAGAGGATGGGGGGGGGGGGCTGCCCAAGGATGCCATGGTGTTGGTGGCCATGTTAGGAAGTGGGGGCAGGCATGTTCCCTAGGTCCCTGCAGCCCCATTTGTCCCACAGGGCAGCCTTTGGCCAAGGGGCTGGGGGAGGGAGATCTGCCCGCCTCTTGCCTGGTGAAGGGCACATCCAGGACCCCTCCTGGGGAACTGGAAGGCTGTTGGCACCATGAAGGGACTCAGCTTCTTAGGGGCTGGGGAGGCCAGGTCAATGGATGGGGTTCTGTTCTACACAGAAGGTGGCAGGGGGTGGCATCATCACTCGTTGGGCATGTTGCTGCCACGTTGAGGAATTTTTCTTTCACTTGGTTGTGTATGGAGGACCCTCATTAAATGTTTTTGCTGTGTGAATTCAGTGGCAAGGCATTTTTCTTGCTTATTTGCAGTGTTTTGCACTGCAAGGGGCTGGATTGGATGAGCCTTGGGGTTCCTTCCAACCCTTCAGTTCTATGAACCCTGTTTTGCTGTGTCCAAATAGCCAGAGCAAAGAGGCGGAAGTGGGGGGGGTCAAAGGAGCCACGGAAAGCCTTGCACTCTGGATTCATTTCACATGTTGGGCCAGGGGCCGCGGAGGAGTGTCTTGCTGCCTTTGTGAATACTTATGTGCAATAAAAACTCCTCAGTTTAATTTAAACCAGTTTTAATGTAGGACCCACAGTGGCAAACAAGTGATTAGGCAATAAAAACATATTTAAGACATAAAAAATAATAATCCAAGCCAGATGCATTGGATGTGGTGGAGTAAGACCAGAGGGCAACCCTTGCTGCCTGGTTCTTGGGGCTGCCCAGGTCCCCTGGAGATGCCCCACCTGCTGTTAGCCCTGGGCTGCTTGAAACAGGCTTGGCCGCAGCCCAGGCCAGCTCCCTGGGAGGGGGCTTTGAGCGCTGCCTTGGAGCAGAGGATCCCAAGAGGATCGGGGGGGGTGCTTGGGGGCTTCATTTAAGGGTGTTGCACCTGCAGTTTCAAAAGAAACTTAACTGAGGAAAATCTGTTAGCACAAGGCAGAGCAGGTGATGGAGTACACCTGGTGGTGCTGATGAGGAGACCCCCAGAGAGGTTGTGCAGGGGCTGGTCAGCACCAGAAAGCAGGTTGGGAAAGTGAAAGGAGAGCCCCACTGGGCCAGGCTGAAGACCCTCCTCAAAGGACAGAACTTCACCTGCCCAGTGGCTTCCCCCAGACACTCCTTCTTCAGGATGTGGAGGTTCCATGTGGCCCCTGTGGGATCTGCGTCCTTCAGAGGCCTTTCCTGTGTCCTGCAGCAGCAGGGTCTTGCGTCACTGGGAGGCTGCGCAGGGTGCACGGCTGAACAATGGAGCCTGTCATTGCAGGAGGGTCGGGCTAGTAAGACCGTAATAAGAACCTGCTGGACCAGGCCAGGGGCCCATCTCGTCCTGCTCTCACAGTGGCCAGTCAGCTGCCCATTATGGGAAGCCAGTGAACCAGAGTCGAGCGCAAGAGCAGTTCTCGCCCCAGCCAGAGGCATTCAGGCCCATTGCTGCCTTTGCCCGTGGAGGCAGAGCAAGCCATCCTGGCCAGGAGCCATGGAGAACCCTCTTCTCCGTGAATTGGCTCAGCAAAGCCGCTTTGTTCTGCCTCCGCTGTTGGGGCTCTCTCATTCTGAATGCTGGTACGGGGGGGGGGGCTGCGTAGGGGGCACCTGGCTGGCTGGACTAGAGGGGGGCCCTTTGGCCTGACCCATGGTAGGAAACTAATCTCTGGGATTTCAGATTAAGGCTCTCTCTGTTCCTCAGGTTTGTTTAATGGCAGAAGTGTGGACCTCCCTCTCCCCCAGGGGCCTTCCCGCTGTGGCTCCCCCAGGGCACTCAGAGCAGGCTGAGCTCAGTAGAAATGGGGTGTGTGCTGTTTTTAAATCTGCACCTCAGCCCTGCAAGGGGCAGGACGGCTTAATGAGGGCTCCCTGGGCTCCCCTGCTCTCTTCAGAAGGGAGAGGCTTGCCTGTTTGGCAGACCCCCAAATTTGTGTGCAGAAGAGCCCGGCAAAGATGGCAGGCCTTGCAATAACAGAGAGCTGGCAGCCACGTGAGAAGCCCTGCCAGGCCTTCGCCCCAGAGAGCAAGAGGGCTCCCAGCCGCCCCAACACACCCAGGCGGACACAGCTCTGGTCAGCTCACCTCAAAAGGGATATTGTAGAGATGGCAAAGGTCAGAAAGGGGCACCCCAAGGATCGGGGGGGGGGTGAAGCAATTCTCCCATGAAAAGGCAAATCAGAGGTGCCATGGTAGACGTTTATGAAAACAGGTCTGGAATGGAGAAATGGAGAGAGGGCAGTTTTCCTCCCTCTCACTACACTGGAACTGGGGGACATCCAGTGAAGCCAGACTTGGAAGGTTCAGGACGGATAAAAGGAAGAACTTCTTCACGAAGCACATCGTTCAGCTATGGAACTCTCTCCCACAGGAGCCAGGGAAAGCACCAGCCTAGAGGGTTTTAAAAGAGGCTCCGGCCGGAGGAGGCTCTGGGGGCTGCCAGCCAGGATGGCTCTGCTCAGTCCCCCCAGCCAGAGGCAGCCCTGCTGCTGAAGGCCAGGGGCTGGAGGGGGCAGAGGGGCTGGGGCGCTCAGGTCCAGCTTGCAGCTGTCCCCAAGAGGCACCTGGTTGGGGGTCCCCTGTGGGCCAATCCAGTAGTCTTTTCTTACGGAGGGGAGGGAAATAGGTACCTGCAGAAGAGGCTGCCTGACCTGCTTGTATTGAGAGGCCCCCCCCCATGGGGGTGTTTTCCCTGCAGCCCACGGTGCACTTTGCAGAAGACACACTGGTGCGCAGCGAGGAGGAAGAGGAGGCGGAGGAAGAGCACCCATTCCCAGCAGGGAAGCAGCGGCTCATCCGCAAAGACACCCCCCACTACAAGAAGCACTTCAGGATCGCCCAGCTGCCCCGGCCAGAGGCAGTGGTGGCCCTTTTGCAGGGGCTGAGTGCTGAGGGGGGGGCCCAGGAGAAGGAGGCCGCCCCCGTGGAGGAGGAGGAAGAAGAGGAGGAGGAGGAGGAGGCCAGGTGGGATGGAGACCAAGCCCAGGATGGGGCTGCACCTGCCCCACCCTCCTCCGTCAAGGTAAGGACCTGGGGGGGCAGCTGGGGGGCAGCTAGCGCTCTCTCTCTCTCTCTCTCTCTCTCTCTCTCTCTGGTGCTGGGGCTCCTGGATGCTCGGGTGGGGCCTGCCCCTCTGCCTCTCCCTCCCTCCCTCTGTCTGTGTCCCCCCCCCACCCGGTGGCGGTCCACCCGGCCCTCCCCCCCACTAATCCGCATGCCTCTCTGCTGGTTCCTGTCCTAACAGGGGGTGTCGTTTGACCAAGCCAATAATCTGCTGATTGAGCCTGCTCGCATTGAGGAGGAAGAGGTCTGTACTGCCTCCCCCCCCACGTCTCTCCCCCCACCCCCTTTCCCTGGGGCTTGCAGGGGCTGCCCCTCTCTGCACTGTGGTGGCAGCTTCTCTCCTCCCCTCTTGTCTTCCCACACCTGAACTTGGGGGGGGGGGTGATGCGGGGCTTTAGTCCATGCCTATGAGGGAGAAAGGTGAGGAGAGGAGGCAGCTGGCTGTGGAGCCTGGCACCTGGAGCAACTGAGGGCTATCTTGGCTGCAGACTGGTGCTTTGGGCTGAGACGAGCTCTCTTCTCCCCAGCAGGAGTCTGGGGCAGCCTTCCCAGCCCCCTGAGCCAGCCCAAGTGCTCCCAGGGCGGTGCTTTCCTTGAAAGTCCTGGTGTCTGGCACACTCCATCCTGGATAGAGGTGTCCCTGCCAGAGGCCTTTGGGAAGCCCAGAAAGAGACTCCACAGCTGCTTCTCCTCAGCAGAGCAGCCAGGGCCCCTGAGCTCCCCAGAGAGGAGGGGGCTGGGGGTGGGGAGATGCCTTGCACCAGGGCCTCCCTCTCCAGGGGGTCTTCAGGGTTCCCGCTAGAGGAGGCAGAGCTGCCACTGGGCCCCATCTCCCCTGAGCACTTTGGGCTGCTAAAGTCAGCCCAGCTTGGCTCTGGCAGGTTTGGCAAATGCCTGACTGCTGCTGCTCTGTCCCCTGAGGCCGCCTCTCGGCCCCCATGCCCCTCTGCTTGAGGGGGGGGGGCTCAGACGCCTCCAGGGCCTTTTTCTCCCCTGCGCACCCCCTGCCATAGGGGCACACGCACATACCCTGCTTGGCTCCCTCCATGAGCTTTTGGCCTGCTGGACCTCTGCTCACGCCTCTTGCCTGCCCAGAATGTGGCCAGAGGCTTCCCCCAACCCTCTTTGCACAAGGCTCTGCCACGCTAGCCGGAGGGCTTTGGCATTACCCCCCAGCTCTCCTGGGGCCTGAGCACTTGCTCTGTGGCCTTTCCTTGGCAAAAGCAAGGGACCCCCCCCCCGTAGCAGAGCTGGTGGGGTGGAGAAAAGCAAGGGCATCTCAGGCCTGTCCTGGGTGATGGGCCCCCTGAGGGTCTCCGTTGGCCTTGCGCTGCAAGACAGACACAAATTTCTCCTCTTCAGGCAAGGGGGGGTGGGGGGTGAGTGGCTGGCAGTGGGAGATATTTCAGGGGGCCTGGGATCTGGTGAGACGTATGGGAGCCCCCTCCCACATAGGTGGCCCTGGTGGTGAATTGGCCACTTGGTCCAGGGGTGGATTGCAGGTCTTGTGGGCACCCAAAGGAGATGCTTGGGGGGCTGCTTCCTCACCCCTCATTATGGGCTCAGACCCTGGTCCATGGTGCCCCCCTCGTTCCGTATGTCTTTGCTGCTGTGTCTCCCCTAACCTTGCCCCCTTTTGCTTCCAGCTGACCCTGAGCATTGTGCGGCAGACGGGGGGGCTGGGCATCAGCATTGCGGGGGGCAAAGGCTCCACCCCCTACAAGGGAGACGATGAGGTACGGGCAGCTGCAACAGGGAGGCTTTCCACTTGGGGTTTGGGGGTCCCCTTGACCTGGGGCAGCTGTGGGGCAGGGAAAGGAGTGGCCGTTTTGGCTGGAGTGGCTGACTTGGGGGGCCGAGTCAGGCTGCTGAGCTGCCACTGCCCAGGAGGCCCCCCCTGATTGCTCCCCTCTCTTTGCAGGGCATCTTCATCTCCCGCGTCTCTGAGGAGGGTCCGGCTGCCCAGGCAGGGGTGCGGGTGGGGGACAAGCTCCTGGAGGTGAGTCGTTGAGCCCCCTTAGGTGGGTTGGGGAGGAGACATCTGCATAAACCCAGGGCCAGCTGCTCCCTCCTGCCATCCCCTTTTTGGCAGGCCCTGTCCTGGGCGTAGAAGGCCTTGCTCAGCCCCTTCCAGGCCAAGCTGCCCCCCAGGTCCCATGGCGTCTCCCTTGGCCTCCTGCCCGTGGCTGGTCTCTGCCTGCCTGCCTGGGGCCTGAGTCACCAGTCAGAATAAGTACATGCTGGAATTGCCAGCAGCAGCCCAGGCTCCCTCGCAGCTCTGGGTGGGCATTTGCTTCTGCGTTGCCCTGCAGAGGGGGAGGAGAAGATGGCCCTTGCCAGACTGCCATGGGAGGGGGCTGCCTGCCTGCCTGCCTGCCTACCAAAGCAGTGCCAGGCTCCCCTTGGGGCTCTCTGGAGGGGGCCGGGGGGCCCTCTGCAGCCGGTCTCTGGCCGGGCGCTTGCCTGAGCCAGCCCCCTTTTTTGCGCCCCCGGCAGGTGAACGGGGTGCCTCTGCAGTGCGCGGAGCACCATGTGGCGGTGGAGGCTCTGCGTGGCTCGGGCACCACGGTCTCCATGACAGTTCTGCGGGAGAGGATGGTGGAGCCGGAGAACGCCGTCACGGTGACCCCCCTGCGGCCGGAGGACGACTACAGCCCCCGGGAGCGGCGGGGGGTGGGCCTGCGCTTCCCAGAGAGGCCTGAGGGAGCCCCCCTGACGGAGCGCCTCTCCACCTGCCTCATGCGCAACGAGCGGGGACTGGGATTCAGCATCGCTGGCGGCAAGGGCTCCACACCCTACCGGCCGGGGGACACGGTGAGGAGGGGAGGGAGGGAGGGAGGGGGGCCGCCTCTCTCTGGCCGGCAGCCGCCTGGCAGGGGCTTTGGCGACACCCGATCCCGGCCTCTGCGCTTATTCCTGGCTCCTCGCTGACGGGGGCACTTCATGCTCCCGGGACGGAGGGACAGAGGGGCCCTTGCCTTGCCTGGTGACAGAGGAGCAGGGGGCTCTGCAGGGAGGGGCCCTGACTTTCCTTTCCCCCCAGGGGATCTTCATCTCACGGATTGCAGAGGGGGGCGCAGCCCATCGGGACGGGACCCTCTGTGTGGGTGACAGGGTCATCTTGGTGAGTGGACTCTCTTGGGGGGGGGCTTCCTGAGGACCAGGCAAGGTTCCTCCAGGGGGCTCTGGGGTCCCCCCTGCCCCCTGCTTGCCCGTTCAGGGTGGGGCTGAGTCTAGCCAGGGGGGAAGTGGGCTGTGTTTTGGAGGGGGTGATGTTGGAGTCACCTTTCTGGAACTCCGGGTGGGTGGGCACGGCAGGTGGGGGGGCCAGCCATTTTGTTCTGAAGCTCTTTCCCTCCCTCCCCTCCCTCTCCTGCTGCTCCTCTTCCTCTTCCTCCTTGTGGCCTGTTTCTCTGCCCCCTCCCGAGGCGCAGCCAATCTCTGCTCAGCAGCCATGATGAGAGAGGATGAGGGGGTAAGCCCCGAGACGGCCTCGTCAGTGCTGGCTTCCGTCTGCCTGTCTGTCTGCCTCCCTCCCTCTCTCTCCTCTGCCCTCTCCTGGGTGATGTACACTTTGCCCCACACCTCTTCTCCCCCCCCCCTTCTTTGGGGACGAGGGCAGGAAAAGAGCTTGCGCTCCTTGGCCCCCTGTCCTGAGCTGCTGTTTGCCTTGATCTGGGGGGGGGGGGGGAGAACACGCCTTGCCCTCCCAGCCCCCTTCCGCCTGCCGAGGCTGGGGTCCTTGCCTCTGGTCCCAGGCCTGGGATTGGGGGCCCTGTGTGCATGCCCTCCCTGCCTCCCCCTTTGACGCTGGTTTGGGGCCGTTCTAGATCAATGGGGTGGACATGACGGAAGCCAGGCATGATCAGGCCGTAGCGCTGCTTACCGCCGCCTCCCCCACCATTGCGCTGCTGGTAGAGAGAGAGGCTGTGCCCGCTGCCCCCCCCGCCGCCACCCAGCCCAGCGAGGAAGACCTGCCCTTGGGGCAGCGGGCACAGCGGGCACACTCTCCGCCACCACCCACCCCCACCCGCGGGGAGAGCCCACCTGAGGAGACGCTCCTGCCCCACAGGAGCCACCCCGCCCAGAGCCTGGAGAGCCAGTACCCCACGGAGGTAGGTGAAGGGCATGGGGGCACTGTCTGTCTGTCTGTCCCCGTGGGAAGCTGCTGGCATGGGGAGCCCTTCCTGTCTGGCCCCTGCCCACCCTGGGAAGTGCCCTGGTCACCCTGGTTTTTGCCAGCTCCCCTTTGGATGTGGGTCCCTCCAGCCTCTTTCTCCCCCTGGCCTGGAGTCGGGTCCCGGCATCTGCTCCTCCATGAGGCCCTCTCTTGACCCTGGCTTGGCTTTCTTGCTTTCTGCCCGCAGGAGGTGATCCTGGTCAAAGCGGGGGGGCCGCTGGGGCTCAGCATTGTGGGCGGCAGCGACCACTCCAGCCACCCCTTTGGGATCCATGAGCCGGGGGTCTTCATTTCCAAGGTAGAGGTTTGCAGGGCCGTGTGTGGAGCCCTCCCCTGAGAACACCGTGGTTGGGAAGCCTAGGAGTCACTACACAACCCGTTGACTCTGCAAATCTTGCCATTCCGTGTGCTCCAGAGCCCCCCTTGGAGGCCCAAAGAGCAAGGAAGCCCCCCCCCCCAATTCTCCACTTTCTCTGCTCAGAGCCCCCTGTTTTCATTAAATTATTTTTAGTAGCAAACTTTAACAAGGAAGAACAGGGAAAGAACCAGCCCGCCCATTAGCGGTTCTAGCACCCCTCAGTGCAGCCATCTCAAATGAAACACAAAAGTGGACTGCAGGCCCCCCAGGAGCGCAGAGAGAGCCTCCCCTGAGATGGGCGTTGATAGGGAATGCATTCAGAAGTGGCCAAGAGACAGCCAGGCCCTCAGACTGTTGTATAATAGTTTTTCTGGGGGGTGGGCAGGCTGTTAGCACTAGAAGAGCTTGCAAAGTCCACGTTTGTTGGCCTTCCATTAATCCCCATAACAGGAATGTGATTTAAAAGTACACGGACCTCTGCAACCATTGAGGATTTTGCCTGTGAAAAGTGGATAGGGACAGCAGCCACGTCAGACCAAAAGGAAGAGAGAGATATGTGTATCAGCATACAGAAGTGCCTCTGGGGGGCGGGGGGGGCGGACATCTTCAGCCTCTCGGCCAGGCCAAGTGCCCGTCTGGCTGCAGGTGTTGGGGACACTGCCAGCTTGCCCCCCCAGGCCGCAGGCAGGGCTCTTTCCCACCTCTTCTGCGCTGCCTTGGCAGGTGATTCCTCGTGGCCTGGCCTCTCGCAGTGGGCTGCGGGTGGGAGACCGGATCCTGGAGGTGAACGGCATTGGCCTCCGACACGCCACGCACCAGGAGGCCGTGACTGCGCTGCTCTCCAACACGCAGGAGCTGAGGATGGTCGTCCGGAGAGATCCTCCGCCCCCGGGCATGCAGGTAGGGGGCACAGCTCTGCTGTTGTGCCCCTGGAGAGGCGCCTTCTTCAGCATTGGGCATCTTCAGCCCCGCTGGGATGTGGCTGGCCTGACCCACCACAGCTCCCTCCCCTCTGGCCTGCAGCCTCCGTAGCTTCCCCAGGATGGGGTCTCCTGCCCCCTCCCTGAAGGCCTCCGCTGCCCACCCCCTGCTTTCCCAAAGAGCCTTCCCCAGTGCCCGTCTGCTGGAGCTGAGGTGGAAGCAGCCAGGACTGGGAAGGAGGAGGCCCCTCTTTCCTGGCTGGGGGGGCTGCTGCCCAGCCCCCCCTTCCAACCTGCTTTTGCTCACTCTGTCAGGAGATCTGCATTGAAAAGAGGCCAGGGGAGAAACTGGGCATCAGCATCCGAGGAGGTGCCAAGGGCCACGCAGGGAATCCCTTTGACCCCACGGACGAGGGCATCTTCATCTCTAAGGTACGGGGTAGCACTCCCCCCCACCCTGGCCGAAGTTTGCTGTGCTGGACTAGTGCCAAGTGGGGGAGGGAGGTCCCAGCTGTGTTTGGAAGGACCCACAGCCGTGTCTCCACACCACGTCCCTCCCACCCAGGGTTGCTCTGAGGACTTTTGTTGGGGGGGGGGCTGTGGAAAGCAGAGTTCTGGAGCCTTGAGCAGAAGGTCTGGACCCCCTGCCTGCCCCCTCCCCAAGCCATGAGGCCCTTTCTGCCTCCAGGGCCCCTCCAGCTCTGGCTGCTCCCAGGGCCTTGAGGGTGGGGGTTGCCTCCCTCCCTCCCCCCCCCGGCTCCTTCCTCACCCTCCTCTGCTTTGTGCAGGTCAGCTCCACAGGGGCTGCAGCCCGTGACGGGCGGCTGAGGGTGGGCATGCGCATCCTGGAAGTGAACCACCAGAGCCTGCTGGGCATGACGCACACGGAAGCGGTCCAGATCCTGCGCGCTGTGGGAGACACCCTTCTGGTGCTGGTCTGCGACGGGTTTGACCCCAAGGCTGTGGCGGCCATTGAGGTGGGTGCTAGGCGGGGGGCCCTGGCCAGGGACTGGAGGTTTGCCTTCAGTGCCTTTTCCTGCTGAAGCCCTGTGGCGAGGGCAGCTTCTTAAAGAGGAGGTGCACCATGGGTCTGGTGTGTCCCCCCAGACACCCCCTCTGCCTGCCTCTGTGCTGGGCAGGGACCAGAGCCCCCCCCCCCACCTCTCTCGTCTGCCCCCCAGATATCTCCAGGGATCATTGCCAACCCCTTTGCAGCCGGCATCGGGCGCAAGAACAGCCTGGAGAGCATTTCCTCCATTGACCGGGACCTCAGTCCGGAGGAGCTGGACGTCCTTCAGAAGGTAAGGCCTGTGGTTCCCAGGGGAGGGCAGGCTTAGGTGCCCCTTCTCTCTGGCAAGGCTGCCAATCCCCGCCCCGCCCCCCAGATCTGGAGAAAAGCCCTTGAGGAGTCTGGCTGGCGTGTGCCCTCAGCTCTGACCGCCTCCTTTGTGTCCCCAGGAGTTGGAGATGGTGAGGGAGACAACCCAGTGGGAGAGGGAAGAGACGGAGAAAGTGGTGAGACGTGATGGCCCTGCTCTACCCTTCCAGGGTGAGGGAAGGGGGCTGCCTGGATCGGGGCCTCCAGTCCCCCTGGCAGCCCCCTTCCCTCCCCCCTCCTGCTCCTGCTGGGGCTGCTTTGGGGCTGCTTTGGGGCCTGGGCTCTTCCCCCCAACCGCTGACTCCGCTAAGGTCTCCTCTGCCCCTAGAAGCTGCGCTTTGCTTTGGGCCGGGGGTGAGGGGAGAGGTCTGGCAGGGAGTGGCCATTTGTCCCGGCAACCTTCCCTCTGCTTCCTGCTCATCCTGCTCTTGTCTCCCTCTCCCCCCTTGCGAGTGCATCTGCCTGGCCTGGGCAGCTTCCTGCCTGCCTTTGCCCGAAGGAGGCTGCTGGTTCTAGCCCAGCCCATGCCCTCTGCCTGCAGTGCCAGGTGACTTGGGCCTCCCATAACGCCTGTGCCGCCTTCCTTGGCTCCGTGGGGGGGAGACGCAGCCGTTGCTGAGATACTGTGCTCAGCAGAGTGTTGTCGGCCCCTTTTGTGTGCCTGGCCCCCCAGCAGGGCCACAAGTCTTCCTCAGCCCTTAGCCAAGAGGTTCTGGAATTCGATCTCAGAGCTTGCACTGCTCCATCTCTGAGCAATGGGCCCTTTTTGTCTAGTGGAAACCAGGGGGAGTCTGTCATTTGTCTGGCCATGATTCAGGGCTTGGGGCGTTCTCCTTCTGGGAGCAGCGACAGGGGCTGGGAGCCTTTTTCTCTTTGACCAGGATCCGCCAGACAGGTTCTTCACCACAAGGCGGTTTTAGGAGGCCCCCATAGGTCTTCCCAGGGGGACCCACGGTGAGTGAGGTGGTCACACTCTGGCTCCCCGTGGGCACAGTGCCGGCCACTCAGGGAGGGAGGGAAGCCCCCCTCTGTGAGTCTGTGCGAGGCAGAGGCAGACGGGTCCCGGCCAAGCATCTGGCTTCTTCCGTACCTGTTGAGTTCAGATATTCCCTTCTGAGGAAGAATCCTTTGGCCAACCTCCTTCTGTGAGATCTTGGGAGTCTGGATTTGCTCTGGGAAGGAATGTGGGCGTGGAATGGCCCAAGAGACGAGGCCTGGTTTGGCCAGGAGAGCAAACACTCATTCCTCCCTTTATGTGAGGCTGGAGGAGGCAGTTGGGCTCTGGGCTTTGGCTGCTTGTATCTTGGTGCTCAGGGCCAGGTTGGGTCCTCCAGGGGGATCCGGCGGAGGGTTTGGGGAGTGCCTTGTGGCGCCTGGAGCTCGGACTTCCAGCAGAAAGCAGAAGGCCCCAGCCCCTCAGTCCAACTCCTCAGCCGCTGCAACTGGTTGTGCTTTGGGGCGACTTCCAAATGGAGATGTGCAAAATTCCCTCCAGGCTTCATCTTAGCCAGTTCCTGTGAGGAAACTCCTGAGCTAGTCCTCAGGTCAGAGCGAAGCCGAGGTCCAAGGAGCCGGGTGCCTTTTTCCTTCCCCAGGGGGCCAAGCCTCTGGCTGTGGCCTCCTTCCTTGGATGCTCCATACGTGAGAGGCAGGGGGACACTCTCCTTCATGCCTGGAGGAAAAGGCAACCATTCACCAGCACAGGAGGAAAGAGAGAGAGAGAGAGAGAGAGAGAAATGGGTGGGGGGCAAAGGGGAAGGAGCAGCAAAGAGCCTCCGGTGGGAGTGACTCCAGCTGGGGTCCCGCAGGAGGGGGCCAGATTTTGGAAACTAGCAAATGACTCTGGAGCAGCCGCCCTCCTGCCTGCCTGCTTGCCTGCCTTCCGGCGAGAGCTTTGCCCAAGACCAGGGCCTTTCCCCGGCACCTGACTCTGGCCGTGGGGGTCTGTAGTTTGCTTTCTTTGAAAAGGACAGTTTTTAGGGGGGCAGGATAAAAGGGTTATTTCCCCCGGCTTTCAGTGGTGTTCATCATCCTAGTTAAAGTTTTCTCTTCCCTGCTTTCAAAGTTTGCCTCTTAATCTTCATTAGGAAAGGAATTGAAAATAAAACTGCGATTAATATAATACAAATCTGTGATGCAACTGCATTCGGAGTCCGCTGCACAGGTGGGGTCACCTCACCTTAAAAATGGTAGAGTTAGAAAAGATTCGGAAAAGGACAATGAGCATGATCGAGGGAGGGATGGTAATAATAATAATAATAATTCCCCAGCCACTCTGGGCAGTTTCCCCAAAAACATTAAAAATACAATAAAACATCAGACATTAAAAACTTCCCTAAACGGGGCTGCCTTCAGATGTCT